>NC_039360.1:25959909-26271629 GCF_003573695.1 Papaver somniferum | reverse complement strand
TTCTGATATAAGACCATTCAAGAGTTGTTGATCATAAACCCTAGGTTTTGATAGATTTCGGTTCACGATCATATACCGATACTAGTTGGTCGAAATCAAAACTAAAAAGAAAACTTCAATTAAGGTATCTCATAAATTCCTTAGAAGTTTTAACAAGATATCTCTAGATTTATTCTAGTTGTTCTTTTTTGTAGAAATTAGGTTTCTCTTCCAATTTTTGAGGAGTATAATAATCCCTAATCTACAAGTTTGTTTTGATATTAATTTACCTAGTAATTGTTTCTCTCAAAACAAACACGAGATTTCCAAAACCTTGATTCACATCTAAAGGGAAATCAAAACCGGTGCTTTGTGGATTCAAGAACCAAAATGTTTTCACTTAGGCTGTAAAGGACGTCATCTAAGGGAATCAAGTGCATAAAATCCGTGGTGGTTCAAGAGACGTAAGGAGAGCGGATCTACCTAAATCAGTATGAGACTGGGTTCGGGCTCAACTACATTCCAGTTCGGAGTTAATTGGTAGTAGGCTAGTGTCTGTAGCGGTTTAATACATAGCGGTGTTCAAACTGGACTAGGTCCCGGGGTTTTTCTGCACTTGCAGTTTTCCTCGTTAACAAAATTCTTTGTGTTTGTGTTATTTCTTTTTCCGCATTATATTGTTTATCTTTATAATTGAAATATCACAGGTTGTGCGTTAATCAATTAAAGTAGATACATTCATCCTTGTTTGTTGGATATGACTTGATATTGATACTTGGAAATTGATCTTTGGAATCACCAAGTAAACTCAAGTGATTCGATAATCAACCTAAACAGTTTTTTAATTAAAACTGTAATGAACCTACAAGACTTGTTTTTGGAATTCGTATCTTGAAATATATATTACAAGATTCACTCTTGTTGGAATTCGGTTGACGTATATATATATTGTTGAAGGATGATTAAGTTAGTTTACTTCCAATTGTAATAGGTTTTGTCTCAAAGGTCCGAACGAAAGCGTTGGTGGTGTATTTTGGTACCCTCCTTGTTTTCAATTAGCGTCTCAACATGAAAGTAATAGTCACTCGGAGACTACTAAAGCTCTATGATCAAATGGATATCAAGAGTCAACTTCTCACGATTCATATGATGAGTATCCAGTTCTATCTTCATTATTTTTTCCTTGATTGATTGTTATCATATCTGTATTACGAATCTGAAGAAAAGTGTCAATCATCTAGAATGTTTTTACATGAACCAAGAGGGTCAAAAATTCATAATAAGCCTTACTAGAATAGCTCGATCTAGTCTTACTCAACTCTGCTGGAGAGCGACTATCTCAATTCAGCTTTATTAGATCACGAGGACTCTCGCTTAGCCATATCAGGGCGCGACTAGTCCAAATGCATGTCATCAAATGCAAGCCCAATTTAGTATTCGTCGTCTACCAAAAGCATGTCAACAAGGATGGACATGTACTAGGTTATCCCCCTCTATAAATATGTTCGTATATTCATCGTAATCCTTGCAGCAGATACAAGTACAACTTAGGGTTTGTTCCTTTGCAGACACCAAAACGTATTGAAACTAGGCCTTGCACCAAGAACAAGATGTGGATAAGACCTGTCGAATATCACGCTTTAAATTCAACTTTTATTCTACTTTCTACAAGAATGGGACAAAGGGACATTATCATCCATTTCCTTTGTCTATATTTGGTGATACATATGTATCTTCCTCTTTCCGGGAACTAGTGATCCTCAAGACGGATTGAGGATATAGTTGTAATTTAAGTAAGGAATACTGATTTTTAGGAGGTATTCTTAGATAAGGAAATATTCCTAAACAAGGTAATATTCTTAGATAATGAGATATACCTAGAAAAGGAATATTTTCTAGACAAGGTAATATTTCTATATAAGGAAATATATACTTAGAAAAGGAATTATTCTTATAACATGGTAATATTCCTAGAAAAACAAATATACCTAAAAAGGAATTACTCCTAGATAAGGAAATAGATTCCTAGAAGGTTTGGGAAACCGATAAATCTAGAAATAGAGATGTTTATCTCATAGCTAAGACATCTAGAGTCTGTGATACAGGCACACCTAGACCAGATAGGGAGGTTTGTGAGACAAATCACCCCGAGATAAGTTTGTGAAGAGATTAATTATTGTAAAAGCAAGCTTAGAAAATATTTTAAGGTTATTTATCTAGAGAGATTGTGAGCGTAACAAAGAGAGAATTGTAATAGTTTTCTTGTTCATAATCTAGAGAAGATATATTTCTTCGAATTACTTCTTTGTGCCTGTCTTCTAGTTTTCGTTTATTATTATTCTGAATTCCGCCTGTATAATAATAGTCACCAAGGTACAAAGATCATACGTATCAAGTTGGTACCAAAGCGACTTTGTGGGGTATCAAGTTGGTATCAAAGCAAGGTTCGTTTTTTTAGGGAAGATTCCTGTGGTTTATGGTCTTCACTAGATCTCTCTACAAGGGAACAAGGGAATACGTTTAAAGAACAAGGGAACCAAAGATGGGAAATTCAGTTGATGATCCTAAGCATGGTGAACCACAAACTACGGAAGAAAATTGGAATACGTTTAAAGAACAAGGGAACCAAAGATGGGAAATTCAGTTGATGATCCTAAGCATAGCGAACCACAAACTACGGAAGAAAAGGTGGTTGCGCTACAAACAGACATGAAGTCTTATACACTCGATCCGAAGACGAAGAAAAAGACTAGTTTTTATCTGGTGTTTTTGAAGAAAAGAACGAGGAAGAAGAACCACTCGAACAAGATTCTGTTATGGAGCAAAGAGTGACTAAGACAAGACGAGGACATATGGACGCTTTTCAAATTAGACGTCAAGGTCAAGTTTCCCGCAAAGAGAGATGGTTCAGCAAGGTGAAAGGAACTCTTGAGTTCCCTAACCTCCAAATATAACTTTGACAGGAGTTCAAGTTCCTGAAGGGGGCGCATGATACATGTGTATCTTCCTCTTTCCGGGAACTAGTGATCCTCAAGACGGATTGAGGATATACTTGTAAGGAAGGAATACTAATTTTTAGGCAGTATACTTAGATAAGGAAATATTCCTAAACAATATAATATTCTTAGATAAAGAGATATACCTAGAAAAGGAATATTTCCTAGATAAGGTAATATTTCCAGATAAGGAAATATATACTTAGAAAATGAAGTATTCCTAGAACAAGGTAATATTCCTAGAAAAAGAAATATACCTAGAAAAGGAATTACTCCTAGATAAGGAAATAGATTCCTAGAAGGTTTGGGAAACCGTTAAATCTATAAATAGAGATGTTTAGCTCATAGCTAAGACATCTAGAGGGTGGTCTGTGATACAGACAAACCTAGACCAGATAGGGAGGTTTGTGAGACAAATCACCCAGAGATAAGTTTATGAAATTAATTATTGTAAAAGCAAGCTTAGAAAATATTTTATGGTTATTTACCTAGAGAGATTATGAGCGTAACAAAGAGAGAATTATAAAAGTTTTCTTGTTCATGATCTAGAGAAGATATATTTCTTCGCATTACTTCTTTGTGTCCTGTCTTCTAGTTTTCGTCTATGATTCTGAATTCCGCCTCTATAATAATAGTCACCAAGGTACAAAAATCATATTATCATTGGGAACTGCACAGATCTTACTGACGTTATAAATGACCAAAGCTTATGCCAAATTCAATATGTAGGAGGCATGTCACGCGTAGAAATACGAAAAGCAAAATCCTTGAATATTTAGATGAATAAAAGAGAGATTCAACAAAGAACAAACCAGGTAATTTTTATGGGCATTCATCATCAATATACTCACCATGAAACACATATGGTTCCAAGATGATTAGAGGACATAATGTAGAAGATGCTTTTGTGATGAACGATAAAAAAAAGTCAGAAATGGGTTTTGTCAGATGGTATCGAGTCAATCAGACTAGTTTGGCTCTACGATGCGATTAGCTTAACTCTGCTCTAGTATGCAACTAGTTATGTCTAAGGCTACGACTAGTCTATTCTTATGCCACAACTAGTTCAGCCCCACTCTGAAGATCAAAAAGTTCAGCTCTGCTTTAATAGAAACATGTCCCAACTGACTCCATATGACCCGAGCCTGATTCTTAGTAACATCCATACTAGTCACATCCCATGATCCTTAATCTCTTTCAGAATACGATAAATACAAGCTCATGCAACTAAACTCATTCTCAGAGCTCATGAGCTTGTCTAAAGGGATCCACAAAGAGGAATTCAGTGTCTTCTTCCCTCTCATGGTTGGCCACACCAGGTTGGTTTTCAGTTTCAACTCACCTTTTGTCACACACATGATCCATGATAGTGTCTTATGTTATCTCGTAACCCATATATGACACGGACTAGTCACAATGCCCAAATAGGGAATACTCGACTACAAAGGGTATCGGTACCCTGACAACTCATCATACACGAAGGCCGACTAAATCACACATAGGGGGATAACTTTAGGATTTTGGTTTGGCGGTCCAAGACACACGCCAGGAATATTAAACTATATTTCTCACCGCTAAAGAGAGTTGGTCGATGAGGTTACATGAGTCAATGGATGAACTCGACTCATTCTTAGTTATTCTTGTGATCACAGGTGTGAGGCTTATCACACCCTTCATCCTTATCCCACTGACTTGAGATTAAAGATTCCATCTATAATTAACAGATCATCAATCAACTATGCGGAACACACCTTTTAGAGCATTCTGCTTCAACCAAAAATTACTTGGATCTCTCTACTTTCTGTTTTCCTCCCTGAGAACAACCTTGATTCACGGTGGTTGAAGCAGTCTTTGAATGGCCATAAGATTGGTTTAGGTAAAGGTTGTTTGTGCTTAACCTCTTACAACTCATACTCAAAATATAAAAATCTCACTTCCATTCCCTTCCAATTTTTAGATACCTACATGCATTTATCGATTTGGACGACCTAACGCTTGCACAATGAGCACCAATAGAAGCATAATATAGTCTTGGATTTATGATACAAATACTTCGCAACTTCAGTTACAGAACTAAGTATCCAATAATTACAAGGAAAAAAAATCGCTTACAAAATATTTTAAGATGTAACCTAAAATTTAGTTTAAAGTTCTTGAAATAATAATAAAAAATGAAAAAAAGATTCCTGAAATAGTATTTGCTTATTTGTTGTGACCGGCAGGGAAGTATTTTCTCATCACGTAGAAGTCCATTCTTTGGTCGATCAATTATGACAATAGTCTTCTGAAATTATGCAGTTTCTTATAGTCATGTGATCTCAGATAGTTTCCCTTGAAACGATATTGTGGAGGGCTAAGTAATAAAATAAGCTGAAGTAAAATATAGTTACCTTATTCAATAATACTCGAAAATGCCTTTTAAAATTGAATATGGTGATTAGGGCCAACTTTCTTTCTTTTTTTCCTCATAACATGATTGAAAAAAAAAAAAACAAATAACCTGACCATATTAGAATAAGAAATGCCCTAAATGTCAGCTATAAAATTATTAATAATGTCTTCCGGTGGAAAATTAAATCAAACTCTTTCTAACTGCCTTTCAAACGCTTTCTGAGTGCTCTTTAGTCACTAGAGAAAGAAACTAATCAAAATCTTAAAACCTATATTTTTTTTACAAGAGATCAGTAATTACGTGAATTGCTAAAACAAGCCTAGTGAAAATTAAAATCAATTTTTACTAGGCTAAAACAAGCGGATTATAAAAATTCGTCTAGGTTAAAATGAAGTACACACTGTTTTTCACTTTGAAGATTAAGATTTATAATTGACCACGCCAACCTAATGACTTAGTCGACCATGATTTCTCGTTGAAATACGATATATAATTATTTTACTGAAAATCTAATTAGTTGGAAAACAAAAAAGATAAATTAATGGTTAATTGGAATCAGTTAAAATAAATATTACGTAGTTCCTAAAGGCGAGTACCAGGTTGTAGTCATACATCCAACGACTACGATTATTTTGTTTTGTATGGGTTGATAACACCACCCTAATAATGCTAGCTACCTTGAAATGTTGGGAGAAGAAAATGATTAGATTTTGTACCGTGGGAAAGTTTAAATCACAAAGCATAACTAAGTCACTTGGACATAGTTGAGGCAGCCCCAAAATAAATTCCACCCGCCACAAATATAAAGAACGATTTCTTGAGCACCAATGTTTATTTGGGGACCATGGTTTTATTTTGGGTAAAGACATTAGAAGTAAATCTAGGTCACCCTATATCTAGATATTTATATTAATACCTAAACTACCCTCATAATTAATTTTAGGTTATGATTAGTGAAATGATTTAGTTAAAAATAATTAGTGAGATTAAATTAAAAGATGGGTTTTTTATTAGATGAGTAGAATTATTGAGAGAGTAAAGTTAGAGAAGATGAAGGAGAAAAACATGGAAAATATTTTTTTTTTCAATTCACTAAGTTTGAGTATTCAAGTGATGAAAACTGATCTGATTCTTCATCTCCATCCTCTCCTAGAGTATTTGTTAATCTTCACAATGATCCGGATATGAGTTATTTCTTAGATGGTGATTATATTCTTCCCCAAACTCAATCTCAAGATGAATATGATGGATTTTATCAACCAAAACCGGAGGAAGAGTATTTGGGTGTCCAGATGCTCAAAAACTTAGATAATGTATGATGAATTGGTCAAAACTTTCCTAAAAATGTAAATTTTTCAACTGTATTTGGGACGGTTCGGTTACCTTATGTGAAGAACATGTAACCGAACTCTTCTGAAGGTGTACTTCGGTTCCATCGTGTGAAGGACAGGTAGCCGAACTCATCTGAAAGTGCAGTTCGGTTACTTGGTCCAAACACGCAGGTTACCGAACTCTCTGTTAATGGAAGTTTCTAGAATTACCAGTGTTATGTTCGGTTGGTTCGTAACAAATTAACAAACCGAACTTTACGTAAAAGTTAGATCTAACTTAGTGTACAAAGTTCGGTTGGTTCGCAACCAATTAACCAATAACTAACCGAACTAATGTACAAATAAGAGTTAACTTAGTGTACAAAGTTTGGTTGTTTCGCAAACTGCAAGTTTACGAACTAGCTAACTGAACTTTACATAATATAAGAGTATACTAAATGTATTAAGTTCGGTTGTTTCGAAAACTCGAAACAACAGCATAAACAACCCAACTTAACAAACAAAAAATAATTTGAATTTCCAGTGTTCTATTCGGTTACCTAGATATATAAAATAGGAAGTAGCCGAACTTTCTGTTCGGTTACATGTCAACTTTGCTTTAGGAACCGAACCTTGAGTTCGATTATTGCGATAAAATTTACATGTAACCGAACTCTAATGTAATTCCAATTTATGTTGTTACATTTCTTATAGATGGAATGCCAACCTATACCAATGTATGATCAACCTTCTCCGGTTGATATGTTGTTCGAAGATACATCTCATCACTATGCTAATGAGTTGGTATTTGACTTACCTATTGATGTGAAGAATTGGGCTAGAGAACATGCTAAGAGAGTCAAGTGCATCTCAGTTTTGAATGGAAAATAAAGTCAAACTCGTTTTGAAATGGTCTGTGAGAAAAGTGGAGATCCCAATGTTAGTCACAAGAGGAATGGTTATGAGTATAAAGGAAAGACGACGAGGAAGAACACAACATGCTCAAAGAAAATTAAATGCCCGTTCAAGCTAGTATTTCACAAGAGAAAATTAACGAAGAAATGGTTTCTAGCTATGGATAAGGTGGTAGGTCGTCATAACCACCCTCGTCCGGAAGATCTTGAAGGACATGCAATGGCCGCAAGGCTCACTCCTCAAAAATGAAAAAAATTGCTAAGTATAGGAAAATGAGTATTCCACATTCCTTTATGCTTCGCTTATTATAGGAAAATGAGTATTCCACCATTTACAATGAAATTGAGACAATTAAAAGGAATGAATCAAAGGATAGACAAGTAATGTAACAATTGTTTTTTTTTTTGATCAAGAGAAAGGCTACGCTGTTCAAAAGAAGGTAGGTCTGGAAGAATAAATAACTCATCTCTTCATTGCTCATCCGAAGAGTGTTCAATTGGCTCAATTCTTCCATGAAGTTCTTATAATGGATTGCACTTACAAGACAAACAAACACGAGATGCCATTGTTGAACGTTGAAAAAGCGGGGGTCTAACAACACCACCCAATATTTCTCTTAGCAATCTATATGGACTAACTCCAATATACTTTGCTAGAATTTCAACTAGACAGTCAGACTCAATCTAGATTAAAGTATATCAAGGAGTTAATATCTCTCTTTTATTTTGATTTACTCAAGCTAATAGAAATCAGCGCGTTTTTAATCAAACACAAGGAATAAATTGGATGGTACCAAAGACCAATATCCAAGGATCACCCAATGAAAATCAACAACCAAAGGTTAGATATTCTAATTGATGATCTACAACGCACAACCTGTATTATTTCAATTATAAAGATAAAAAAATATAATGCGGAAATTAAAATAACACAGACACCAGAAATTTTGTTAACGAGGAAACGCAAATGCATAAAAACCCCGGGACCTAGTCCAGATTGAACACACATTGTATTAAGCTGCTACAGACACTAGCCTACTCCAAGATAACTTCGGACTGGACTGTAATTGAACCCCAATCAGTATCCCACTGATCCAAGGTACAGTTGTACTCCCTACGCCTCTGATCCTAGCAGGATACTGCGCACTTGATTCCCTTAGATGATCTCACCCACAACTAAGAGTTGCTACAACCCAAAGTCGAAGACTTGACAATAAACAAATATGTATCACACAGACAAGTCTATCAAAGGATCAATCTGTCTCCCATAGATAAACCCTAAAAGGTTTTGTTTCGTCTTTTGATAATAATCAAGGTGAACAGGAACCAATTGATAATCCGGTCTTATATTCCCGAAGAACAGCCTAGAGTTATCAATCACCTCACAACAATCTTAATCGTATGATAGCGAAATAAGATGTTGCGGAATCACAAACAATGAGACGAAGATGTTTGTGATTACTTTTTATATCTTGCCTATCGGAGATATCAATATCAAGCCAATCAATCTGATTGTACTCGTATGATAGCAGATGCAAGATCAGATCACACAACTATGATAAAAGTAGTATCAGTCTGGCTTCACAATCCAATGAAGTCTTTAAGTCGTTAGCCTGGTTTTAGAAGAAGAAAACCAAAGGTTAAAGGAGAACCGACTCTAGTACGCAAACTAGTATCACACATGAGGTGTGGGGATTAGTTTTGCACAGATACTAGAGTTCCCCTTATATAGCCTTTCAAATCAGGGTTTGCAATTAAGTTACCTTGGTAACAAAGCAATCAATATCCACCGTTAATGAAAACCTGATTTAGATTCAAGCTAATATTTCTCAATCATTAGATCGAAAACTTAGCTTGTTACACACACTTGACAATGCACGCTTCTAGGTTTGTTAACCATACCCAAACGTATGCACTTGTTAGTTCTACTATAGTTAACCAAAAGGTTAGTCATATGAGCATTTCATATCAACCACGTTCTTCTTCACTATAACTAGTTCAAATGACTTCAAATGAACTAGTTAGAGAGTTGTTCAGTTGCAAGGAAATCTCATGTACTACACAAGACACAATTGAAGCAAAGATGATTTGGTTCACCCGAATCGGTTAATGAACTTTTATAGCCACGGTTTGCAAACTGCATTCCTTAGTCTTTTTTAAGTTTAAGTTCAGAAATCATCTTCAGATATATAACCTTCTCAAGTTCGCAAACTAGGTTCGCGGACTTAAGTTACCGGGCAGAGTTTACAAACTCCAGCAGAAATTCTCGGGTATGAGAACTTCGCCGGTTCGCGGACTGGGTTCACGGACTTAGTTTCACGCAAGTAGTTTGTCAACTTCAGCAGAAATTCTCGAGTTTGAGAACTTCGGCAGTTCGCGGACTTGGCACACGCCATTCTTCCGGTTCCCTTGATCAAAAAAGTTCGCAAACTTTGGTTCAAGGAATAAGACTTATACATAAATGTGTTTACACAACAATGCTTGTGTCCACTATTGGTTATGTAATCTAAACTCTCATTTCAATCATTGAAATATTCTTAGAGGACGTTATATAGTTGTTACACCATTTCTCGTCAAAGCAATTTTCAAGATGATTGAAACATATCATGACTTTCGTCACATGGTAAAGATAAACTTGCTTAAAGCGAAAAAATTTCCAACTCATATTTCGAGATATAGATAGGCGAGGTATGCTCGGCTCGAAATACCAAATGTGTATAATCAAAGTCTATATATATAGCATACGACTTCTTGTCTCAAATAGTAGGAAATAGAGTAGATAGACTTTTGAGTGATAGATAAGTTCAAGTCTTCACATACCTTTTTGTCGAGAAGTTCCACCGGTTCCTTGAGTAGTTATTCTACTTGTATGATGAATCGCCATGAAGTCCTTGCGCTCAACTACACTTTCTATCCTAGTCCGAGACTTAGCTATAATAGACTAGAAATCAAGACTTATAGTTTTGATCACTAACATTGACAAACATGCTTGAGATAGCAACGCATGCGAGTTCGACCGAGCAATGCTCTAACAAACATTGTTGGTCGTACGTCGACGAAGTCACCGTTTACCGTTGCTTTTTGTTTTCTAAAGGAAGAGCAAGAAACAAGTTACACTTGGGTGCTACAACAAGTGAAGGCGATCTACCGAGATGATGATATCCCCGGGGTTATCGTGACGGACAATGAAGTAGCATTGATGAACGCAATAGAGAAAGTCTTCCTATTGGAACATAATATGCTTTGTACATTTCATATATGGTGCAATGTGATGAATAGGTGCAAGCCACAACTTTTTCCACCTAAGACGAAAGGATTGGAAGAGGTTAGTAAGCTACAGGAAGATGAACAAGCGGATGAAAAAGAGGCATTCGATAAACAATACACCATAAATCACGCTAAATGGGTTTCCTTCTCGGGGGAATGGGAGGCATTTACTTGGTCTCTCACCGAAGAAGAGTACTATCTAAATCTTGCAGAATTTACTGAACATTGCTCTAGCCCCGAATATCCCGAGGATATTGTAACGTATGTGGTGGAGCAATGGTTGGACCATAAACACTTTGGGAATCAAGCGACAAGTTTGGTAGAATCGGTTCACCACCGGTTGAAGAAAAATCTCTTTGGATGTGTCAATAATTTTGTGGTTGTGTTTAACGCATTGGAGAGTTGCTTCAACCGCGAGATTGAGAGAATTAAAGAGAAGTTTCAAAAAAGCCGCATCATGAAGTACAAAAAGATTGTAAACAAAGGTGGTAACATCAAGAAAATGGAGGACCTTCGGTTTTTCAAGGGACTCCACTATAATGTTTCACATGCTTGCATGAAGTACAAAAAGATCGCAGCCATCTCGAATACTTTTTCCCATAATTGGTAGGGATGTGATTCTAAAACAATCATCCGGAGTTATTGCCATCTCGCCAAATGGTAGATGAAAGGTATCCGTCTCTGGATAAGCCCTCTCGGCAAATGCAGAAACAGTGACAGCATCAAATTTTTGGTGCGCATGTTGTATCCCGTTCCATAGTATACAATCAAATTCCGCCAACCGGACCTCATCACACTCATTCTCTATATTCCATATCTTGTTCTTTTGACATTTCAAGACACGAACAACATTATTATGATCCTACAAAAACAACATCATATCTTATATACTAATATATATATAAAAATATATGTAAAAATATAATAAAATGGCTGAAAAAACTTGATGGTTAAAATTAAATACCTTTATCGTGAAGATCTTGGCAGCCCATGAGTTTTTGTAGCCAAGAAATACCTCCCCACCATCTCTTGGAGCACCATAAGTTGGGTTCTATGGCAAACACAAAGTGGCTTTAGGAATGTATTCATATCTAGCAGAAGGCTTTTTTAGGCGTCTTTTTAGGGTTTTTTTGAACAATTTCTGCTTGTTCTTCTTCCTCTTCATCCGAGTCCTCCTCCGATTCGTCATCTTCATTATCTCCATCCTTATCTATATCTTCCCTATCTTCTTCACCGTTATCATTGTCATCCTCATTTCCTCCTTCTTCTTCAATCGGTTCCTCTCCTCCACCTTGATTATGTTCTTGATTGCCCATCTCTTCCACAATATCTTTATTAATTTGATTGATTACATTTTCAACATTATCTCTATTGACATCATCTTGGATGACAACACCCGGTAATGAACCACCTCCATACCTAGCATTTTTGGTTCCACGCTTACCGATACCACAGTGTACTTTCCCTCGAGGCGTGGGAGTTCTCAGATCTTCCAGTAAAGGTTGGTTTGATTTTTTGCCTTTCCGACTAATCAAAAAAAAAAAGATATTAGCTTAACCGATAAATGATTGATTTCAAGAGTGTTCAATTGGCTCAGCGTAAGGTTTGGTTAGTAGGAAAAATTCACGAAAAATAGGCCAATTCTAAAAAAAAGTTGTGTTCCAGGGTAGAGTTTGGTTAGTCCAGTTTTTTTGCGAACATACTGAACTCCACATATATGTGTAATTAGGAAAGAGTTCAGTTTGTTAAGGTTTTTTGCGAACACACCGAACATATTGGGTAGAGTTCGGTTATAAGAGAACTCAACATAGTGGGAAAAATAGTAAAGTTCAGTTACATGGAAAATTTGGTTTTTTTTTTTGTATTATGGGTAGAGTTCGGTTAAATTCCAGTTTTTCAAATGTATGCGAAACAACCGAACATAGTGGAAGAAGTTCGGTTATATGGATACTCAACATACTGGGAAAAATAAAACAGTTCGGTTACATGGAAAAAAAAAATTGGTAATAAGGGTAGAGTTCGGTTACATGGCAGTTTCAACATTTTTTGCCAAATAACCGAACTCACAGTTCGGTAACCTAGTTTTAAATCCTATAGAACCGAACTGTTCTTCGTGTTCTTCATATCAGGGAGTTCGGTTAAGAAACTAGGGAAAAAAAAAACGCGTTCTAACCGAACTCAGCACTGTAACTTCCATATGAACCCTATTTTGATGATTTCTATTCAATTGAACCGATGAAAATCAAATTAAAAGTAATGGGTTTGTCGGGAAATACCTGCGGATCGGTCCCATGGCAGACTCAGGGTTATTCTTGAGACTGTTACGCCGAATCAGTTGTTCACCTTCCGGTTCAAGTTCTTCCTCAATTTCATTTACTTGATTAGCTAGATGTCCTAATGGTGGACTTGTTCCTGGGAGTCTTTTGGTTTGCTTTCGAAGAACCATTATATACTTGATTGATTAATCGACGATGAAAATTTTATGAATGGACGATTAATCGATGAAGACGAGTTTGAAATGAAGAAGAAGAGAAAAAGAGGAGAAAATAGTTTTGCGACAGATTTTTTTTTTAGGTTTCACGATTTAAGATAAGGTTAGTATTAGGGTTAATGTTAATTAGGTTAAGGGCAAATTAGTAAACTCACTATGCAGGGCTAGTGTTAGGATATACCTTATCATTATAGGGTAGATGGCCTTATAAAACAATGGTCCCAAAAAAAGACGTCCCAAAAAATCGTTCAATATAAAAGCGTTCGTCTTCTCCTGCTGCTAGGCCTAAGCCGCCAATGGGCCAACGGCTGGCTCCCCATGGTGTTGCATAGCCGTTGATAGATGGGACAAAAAAAGAAAATCCCAGGCATCTCTAGACGTATTTCCGCGGAAAAACATGTGGTACGGTACCAGGGTAGTTGGGGGTTGATTTGAGAGTGAGAATGATGTTTCCAATTTTGTTCAATGGTGGGTATGAGTGTATGATCCGTGAATTGGGTTGCAGAGATACAGCCAGCCATTATAGTGTATGGAATTCGAAGTGTTTCACTGAGTACATCAAGTATTTGATAAATGCTTCCAGAGAAGAAGACGTGCACCATAATGAACCTGGGTTTGCCATTAAGTCATCAATTATCCTTCTTTACTGTTGTCTTTACTTCGACTCTGAAAAGCAAAGCAAAGTCATTCAATTCCATTCAGTTTGATAGAAATTCAATTAGTATTTGGGAGAAATGTAAGGTTTTGGTGGTTGGGTTTTTCAGATTTTTTAATGAAGCCCCAGTGCCCGTACTTCCCTTGAGGAGTTATGATTGGTTTTCTCCTGCAGTTTTTATTATTTTCTCCACAGAAAACAAAATGGGGAGTACATAGAGCAAAGAAAGAAACCCATTTTTTGTTTTGTTTTGAAAGGGAAGCAATGGTGGAGAGTTTTTCATAGTGATTTTGTGTAATCAACTGCAAGGATGGTGAAGAAGACAAGAAAAACACTGACTTCTAAGTCATCTTCATTAGTAACTAAAAGAGTTCCTGAGTTCTTCAAGATCTTTTTATCCCCTGAAAGCTTCTACAAAATGGTAAGCATCATATCTTTTCTTTTGTTTAAGAAACTGTGGAAAGATTTTTTTTCCTTAGTTACTAGACAATGTTTTCTACACTAATGTTTTTGATACTTTGTTTTGTGTTATATATATATATATATCATTTACTTGTTCCCTCAAGCAAATATATATATATATATATATTTGTTTTGTGTTATAACTCATCGTGGTCTCTAATTGTTATTGCTGAAAAATTCTGTATATTTTTCGATAACTAAAGGGAGTGAATGAGCTTGGTTTATAGAGTAGGAGTACTTCAGGTTGTAGTTTGTTTGTTTTTTTGGTCATTGGGTGAATTAATTTTATTACATGAAAGTTAAGTTGGATGGAGCTTTTTTTTAACACAATTAGATAGCAGTGACTTCTTCTCCAGATATACTCTGCTATCTTCGAATAGAGAAAAGCCTATAGCCCCCTTACTAATCCTTAGATACATATCTCTTAAATGACAGAAAGAATCTCAGTTTATGAGTTAAGTTTTAGAACTCATCTTTGTCTCTAATTGTTACTGCTGAAAAGTGCTGTCTATTCTTTTTCATAATGAAAGGTAGTGAATGAGATTGGTTTGTTATATGAATCAAACAATGCTTTTTGTTTAAAGGGTATGTCAGATTACAGTGTATGGGTACTTCAGATTGTAGTTTGTTTGTTTGAGGTTATTGGTGAATTAGTTTACTGCGTGGAATTTCAATTTGCTGGAGCTTTTGAATACAGTTAGATAGTAGTGACTTCTTTTAAGGTTGATGTATGAATCTTAGTCACGGTACTTCTTTAATGTGGCAAATGCGATTTGTTTTTGCAGAAAGTCCCGATAGAGTTCTTGGAACAATTAACTAGTGAAATTCCTGGATCATTTTATTTACGCGGTCCAAGTGGAAAAGTTTGGAGAGTCCGCTTGCTAGAGATGGGTGACGGCTATTACTTTAAAGATGGATGGGAAGACTTTGTGATTGATAACTTCATGAGCAATAAAGATTTTTGTGCTTTTAAATATGTTAGCGAGAATTGTTTACAAGTGCAAATATTTGAGCGAAATGGATGTGAAAAAGAATCTGCATTTGAAGCCAATTGCAGTCAAGCATGTACAACTAATTTTTCTGCAAGACACAAGGTGAAAAAGGCAGTGAAGAATCAAGGTAAGTTTCCAATATTTAAAGGTCGGGCATCTACAATGAATCCTTCTGCAAGATGCTGGGGAGAAAAGGCAGTGAAGAATCAAGGGAAGTTTCCAATAATTAAAGGTCGAGCATCTACAATGAATCGTTCTGCAAGATGCTGGGGGAAAAAGGCAGTGAAGAATCAAGGTAATTCCACAACATTTTAGTGTCGTTACTTTTTTCTAGTTTTTCATCTTCTTTCCTTCTCCATGGTTGATATATCAATTGCTGTTATCATATGACTGAATCTGTTTGTTATAGGTGAAAGACTAGGAGGACCTTTTATATCACAAAGACGTGACATCACAGTGAAAGAAGAAAATATGGCATTGAACGCAGCACTTCGGTTTGTCTCTAAAAAGCCCTATGCAATGATCACTATGCGGAAATCCCATGTTTATACTGGTTTCTGTTTGGTGAGTTTCCGGTTTCTCCACGTGTGTTATCTTTTTTATCAGCAAAAGTTTGTTGCATAGAAGAATAAACAATAAGCTTAGCACCCTCCGTGACCTCCCTGTTTACGATCCATGCAAGTCCAAAAGCCTCTGCAAGAAGTATTGCCAAATGAGCATAGCCTCTGCAAGAAGTATTCTTGTCCGGTTTTCATCTTACTGTCAATTTGTTCGTTGACGCAGCCATTGCCACGCTCATTCTGGAAGGCGCATCTTCCTGACTGCAGTCAACAAATGACTTTGAGGGATCCTCGTGGAAAAACGTGGAGTGTCAGGCTTTACGTGAACCAAATTCACCAGGTTGGACAACTTACTGAAGGGTGGCGTAAGATTTCCTTCACAAACAACATTGAAGCTAGCGACGTATGCATCTTCGAACTCGTAAAACCAAACGAGTTCAAGTTGCATATTTTCAGGGTTATAGAAGAGACCGTACCATTGAGAAGGCTGCGTGATATGTGAACTTAAAGTTACAGTAAGTTATTACAGCACGTATAATATTCTGCTTCCAATGCATTTTCTATATGATCTAGCTTTAGTATTTCTGAAAAATTAGGTTTCTTTTGGTTGTTTTAGTAGGATGATGGATGACTGTAATATTGTTCTCCAGATTGTGGACCTCTGAAACTTCGTTTATGACTTTATAGTATGATATTCCTGTTATTCTAATAATATTGCTCTTTTGGTTTCAGTACTCTCAATACCATAACAATGAGTACTATTCTGATACTCCTATAAGAAGCATCAGAATCGCTTATTCCAAAGCTGCTTTTCTTTCTCAAGAATCACATTAAATCACCATTTCAGTTTAAAAACCAGAGAGGCTCAAAATACAAGATATTCGTCATCAAGTTATTCTTCTACAATTCAACATAACAAGAAAAGAGAGAATTCTGTGACAGTTTTTTCTTAGATTTAGATTAAGATTAGTCAACTGTATACAACAAAGTAGTTTGCTAAGCACAGAATTCATGATCCCCAGAAAAAAGAAATCGGTTGCAAGATTGAGATGACATCTTCCACCCAATTACTACGCAAGAAAAAGGAAAAGTCACATATCCTACCCTATCATGTCTTGAGATCATCAGACACTGCTGAAGGTATGCAGTTTTTAGTAAGAATATCTTGTGTTGCCGCTTTAGCAGCTTTAGCTTGTAGGACCACTATCTGCAGATGAAAAAAAATTAACTCGTTAGCAATATAAACTTTATACATTCTAGCCTTACTGGAAAGGAGGGAAAGTATGTGTTGTTGTAGTACATACATACATAGAGAGAGAGGGAGAGAGAGAGAGAGGGGTATGGGCATGAACACACCTGTTGGTAGTCTAGTTCAAATTTTAAAAATTCACTGTTGCATTTCTCCACCATTTGCGCCAACTCCTTCAAATTTTTTACAGGTTTACCATTGAAAGCAAGAACCTAAAAGCATGAACTAAAAAGGTTACAGGCTTTCCGAAAGTGATCAGCTACTAAACAACATCACATCAAAGCTAAACTAGTAGAGTTCCTCACCTGTGTATTGACTATCTCCTCATACCCAATATTGATATCAGCCACAAGCACCTGCAAAGATATTCGCCAAATTAAAACAGAGACAGTGATTCAACAGTCCATAAAGCTAGGTTAAAGAAAAGAGAGAAGAAAACCTGAGAGACCACCACGAGCTGTTCATCTTCTGTTTGAGCCATTGCATGCGAAAGTTTTTCCAACAACTTGACTGGTGCGTCGTACTCATAATCCTTCCCGTACTGATAGAATTTTGATAAAAAAGACGGGTTAAGCGAGTTTTGAGGTGTGCCCCCTGTAGGCCATTACTTATCAAAATAAAGTAACATAAGTTTTTACTTAACGCGGGCTTAGCTTCTTAGGGCTTCCTTAACAGAGTAAGGGTGTAACTCAAGTATGAAACTAAAAAAGAAGATGCTTGGCCGAAACTAAATCTAATATTTATGAGTACTGGATTGCTACTGAGACTTGACAAGCGGGGGCGCTCTGGTGGAAACAGAACCAGGAGCAACCTTTTCATATCAAGACTACTAATATTACTTGAGCAAGATAAAAGGCTACTAAAACTTGAGCATAATTCTAATGAACGTGACGAAGCAAACCATACCAAAATGTTTTTCCAACTCGAACTGATACTTAAGAACCCAATCTATTGACTGATAAAAAAAAACAACTAGTACTCAATATAAATAATCACCCAAATTCGAGCTCATAAACACCTTTAGAAATATGAAAACAGAGCAACCATGGTGAAGCCCCATAGTCTAGAATGAATTTTAAGCGATTACGGAGCCAAGTGGAAATGAACCTATGGATGAGGATTGAGGACTATGTACACATCCTGAAAATTATCCTCGCTAATCAAATCTTGACAGAAGCAAATCACAGAAAGTTAAGCAAGCATCCAGTGATCCAGATACATGAACCATTAGGTGATACCCTGTGACATATACTTGAGTTTTCTCTTAATCCCATTAAAAGAAAGAAAGAAAGAAACAGTAAGTAATGGATGCGCTGATGTTAATTTGCATACCTCAGAACTAAGATATGGAACCGATACAGTTGTAAAGACGAATCCAGCAATAATGAAATAGGAAGGAGGCTTTCCTTTGATGTGTGCCTGAATTAGCCGTTTGTGAGTTCCAAGCCGTATGTAGAATACAAGAATCTTTGAGTTCCGAAGAACTTTAACTGATGCATTTTCACCAGTATATTTCTGGGAAATAAGGTAACTCAAACCAATACGCTCCCCATGACTGAATGGAACTGAAATACACCAGAAAAAAACAGCGTAACTCAGAAATATATCTATCAAGAGAAAGATAAGGTGTGCTAGTTTTACTTAATAGAGTGATTCCTTAGTTTTAGATAAGAGGTCTTTTTTTGTTTTTTTCAAACAAATTCCCAAATCTCAGTCGGATCATAGCATAAAAAGAAGGAGATGTAAATGAATATAAATCAAGACCATATTGATATGCTGGAAATAAGAAAATTTGATATGCTGAAATTAAGTAAGTCAATTTCAATATAACCAAGAAGATCATAATGGAGATAGAGTAATTTTTTATCCTACCAGCAAAATGTAAACGGATGTCAAGTCAAGAACAAACGAAATGGTATCTTTAGCTTCCTACAATACAACTCTTTGGAATTTAGAGTGTGGTTTCAACAATTATATGAAAAAGAACAAGCAGACCATGCAGTCCAATAAATCAAGCCATCAAGTGGAACAAACCACTGGTTGGCTTCAAAAAGTACTTAACAGAGCAAAACCCGTGTCGCTAAACAGAGGACATGGATCACAACCATATTAACAGCATAAAAAGGCAAAGAAACACATATTGTACAAACGGATATCACAACAACAAGACAGGCTTACCTGTCCCATCGTTAGCAATCTCAACTCCATCGAAACTGAGGATAATATCAGATGGCTTCAGGACCTTGTATGCAGGAGCAGTAGGTTCAATTCTTCTGATGCGAACACCTTTCTGATTGGTATTCATCCCCATAGCCATGCGCAGGTCAGGATTTTCCATCTTCTGCCACTCCACTCCAAGACTTGGAAATCCTACATGTGGAATAAGGTCCAGACTTGCGATAAGTAAATGGAATAAGGTCCAGACTTGCGATAAGTAAACTCAGACACACATCAGAGAAACTACAGCTGACCCAATTTCATTTTGGCACTTAACCCTACCAGTATATTCTCCGTTTTTCTCATAATCTTGAATGAAGTGTGTAATCACAGGTGTTGGTATGACATAGCCAATATTCTCCACATCTTCATGTTTAAGTGACTGAAATGCAATACCCACGCAATTGCCCTCGTCATTAAAAGCCGGACCCCCGGAATTTCCTGAATTAATGGCTGCATCTATCTGCAAAAAGGACCATAAATGAGAGACATCAGAAACTTTTACCCGTAATCCAGCTGGAAAGACATGAATAATATAATAATTGGATGCTATTTCAATGACCTGGAGTCCCAACAGGTCAGTTGACCCGTGTACATAAGGAAAAATCTCAATGCGTGACACAACACCACTCGTCACTGATATTGTATCTCCCCCAATGGGATATCCCACAACAGTAACAGCATCTTGGAGAGCAGGCAAAAATCCAAACTCCACCGGTGATACACCTTGCCAGAACTCATCATCTACAACTGTCAGCATTGCTGCACAATCACAACCCAAAATCATAATGATGACTTCTTTTAGAGCCAATATCTTAGATTGAACAATAAAAAGAGCATAAATTCTTTTCTTAATCACTTAGTGACTTCCTATATAATTCAATAGCACCCGCATTTAGAACTTCCAGGCTACTTATTGGTGAACTTCCTACTCCCCTCCTTGCATCTACAACCCAGATACTAAAGATACACCTAGCTTCACAGAGGCATTTCAACAAATGGTACCCAGTCCATATAATTCCATAATGCAAGCACAAATGCAACTTAGCAATCTGTTACTAAATTCATAAATACAACAGACACGCAAATATCAATATCATTAAAATTTAACAAATCAGACACATTACCTAGATCACATTCATTCCCAATTGCAAGCACAGTAGCTAAATATTTTGTATTTGACCCGCGTTTCTTAAGCTTCACTTGAGTATGATGTTCAACAGAATGGGCATTCGTCAAAACCCTACGCCCAGCAATAATAAACCCGCTACTACTTGAACTATACTGTTTTTTCCTCTGCCATGGTAATGAAAAATTAGGTTCTGTATGTACACAAAATACCTTAACAACTGCATCCATAGACGAAACAAGTTTTGTAACATTAAGTGGTATCAATTCACTAAGTATACCAACACGAACAGATGAGGATGATATGTTATTATTAGGTTTGGGTGAACAAACACCATTGTTTTCATTTCTTCTTAAAACAGGAGTATCAGAATTTTGGCGGGATTTCTTCTTAGGTGGTCTTCCTCTTCCTCTACGAACTAAAGAATCAAGATGTTCTTCTGCGAAAACAGGTTCTTCTGCTTCTTCAGTATCATTGGCAACTTCAACATTGTTAACTGGTGATTCTGGTACTGGATTCTTAGGTTTACGACCTCGTTTCATCTTCTAATGAAATTAGGGTTTCCTTTATTTCGGTTTGGATTTTAATGGCAAGGAGTGCGAATAAGGGAGAGAAAAATCGCTTTTCTGAGAGAGGAAATCATGTTTTCTTTTGTTCTGGTTTTGGTTTTCTGAACCACACTGCAGTGCAGGTACGGTAGAACAAGTGGGCGACGAGTTCAGCTGTAATTAGCCAGGTGGATAAAAAAAAAGTTATTCTTCCGTCAATTCAAACATGAAAGGGCAATTTATGTTGACACCAATTATCCCGGAAACTTTCTCACCCTGAGGGGATCTAGCGGCTTTAAAAAAAAAATTATGGAAAGATTAAAATGTATTAGCTAGCAAATATAGTATAATTAGTTTGTTTTTTTTAAGTAAAAAGAGACATATCATAGAAAGAAACCGTTATACAGGATATTTCGAATGTTGTCCTGTTATCATTGTAGGATATGCCCTGATGTGATCTTCGGACAACAAACTATTTTGGTAACTACCATTAACAGAAATACGATTTTTATCTAAAGCAATATAGACTTATATAAGAAGGCTGGTAATTCTTCTTTCCATGAACTGAAAATTGAAGATTACCTAGTCTCCACCACTAATTTATTCGCCACATAATTGCCAGTTCTATTGATGAATTTATAACCCAAAAAATTGTTACATTATGCCAGCGTCTTTATGGATTCCTTCACTATTTTTTGATTCTTCCAGTCTATCATTGTATCCTTGCCTTCAATGTACCTTACCATTCTTTCACAGTCCCCCTTTATCCAGAAGTTCTCCATACCTTCTTCCCTTTCCCATTTAGCTCCTTGTAGAAGAGCTAACACTTCAGCTTTTTCTGCACTTGAAGCTTGGAGTATTGCAGACTTAGCTCCTCTCCCATCACCTGCATCATTCCATAAAATTAATCCAAAGCCAGCATTCACTTTTTCAGAAATCCACGAAGCATCATAATTAAGTTTAAAACAATGCAAGTCAGGTGATTTCCAAAGAGTATCAGGTCTGAGGAGTACACATTGCTACTTGAGATAGTTTTTTCATCCCTAATAGTCTTGCAACAAAAATTCAGGTGCCTCTGAATTATGATTGAGGTTTGTAACGTAGAATTCTCCTTTTCTTCAAAGATTTTGTTGCATCTCTCTTTCCAAATGTACCAACACTTGGTTGCACAGATTTCAGTTACATTGTTACCTGCTGCCTTCCATAGATCATAATGTTTTTTTGAAAGAGGTAGCCACCACATTATTGGTGGTAACATCCAGATTGTTTTAGCATACCAACAATCAAAAAATAAGTGTTGTAAAGAGTCATTGCCGTTATTACAAAAAACGCAATTGTTATCCACATCCTGCATATATTTGCTAAGAATCTGTGTGACAGGCAAAGCATTATTCAAACATTTCACTAGTCCAAAAGGGGCCATAAATCACGTTTTTAAATGACAAATTAATTACGTGATTAGGGTATAACAAATAAATTATGTCATATAATATAAAAATAGTGGAACCCTTCATTTAACGTTGAAAAACCGTTATTCTCAAATTTGATAAGTTTGTAGGTGTGTGATATTTTACGAACCATTAAATCACAGAACCAATCTGTGGGATATTGTAAGTTTAATACGCCCCCACTGATATTTTGTTACACACCCTAAAAGTGGCTAACCACCGGCTTAGCATAGAAACCGGCTTACTTGCCATGAATTCTAGAGAGCCATATCGGTTCAATTGTAGCAATCCCAAGACCGAAAAAACATAAAACCCCAGAACCAAAAGAGAAGTTATGAGTTTATCTCTTCACCCTGCCGTCTTTTTTTTCCCTCCGGAAACCTAACCCGAGGAGACTCTAACTTAGAAGAAGAAGAAGACACGACGATATTGAGTATTGAGTAAGTTTCAGTACCTTTATCTAGGTTACGCTCAAGTTTCTATCTGGTCCCTGAAAAATTGATTTTGGAGACCAAAAATTTTACATGCAAAGATTTTGATTTGGTATATTGGTTAAGGTAGAAATTGGGAAGCAATAATTTTGATTAGTTTGATACTTTGATTGCATATAAGTGGTTTCTGAATTCACTTCTTCAACCCTTTCCCTCTGTTATTTTGCTAGACAAATCTAAGAGGAGATCGAAGAAAAAGAAGAAGAAAATACCAAATTCAAGTAAGTTTCAAATCCCTTCTCATCTTTCATTCAGTTTTTTTGCTTAAGCTTCTGTCCGATTAATCAAAAAATTGATTTTCGGAGACCAAATGATTATCTAATAAGATCCAAAGATTTTGGTTAATGTAGAAATTGGAAAGGAATGAATTTGTTTAGTTTTATTGCATGAATCTGAAAGGAATGAATTTAAATCTCTATTAAGAATCGAAAATTGCAGAGATTTTGGGTCGATAAATTGGTTTGATTTTTACTGGAGAGTTGGATACCTTGAAAATCTCAAGTCATTCCAATTCCATTTTTCCATTGATTATTAAGTGAGTTTGTTTTCCTGATGTCCTTCTCTTGTTCAAACTTGTTGGTATGAGATGGTCAATTTTTTGAGGTTAGTTTATCAGTGAGTAATCAGTCTGAGGCTACTTACTGATCTTCAGAAGTTAAAATCTGACATGAGAACTGGGGTTCTTGGGATTGTTCCTGTGACACAACCTTTTGGCGAGGAGAGTGGAATCTAGATGAGTACCCCCAAGATGCCCAGCGAGCTCACTAACAGCTTAATTGCATCAACCTGAGGAGACCCTGCACTTGTTCGCGATTAATTCTGTTCCTGACACTCATTGTAGCTTTGTCAGCTCCACCTCCACCCCTGGAGTTTCGAGCAAGAGTCATAAGCCCCTTTTTCCCGCAAGTGTTATGCCTTCTAATCTGTGAGACTTACATAGATTGAGCTTAGGTAAAAAATTATTTTGTATATGTATTCTAGAAGTCCGTGTATTTGAAGTACCAAGCTGAAAGCTTGTTTTGTTAGCATTATAGTGTAACACTGCTCCTCATTTTCTTCTATCTTAGTAATGTAATCATATTGTGTAGTATCCAGTGACACTCTTATCTTGAGTTGTTTGCAAATGTCATCTATCTGAAGTTCTCTTAGAAGTTAGGACCATCCAGCCATTGGGCATCCAAGTTTAGGGATTGGAAATAAACAACATCAGTGAGACTAGTCGGTCTTCCCAACTCAGTATACTACAATGTGAGCCTCTTTTACCAATACATTGCGGGGTGTCCATAAGGTTAACATTCAAAATTGGTCAAATAGTAGTTATCAAAAAGCGTGTCCTCTCTTTATGTTTTCTGAACTTAGATATTTGTTCTAGTGGCTTAAGCATACTAAAGATTTGAAAACTTGTTTCTGTTTGTTTCTTCACTTGAGATATGTGATAATCAGATAATACATATTCGAGTCTTACATTAACTTCACCTAGTAATCCGGATTAGACCATCTTAAAAGTTTCTATTGCCTGGTATGCAAGCACTGCGGTAGATAATTTCCAGGTTCTTAAAGTTGAGCTGGAATGAGATTGAAACATTTAATCGCTATCTTTATTAATCTCATCTGGATTTTTCTTTCTTCCTGCTAATCATCTTGATACTAAGTACTATATCTTAATTTTTTAACTCGTTGACATCTTTAGGTACTTCATTTTTTGAGAACAAGACTTAGATGAATTATGACTGGTTTATAATATTGAGATTAGTTTTGAAACTCCCTTAGCACCTCCTCTAACTTTCCGCGGTGAACAATGTGGGGCAGGAACCATCTGACTGAAGCTTTGTCTGCATTATACTTGTACACCACTCTCTGATTTGGAACATCTTCCTTTTCCCTTTCCCATTTTCACTCGTTTTTCTTGCCAAAAACAACACACGCCTTGGGTACTTTGATCAGGGCTCTTTTGGTGTAAATGCGTGTTGCAACTGGTTTCTTACATATGTCACTAGCTTTACATCATTGCTGAATTGGCTTAGTCATTAAGTGTATACTTTCATGTGTTTCTGAAAAGCCCTTTTTCGCCAGACAATTTAATGATTACTGTATTTGATTAACGTCTGCTTTGATTATTGATCCATGTAGTGGATTAAGTTCATTCTTTTATTATTGGTATGAGGTTCTGTAATAGGTTAAGGATTATAGTTAACTGGGTGAATGAAAACGTTCAATTTCTATCTGTTATTATTTAAATTCATGTAGTTGTCTCCAGTAATTCACTATTCGCTGCTCCTTTAGTTTTATCACTTCGATTTTTAACATGTGTTGCATTGTAAGAGAAGCTGGCTGTGAAGCTTAGCTCCTACTGGTGCTTGTCTGGCTCATGATACACAATTTTTGTAGTATATGTAGTTGCCTTTGGTATGCTCTTGATAGTAAGTTCGCTGCATCTTGTTTGGCAGGCAATCATTGGCGTAAGTTTGTACATACCATGTTTCAAATGTCCATAAAAAATATGTTTCAACAAAAGCAAACAGTGCATGAAGAACTGAAAATCAACAAAAAAAAATGATTGATCAAATATGTTGCAACTGGGCAAGAAAAGAAAAGGAAGTTGCCAACATACAGTAAGAAAGAAGACTTGGAGAAGTTTATATTAGTGTCCCAAAATTTCAGAAAAAATCTGAACAAGCTGCGAAAGAACGGTCACAAGTAAAAGTTCAGTATATAGGTGGTAGGAAAGGTGTCCCTACAAGGTGGATTAAAATGGTAAATTCTTAACACTAATTTGCATTTTAATTTTTAAGGTATTATTCTTATGTTATTTTATTTGTTTCGCTGATTGGATAGCATAAGAAGTTTTTCGTATGCCAAGAGTCCTTGTTTATACTAGTTTCATTGGTTCTTGTTCATTCCGTGCATTATTTACTGAAAGGGTCTCTTATTAGTTATGCATTTGGTTTTTAAAGTGCAATATTAGCTGAAGAAGTTCAACTAGTTAGATTATAAGGCATGTTGTTATAGGATAATTACTTATCTTAGCAGATAATAGAATTTTGAGGCACTTATCTTGTCAGTAAAACTCTTCTTTATTATGTTTCATAGATGTTGTCTTGTGATGCAAAATTTTGCAAGTATTTAATGCATCGTGTTGTCACAGGAAAAGGAAAGCCCCACTGGTGCGATATATAAGCCAGATGTGTTTTTAGAAACACACAGTGTCACCCCAGATGATAATCCCTCATCTTCTAAATCACTGGCAGCTGAAAAACTAGTAAGTTCTCCTGTTTTTAAGGGATACATACGCGGAGTGTGTGCTGGTGTTTTTAAATCTCAGTTTATTGCTTCTGAGTTTATTAAGGCCAAGGTGCAGGAAGAGAAGCACAATCTGCGGAGAGAGAAGCACAAAAACGAAGCTTTGAAAGCAGAGGTTGATGCTGAAAGACAGAAAAACAAGACCACAGTACATTATCAGATCTCTAATAGCTCTTATCAGCATGTGATGTCGAATATCTCTTTAGTAATATATAGTCAGATTATACGATGCTGCTATCATGGTATCTTAAAGTTTGTCTTGTTACATATGCAGGATATCGGGTTTCCTTCGTCGTTCGGTCTTTGTTGTTTGAGGAACTTCAGGAAAAAAGCTGTTGCACTTGCATATGTTCATAGTAAGCTACTGAATTGACCACTATGACTGCATGATTGAGGAAATCTTTGATCCAAGTGGGATGTTGTGCGATAGAGATGAAATATGCTGTACTTTGGGATGTTTCAAGGGGTGAGTTCGTTAAGTGTCCCAAGGCCTATGTGACTTCGGTAGGAGCGTGATGGCAGTGACAATATATCGGTTAATTTTTTAATTCAGTATGTAACTTGGAGTTGGGAGATGTCTTCTAATTTATGTTCGAATATTATATTTTTTTTTTAAAAATAATTAATAAAGTCAATTTGTTTAACGTTTATTTTGTTTTTTTATCTGGGTGAATTTCGGATACACCAAAATAATTCTGAACGGATTTCATATTTCTGAATAGATTTCAAATTCTCAAAATCTGAATCGGAAGCCAAAAAGTGACGGAACTTTTATGTTTGAATAAGATTTTTTTTGCTGAAAATACCTCGAATTATAACGGGTGTGAATCATCATTCTTTTTAATGACATACATCAACTGTTATTATATTTCACATAACTGTGACTTTTTTATGGCATTAATTGACCGTTATTTTATATTACATACAATAACCGTGATATTTAATAACTGATTCTGTATGTGATTTTAAATCATAAATTTAAGTCGTCGTACTTTATAACGCTATTTATTTGTTATTTATAAAGAGTCACACCAAATAAATAACGGTTCAAATAACATATGAAAACCGTGATAAATCATATTTTATAACAGACTTCATTCGTCATTTATAGCCCCTTCTGGACTAATGTTTCCAAAGAAAAAGTTTTATCCTTTGAGGCATATCATCTTTCCAAAACCTTTTCCAAAATAGTTCTTTTTCACTGCCTACAGTTTGAATTCCACACAGTCTATCATACAAAGATTTAACTGTAAACCTGCCATTCCTAATTAGTTTCCATTTGGGTTTATCCTTTTCTAAGGTATCATTCCTATCTGTAGACAACCTAATGTTTAAAATGGACTGAGCAATTATATGTGGAAAAGAAGTTGTGATTAGTTCCTGGTTCCACTTATTTGTATCTCGATTAATCAGATCTGGTACAAGTGTTAACATGTTGTTCTTTGCAGAACACAAAAGATCCAGCGTAATGTCTAGATATGGTATCCATTGATCACTCCATATATTTATTGAGTTTCCATTGCCTACCTCCCAACAAATATATTTATGTATCATATTTATTGCCTGCAGATCACAATTCCACATCCAAGATGAATTAACATTCTTTTTCACTTTGAAAACAAATTTTTTGTTGATTTTTTTTTTTTTTTTGAACATCTTGACCCACTGTGAGTCTGGCTCAAAGATGATTCTCCGGGCTATTCTAGCCATCATCGCCTGATTCATTTTATCAACGTCCCTGAAGCCCAGACCTCCCATAGTTAAAGATTTACACATGAATTTCCAGGATTTTATATAGTGGCCATTTTTTTCTACTTTCCTTGTCCCACCAGAAGTCTTTCTGGATAGCATCAATTTTTGCTGTGATTTTTTGTGGAACTGAATTAATCCCACCAACTGGTTACCCACCAGAGACCAGTTATGCTTGAAGAAGCATACTGGGAATTCATCTGGTCCCGGAGATTTGTTAGGTTTCATATTCTTCACTACCTCCCAAATCTCCTCATGGGTTGGCAAAGCCATTAAAGACAAATTATACAGTTCATTTACTCTTGTTGATAGATGAGAATAGATGGATTCGTTATCAGTTGTTGGCATGGCTGTAAAAATATTTCCAAAGTAATTTTTTAGTTCTTGAGCTATCTCCTTGTTGTTTTTTATTTCTTTCAAATCATCATTTAGCAAACAGTCTATCTTATTTCTTTTCCGTCTTTTTACAGTTTTTAAGTGGAAATATCTCGTATTTCTTTCTCCCAGGTTTACTATATTGTCTCTAGAGAGTTGTTTAGAAATTTCTTCCTCTGTGTCGTAAATTTTATCGAGACTTAACATTTTAGAATTTACTTTTTGTTGAGTATTCTTATTTACCTTTTGTTTATTTAGTTTTTCTATTTCAAAAAGAATTTTATTTTATTTTTTTACTAGGTAAACCAAAAAGATAACTGATTTCCTAAATATGCCAAGTTGAAAATCATGGTATTAGTTGGGTTTGGATGATCAGATATCCAAACAGAGTTTGATTAAATACAAACAACTTTGCTCTTTGAGCCAAGTATCGAAAAATTCAAAGGAATGAATAGATTTATTATTAGACTTTTCATCCAAGTTTAATAGCAGAGGGAAATGGTCTTATCCTACCGGCACCAGCACTTTTAGAGAGTATTCTTTGAATTGGTTTTGCCACTCAGTGTTAGCAAAAGCTTTATCCAATCTCTCTTGGATATTTTCATTGCCCTCTCTATTGATTATCCCAGGTAAAAGCTGCTCCCTCATAACCAATATCTTCTAAGGCTGATCTCTCAAGGAGTCTTTTGAAAGATTCACATTCACTTTTAGAAAAAGGTGAACCTCCTTGCTTATCCTCCTTAACCAGGATTTGGTTCCAATCTCCTATAACCATCCATGTCATTTTATTATAGTTTATTTTCTCCGAAAAATTTCCAGGATTCAAGCTTGGATGGTTTATATGGAGAGCCATAGAATCCTGTTAACAACCATTCTTTCTCACAAAAGTTGGTTTTGACTAGGACATTAATCATATGAAAACTTGAATGGACAATTTCAAATCTGAAACCGCCAACCTATGCTATAGCTAGACCTCCTGCTATACCCACTGGGTCTACTATGAATACATTTTGAAACTCAGATAAGAAGCTCCTAACCAATGATCTTTTCTTTTTAGTTTATGAAAGAAAAACGACGTCCGGATTTACTGAGCTTATCAAAAAATTGAAATGTTGTTTTGTTTTCTTAGAACCACATCCTTGTGCATTCCAGGCCAAAATTTTCATTTTCATAGTAAAAAAACAGTGAAATTTTAAACTTCTCGAATCAAAAAAGCTAAAAAAATTACCCTAAACTCATAAAATAAATGTTTTTCTAAATTATGCAGGAGATTCTGATAATATCACAGTTTAGTCTATCTTAATTCAATAGTAGATAAATCAGATTTTGTTTAGTTTGTACCTGGATTCCTTTCAGTTTATCACCAGCTTCCTCTTCTATGGAAGGTTTCTCAGCATCTTCAGACATACCCATTTCAGTCATCGGATCGGTTACCTCGGCTGATTTTACAATACCATCAGACCTTAGAAAACAACCAAATTGATCTATCCTTATTCCTATAGGGTTTTCTTAACTTATCTCTTCTGAATTGGAACCTAGAGAACTATTTAATTCAATTGGATCTGGTGAGTCAAAAGTCATTCAATGGTAGCAACTTCTTGAGTTTCAGGAACAATATCTAACGAAACATTCTCAGAAATATCATTTTGAGAATTTTGTGATGAAATAGCATCCATGAATATATCCTCCCTATTTAGGAGAGACATAGGCGAGATATTTATGGGAGTTGCCATTCTTGCATCTGAGACCAGCAGTTCATCAATTTGGTCTCCAAAAAGACCTTCAACTCTTGTTCCCTGCTTTGTGAGTCCGTCTCCTCTGGCCCAGACATTTCATGCAAATCATAAATACCCTCTAACTGTCTACTATTCAGTAAAGCGCATGATTCCACTAGATAGCCCAATATGTAGCAGTTATTGCAGATTCTAAAAGGTAAGTTCCTGTAGTAAAGATAGATCATTGAACTTCAGCCAACATCGGCTCATCACCCATTGGAGATGCATTTGTTGGTCAACACCATTCCAATGTGATAAGCTATTTAACCCATAACTTCCTCATTATGATGGAAATGTTTTGGTTGTTTCTCCTCTCTATTAGAACGTATGTAAGAATAACGCATCGTAGAAGTAGGCTGAAAAGAAAATTAGATGAAAGAATTTAAGATCAAAGAGAAAAGAACAAACACATAAAACAAGTTAAAACGTACTCCTTCTAGTGGCACGCATTTTTTAGTGATAAGCCAGCTTAAAAATAATTTAACCCTGAAAAGATCTAAATTTGATTAAAGAGGATATTTCTTTTAGCCACCATATCGGTGTTATGTTTACCCATGTTTAACAAGGTCAAGAAATTTTAAAAACAGCTACAACAGTTAGGGCTGTTCATGGTTGGTTTTGGTTCGGTTTCTAGCCAAACCAAAACCGAAACCAATATTATTGGTTTCTAAAAATCTAAACCAAACCAATCCATTAATCATTGGTTCGGTTTCCAAATGGTTCCAGTTGGTTTCGGTTTGTCCCAGTGGTTTTTGGTTAACCAATAATTATGTCAAACTAAAAAAAAAATACACAAATTTACAGATAAAAAAATCGTAGTTGCCGATAGTATTGGTTTACACAAATATACAGACAAAAAAAGAAAAATCAAGAATAGTTAAAGCTTACTCTAATTCTAGAGATCAAAAGAAGATATATAATATATCTTAATTTAGTTATTGACAAATAAAAAAGAAGAAAGACGGGAAGAAAAAAGTCGAATAGCAGCAGCTGTAGTTGGGGGTGGAGAAGGGAGGCGGCTGAGAGAAAGAGAAAGAGGGAGAGTATCATAATGAAATATTAGATTTAGGGTTTCTATTTATCCTCTAAATCAATGGGTAGAATCTAATATTTTTAAATCGACGGTAGAAACTAAGTTTAAAAATTAATCGGTTCCCCAATGGTTTTTGGTTCGGTTTTCAGGTCAAACCAAAACCAAACCAGTAATGTCGGTTTTTCAACTTTTTTTACCAAACCAATCCAAATCTAAATGGTTTGGTTCGGTTTCTTTCTTATTGGTCTGATTCGGTCGGTTTCCAACGGTTAACCGACACCATGTTCAGCCCTAACAACAGTAAGCTTTGTTACCGTTCGAAATTCCTATTCTACAGTAAGATTTTTCTACTGTTCTTTAGTTTTTTAACGAAAAATCTTTATCTTCCACTAATGTTGATAGAACTTTACTAAGAGCATCTCCAATACGAGGATGTTAGGCTATTTTTCCTAAAAATCATATCCAATTGGAATGTGTACAGATATTGTGAAGATGATTTGGCAGGTAGTTAACTTAACATCCTCTAATAGGGCTCCGGATCGTCTACACTAAATTTTCTCTACACTTCTGCATCCGCCAATAAATGGCTGCCACGTCTTAAATACCAAAATCGGAGTTCTTGAATTCACTAAATTAAAAGATTCTCATAGAGATAAAAAAGGAAAACAATTATCCTCCCTTAATTATATTTTCCCACTCATACCATGTTCCCTGTATTTTACTACGGGGATTTTAATAAAGTGTCATACTTTCAATTCCATGTTTAAGAAAATGTCACCGTTTTTTTCAGAATTTATTTAATGCCACACATTTGACCTTTTCCATCCAAAAAAACTATTCACATCAATTAGTGCATAGGTGGTCGTTATCCATCTTAATAAAAGACATCTACGCCCTCAAATCGTCCCAATACAACTGAGTTAAATCAATACAACTCTAAAAGATGATTACTACAATGTACAAAGCCATGAGAACATGTCGTATGGAAACAACTCCTCTTAAAGCTTGGGCAAGACCCAGACGAACACAATAAGAAGGCAAAAAATACGTTGCCAAATTTCCATCTCCTCTTAAAGTCATAAACATTCACCATTCAGTCCTCTTTGAACATCATCTTTTCTGGTTCAACTGGTCTTGAAACTACATCAACTGCTCGGTATTTTGAACCCAGTTATGCCTGCAGTTTTCGGATACAAACTCAACCCATCACCCTTCAAATACGTCGACAAATCACAAGTATTTGTAACATTCCCTTGACTGATTTTCGGCAACAAGTTAAGATCAGACCCACAGGTGACATAGAATCAAATTTTATACTATGTTCTAATTAGAAGAAAAAAAATCCATACAAAGAACTAATACAGAACGGTTCATGCATCCAATCCAATAAGTGAGGAGATTGTTGCGCAAAAACCAAAGATGTACTGTAGTTTTGAGCTGATCATTTCCTATGGAGTAAATGGGGAACATCAAGTTCTCACAAATAAATTGAGTAAATGGGAAACACAATTAAGCCCTTAAACTGTCACGTCTGTACATTCCAACAAATCAAAATTTGGTTGTATTTACATGAATGGATCAATACAAAAACATACCTTCAAATACTAAATCAAGCACCGTCAACTGATACTTGACAATTTTGTAATATCAACTGCGATCTCCTGGGGTGAGCTATGCTTAACATCCACATAATATGCAAAACATAATCAATCTTATTATTAAATTTAAGAAAACCCAAATTCGTTAAGAATCCTAACTGACAAAAATATCAAATTAGCATTCAGAAAGCTAATTATGAATTCAGCTTCAAAGAAACATGCATGTATCAAATTAACATAAACCCATCATCTCAATTTGGGGTTTTTTAAATAAACAATTACGAATTTGATGAATCATTCATCAAACAGTAAATATGAAGAATCACAACAACTGAGATTTTCTCTATTTTTAAGCAATTAATTGAAATCTGATTTTGAAATTTCAGAACCTGGTTGATGTTTAAGTATATAATGGTGTTGATAAGAAATTAGGGCTAAGATTGGAGTTTCTTCTGCATATTTTCTTCTCGTGATAGATGAAAACTACATGAGCAGCAGCGGCAGTAGAAGAGAGGAAGAGGAAGACGGGTTTTCTTATTCAAGGGTAAGTATGTAAAGTGCCACATATTTCTCGACCAAGTCAACAAAAAAAGACCAAACATGTGGGTCCAGACGGATAAGTTAACGAAAGTGGCACTTTATAAATTTTGGAAAAAAAACAGTGGCACTTTCTTAAACTGGAAATTGGAAGTGTGGCAGTTTGTTAAAATTCCCTTTTACTAATCCTTGATCTCATCTCACAAGTGTTTTTATCTTAAAAGATATTTTGAACTTTCTACTTCCGTCAAGTTGTGATACATTTATATCATGATCTACCATGAAAACGGCAGCGAGATCAACCAATCTATGCATAACTATGTTATAAATGTAGAAAGTCATTTCGGTAGAATCACAGAACAACCAAGGAACAAAACAGGAGAAATAAACAACTAAAGCTTAGTGTCAGTATGGAAACTGAGATTAGAGGAGATTTGCGAAGATGTCCATGATCGCTGGACATTCTGTTGGACAGTTGGCTAGATCATGAGCAATCTCATTTGCTTCTCGCTTGATAAAAGTGAACTCGACTGATGTGAAGGAAGAACTGATTTCTACCAGGAAAAAATGCAAAGTCGTTGACATAATGATAATACATTACTAATAAAGATCCATAGTCTATGGCTCTATGCCACAACAAAAAAAAAAGATTTGTACCATGCAAGCATTTAGTGTGCAAGGTTATTGACATAATTTCCTCATGGCACAATTAAAAAAAAAGGAATTGAGAATGTTCGTCAATAGTGTAAACTGTAAAGACTACGGTACAGAACAGGTAATGTGGCATGAGTAGGAATTGATAATTACGGGAGGACAAACGTTTTTCTCTTTTGTCTCTTTGAAAATCTTTCAATTTTAAGCAACTTTAAGATGCTTAAGAAACCTGATATCGGTATATTAAAACCGTACACGTGGCAGCTATTTATTGGTCGGTGTAGAGGTGTAGTGGAAATTTTGATGTAGACGATCCGGAGCCACGAAAACCCAAACTTATATTTATTCATCATCTGTATGATCATGATGATGGTTTTTTTTTTTGTGTGTGTGTAAAGCATAAATGATGGTGTTTTGGTAGTACCGGTATATAAGTTTGTTGATTAATTATGATATAGAGATAAAATGCTACAATTACTGCACTCATGTTTGATCAGAACCCATTTGTAATTCAAATCTATAAAACGGGATCAAAATTCATGAAGTCTTCGTCTGCTTGATCCATACTAGTGCTACTTAATTATCAGTCCATTATGTAAAATGCTCGGATTGTTGATCATCATTGCCAGGCCTATTTCCATTTCACTCCTTGGTTTATTTTAATGGCATATTTGTTTTCGGAACGATTCTCGTTGTTTGAGTTTCTTTTTTACACATGATGAATTCTACCATCAGACGATTTGGTTTGGAAATGGGTTCCATTGAGGATTTAAGCAAAAATGGTAAGTCTAAATGCTTTTTATTTTATTTTCCATTTTTCACTCTTTTTCTTAACTGTATACAGTTACAGCCTTCATATTTTAAGTAAATTTACATGTACACATGTCAGTCTTTTCAATGGAGGAACACGAAGAGACACCGAAATTAGAGACAGGGGTTCCATTGAGAATCTGAGATGAATTTCTTGAACTTCCTGTAACTAAGGAAATTTTCAATACAAATCAGCAAAGAATATTTACTTTATCCATCCATATATGTAGGAAGAGGATGTGTCATTGGAGATGCTCCAAAATTCCATTGCTTAAAGCATTGAGGATCCTAATTCTGTCTTTTTTGTATTCCTCCTATTTTCACCTCTCACATCTACTCCTTATCAATTTAAAGAAAATTTGTTGTTTTCCTAATGGATCACCACTTTCAGATTTTACCCATTTATTTGTATTTCTTGGTGTTCATAGGATATTACATATAGATGAGTTTCTAGATGCACATCCCTTGCAACGTTGGCCCATCAATTCCAGTTGATGCACCCTTTGTAATAGATTCCGACCACGGAGGAATTCTATCTTCCAATCGTCTCCAACCTTTTGAACACAGACACACTTTACTTTGTTAAGATTTTTGATTGTCATTGGCCTTTCTACCCTTACCTTGGTAGGTTTCCTCATGTAGATTGAGCCAAGCCAATGATCGATCATTGTGAAGAAAAAAAATTAAGATAATTTAGAAGTTATTGTGTTTGCGCTTATTAAAAGTAGAGAAATTAAGAGAACAAAAACACACACTCTTCCGTGGCTGTATCTATTACTCAACGTTTATTCTATTGAACTGTATAGAAATGCTAATAAACACCATCCTATTTATTTATTCCCTCTGGCCGATGCTGAAAATTGTTGATTACTGATGCTGGTGTCTGTGCTGTTATTACTGACATAGATTGGGTTACCAATTCCCCCCGAAAGGAATCCATTATCCAGACTACTCCATGATCAGGAAGAAAAAATAAAGGGAAAGGGGAGGAAGAAGTTTGAAAATTTTTACTGTTTCAGAGCGAAGAGAGAGAAACTTTCGTTGTGGTGGTGGGATTTTCTTCAGCTCTCGGGGGCTCTATAGTACAATTAGTTTATAATTTCATTTTTATCAAATATATTAGAGTAAATGTTAGCTTTTTGAAGATTTTTTATCAAATGTGTTGAAATTTTTTTTATCCTTGTTTTCTTTGCAACGTAGTCCGCGATCTACTTCACCTGAGGTTGGCGTAATTCTCGTAGGATTGTCTTGACTTCTTGTAAAGAGTTATCCGCTATTCAAGGGGATTCCGTACTTAACTTGTTGATCTTGTTTTTCAAAGCTTTACAGACGCAACTATGGAGACACGATAAAATGTTTTCTTTTAACCAAATAGCTGCCTTTATCAAGGCTTTCGTTTTCACATGAAAAGTTGAAGTAGCTCACTCTTAACCCACCGATATATGCATGAAAGACTCGTGATCCACTTAGAACAGTAAAAAAGCATAACCCACAGAAAAATCTTTTTGTCTAAAATATTATCTAATCAGTGTTTATGTCAGACCAACTATTCTTAACTGAAGTTCCTTTCTTTTAGGTAAATTTCCTTTCGAATAACTCTAGAAGGAGTAGTGATGAGTACCAAATAGTGCATATTTCTACACCCTTTTATTGGCAATTATCTCATCTTTTGTGCTTTAAAATCATATATTATCCCAAATTCTGTATTTTCTTTGTTTCCAAGAATAAATACTTGTACTAATTAATTTTGTGTTTTTAGGTACTAAATAAAGCTTGGATGAATTGAGAAGCCAAAATAGCAGAGGAATGGCAGCTAGCGACAATCGGAAGAGAGACAACACAAAGCTCCTGCGAGAAGGCCGTGAAGCATGAAGTAACATCACGCAAATAAGCAGTACAATCCGCTTGCGCACTTTTGGAAAGACGCTTGCAAGAGCTACTCAAGCAGTGGGATAACAAGACCAATTGGGCTTGGAAGAAGTGATAACACCCTGACCCATATCCATACCCAATATCCAAACCCGTTTCCTCACCTAAACCGTCGGATTTGCTACAACTTCCCATCATCCAACATCTCACCCTCTCGATACATCAACATTCGATGGAACTACTCAGCACCAAAATCACATCGGTTTACTCATCTCCAACGAACAGATCCCACCCCAATTCCATTTCATCTTCTTATCCATTTCACAGAGCCAACACCTTCAATAACTCTTCCGTACGCTGAGCACAGCGTCACCAACATTAACGCTACCATTAACTCCTATTATCCGTCTCTCTCTATCTTATCTATATTCTTATCAATAATAGTAACCCTAGAAGATAAGATTTAGAGAGATAGGAGTTAGGGTTATATGTACAATTGGGGGAACACCAATTCAATGAAGAGCAGAGGAATTGATGGCAGAGAAAGTCAATGGTGTATTGTTGGTGAGTTGGGTCTTGATTAACTGTCAAATTGAAGAAGGTAGCGAGAATTTTATGTATAAATAGGGTTGTCTTCTCTGTAAAAATCATCCAAATTAGCTGGGTCAATTGTCTAGTTTAATATCATTGTGTTTGAATCCTGTTAATCATGTTCTAAATACTTTTGCTAGGGTTTAGATGAAACTCTTAATCTGATGCTAAGTTAATTATGTTCTGATTATTATTCTTGTTATGTTTAAAATAATATAGGAATGGCTTAATCATTGTGTCACAGTATATTGGTTTCACCTTTTGATTGCTATGCAGGATAGGTAGATAAAATAACCCTATATTGTGCTTCAACTCATTCTTAAGAGACCAAGCTAATCTGTGATGAGTTGTGCTGTAAAAAGATAGCTTATGCTAGGGATTAGTTACCTTAGTTGATATCATGCCATCTACTTGAGACTACCCAGGATAAACAACATACTTGCATCTTGACTGGTGTCCATTACATGGGACAAGAATAATATGAAGACTAAACTGACTTAGCTAAGGTTAGGAGGTGGATTCAACCACCCTAGTACCCTTCATCTACTTATTTACAATCTGCTCTTGCATCTTGCTTTACATTCTGTTTTAGTATTCAATCACTGCCTTGTCGTATCGACACCCAACAAACCCATTTTGGTTACTTCTTAGTTGAAATCAGTTGTAGTAAAACCATAGTTTCAACCATACACCCACTATGTCCTTGTGGATTGACCTATGCTTGCCCTGTGTTGCATTAGGACATTGTGCACTTGCAGTTAGTAATTGTAGGCTTGTTTACAGATCTATCAAGTTTTTGGCGCCGTTGTCAGGGATTCGGTAGCGGTGTAATTGATTCTTTGGTTCTGATTTACTGATTTTCAGGTTATTACCTGTACACATGTGTTAGATTACTGACATCTTTTTGTTAGTATTAGTTGTAATCTTAAATTGTTAGTCATCTGCATCATTATATGTTTTGCATCTTGTAAGAAGTTTTAGATCTGTTTTAATTGTAGCTTTCTGTCTTCCGTGACTTGCAAATGATTGTTATTTTGTGATTTGTAATCTGCATCATCACTTACCACGTAATCTGTTCCATATCTTACTCTGCATCTAGTTAAGTTTCTTCCAGTATCTTCTGTCATAATCATTTGCATCTAGCTGTATCTTTCACCATCTCTGCCTATAGCATAACTAAAATTTGTGCTTGTTCATACTAGTGGTGGATAATAGCTCTTATTTTGCTTACTATAATCTATCTGTGTTATATCTGCATCTTAGTTCTAGGAGAAAATTTTCAATCAATATCATACTGTTTATATTACATTCTGCAGATTAGTTTGCATCATTAGTTTCCATTTTTTTAATTACTTCAGTAGTTGAACATATTTCATTATAACTTAGATCTTTTAGTTTTTCTTATGCATTATTTCTAAAAAAAATAAAATATATATATATATAGAAGAAAAAAAAGCATCCGTAGGATAAGCACTGAAGTAAGTAATTGTACTTTCTGTCTAGTTGCATATTGTGTCAATCCCTGTAAAATATCACATTTCTTCATTTTATAAATTTTCAATTTGCTACTTGCATACGGACTGTACTAAACTCATTTTCATGCAGTAAATTACTCTCAGTCGTTTATACGAGTATTGATATTGCGATAAACTGCACATCTCTAAGCACTGACATCCCCTCTTGAGTATCCAGGTACTTGTGAAGCTGAGAACAAACCAAGGAAAAGAAGGAGAAAAAGGAGCAGAACATTGTTGTCATTGTGGCTAAACCTGGTTGGTCATTCTCGAACCTCATTATACTTTATATCTGTATGAATGTTAAACCATGATAGCCTGATACACTAGCTGCTTTGCTGAGTATTATTCCACACCTGCAATTTTTGATATCCTTAAGCATGATTCTGTGAAATCTGAACAACATATCTATGTGTTGAATTTTTTACTTCACCGAGAATTTCATAATCACGGTAGAACCTCTATCTGAGTGTATCCATCTGATTCAGTTGCTACCATTGTTTTCTGGTATTGAAAATTGCTTGGTTATATGTCTGCTATAACATGATTGATGTGCTATCTAGGCTATGACTGTGTCTTTTAGAGACGAAACTAATCGACTTGTTAAGATTAACCAAGAGGACGTCGTAGAAATACCCATTGGTGTTGTATCCAGACCTGTAGTCAGACCAGACCAATCCTAGACAATGGGTGAAGAGTTGGTTCAATCCCGTAGTCTCAAGGACTACATGTACCCTACGAGGACAAGCCAGCCCTCGTGCATTGTTCTACCCGTGACTGCTGATCAGTTTGAACTGAAGGCAAGTACAATACATATGCTCCCTGTGTTCAGAGGGGTTGACGCTAAAAATCCCTACCACCATGTTAGAGACTTTGAGGAGATATGTGGGACCCTGAAGTTCAATCAGATGACAGAAGAGACCCTGAAATTGCGTCTGTTTCCCTTCTCGTTGAAGGAGAAAGCTAAATCTTGGCTGTATGCTCTGAGACCCCAGTCCATTAGAACCTGGGAAGAGCTTACGAAAAAAAAATTTCAAAAAATTCTTCCCAAATCACAAAACATCCACCATTCGTCAGAGTATAAACAATTTTGTGCAATTGGATGGAGAAACATTGTCCAAATACCTAGAACGGTTTAATGATTTGCTGCTTCAGTGTCCCCATCATGGTTTCGAGCAGTGAAGATTATCAACAATTCTTTATGAAGGGTTGGATTTTGCCACTCGAACCATGGTTGAGTCTATGTGCAATGGTGAGTTTACTGATAAAAATGCCGACGAGTCGTGGGCCTTTCTACATGAAGTTGCTGAGAAAACTCAGCAATGGGAGACCATTAGAGAACCTAGGAAAACTTTCAATAGAACTGGTATTCATAAGGTAGAGTCTGATTTTGAAATTCATGCGAAAATGGCATCTGTGGTTAGAATACTGGACAATTTAGAACTTCAAAAAGGTGATAAACCCATTGCATCTAGCTCATGTAATCAGGTAGAGATACCCATGTGTTTTTTCTGTAATAGCTCAGAACATTTAGCTAGAAACTGTCCTGATTTGCATGAAATTAAAGAGTCGAGACTCGAACAAGCCAATGCTTTGTACCAGAAACATGAGAACAATCCATATTATCAAACCTACAACCCAGGGTGGAGAAATCACCCTAATTTTTCTTGGTCAAAGGGCCTATGCAAGGGGGTTTGGCAGGACAGAACCAAGGATATTCATATCCTAGAAACCCCCCTGTACAACCTCACACACAATACCCTGTTGAGAAAAGGCCTAGTTTTGATAATGGTGTGGATAAAATAAATGAAAGTCTGTTGCAATATCAGAAATTAAATGACCAGAGACTTGCGAGTCTAGAACTCAAATTGGGCCAAATCTATGATGCACTAAATGTGAGAGAAAAGGGTAAAATCCCTAGTCAACCTCAACAGAATCCTAAGAGTGCGTTTCAGGCAAGTACGTCTACCTGTAATGAGCCCTCACATGACCAAGTGAATGTTTTCACTACTCTGCGTAGTGGTAAAGTTGTTGATAACAATGTAGGTATACCAGTCAAGTGAGTCTAAATCAGACTCACCTTCACACACTACTCCAAAGAAAACTATTGTTGTAGAAAATGAATCTGAGCATGTTGATAAATCTAAAAATTCTGCTGATATGAATGTTTCTTTGCCATGTCATGTGCATGTTGCTCCATTCCCGCAAAGATTGGTGCAACAAAAGAAAATGGTAAACCAATACAATGAGATATTGAAAATGTTTAAGCGAGTCAACATAAACATCCCTTTTCTCGAAGCAATCAATCAAATACCTGCGTATGCTAAATTCCTGAAAGATGTGTGCACACAAAAGCGAAAGCTCCATGTGCATAAGCATTCCTTTCTTACCGAGCAGGTAAACTCCATAATTGAAAACAAGATCCCGACCAAGTTTAGAGACCCAGGTTGCCCAACAATCTCGTGCACCATAGGCAAACATAAGGTCGAAAAAGCTTTGTTAGACTTAGGAGCAAGTGTGAATCTGTTACCATACTCTGTGTATGTGGAATTAGGCCTTGGGGAGCTGAAATCCACTCCTGTCACGCTACAATTAGCGGACATATCTGTCAAAATCCCTCGAGGTATTGTTGAAGATGTATTAATCCAGGTTAATAAATTTTACTTCCATGTGGACTTCATTGTACGAGACACTCAACCTGTGCAAAACCCAAACAATCATATTCATGTTATTTTGGGACGTCCATTCTTGGAAACACCCAATGCTATCATAAACTGTCGCAATGGTGTGCTGAAATTATCTTTTGGTAACATGATTGTGGATTTGAATGTTTTTAATGTTATCCAACAACCAATGGATTTTGATGATAATGAATTGCATGAGGTAAATTTGATTGAGAGTCTAATCCAAGACTCATTGCCTGACATCTTATCTGTGGACCCTTTTCTGGCATGTTTAGATAACTTTGACTTAGATCTCTTTGATTCTGAGTACATTAGTGAGGTCCACTCTTTGCTTGAATCTGTACCACCCATGTATATTGCTAAATGGTAAACTGTGTTGGAACCACTTCCACTTTCTAAGTCCAAATTTGAACCATCTCTTGTCAAACCACCTAAGCTTGATTTGAAACATGTGCCTAATACTCTGAAATATGTATTCTTAGGTCCTTCTGATACTTTGCCTGTCATTATAGCATCATGTTTAGACACTGAACAGGAGAGTAAACTTTTAGAAGTACTTAAAGAACATAAAGAGGCCTTAGGTTGGACCATCTCAGACCTTAAAGGCATAAGTCCCACAATTTGCATGCATCATATAAATCTCGAAGAAAATACTAAACCATCTAGGGAAATGCAGAGGAGACTTAACCCCAACATCTAGGGAAATGCAGAGGAAAATACTAAACCATCTAGGGAAATGCAGAGGAGGCCTTAAAGGCATAAGTAGCCCACTCTGAACCCACCGATATATGCATGAAAATCTCGTGATCCACTTAGAACAGTAAAAAAGCATAACCCACAGAAGAATCTTCTTGTCTAAAATATTATCTAATCAGTGTTTATGTCAGCCAACTATTCTTAACTAAAGTTCCTTTCTTTTAGGTAAATTTCCTTTCGAATAACTCTAGAAGGAGTAGTGATGAGTGTCAAATAGTGCATATTTCTACACCCTTTTATTGGCAATTATCTCATCTTTTGTGCTTTAAAATCATATATTATCCCAAATTCTGTATTTTCTTTGTTTCCAAGAATAAATACTTGTACTAATTAATTTTTTGTTTCTAGGTACTAAATAAAGCTTGGATGAATTGAGAAGCCAAAATAGTAGAGGAATGCCAGCTAGCGACAATCGGAAGAGAGACAACACAAAGCTCCTGCGAGAAGGCCGTGAAGCATGAAGGAACATCAAGCAAATAAGCAGTGCAATCCGCTTGCGCACTTTTGGCAAGCCACTTGCAAGAGCTACTCAAGCAGTGTGCTAACAAGACTAATTGGGCTTGGAAGAAGTGATAACACCCTGACCCATATCCATACCCAATATCCAAACCCGTTTCCTCACCTGAACCGTCAATTTTGCTACAACTTCCCATCATCCAACATCTCACCCTCTCGATACTTCAACATTCGATTAAACTTCTCAACACCAAAAGCACATCTGTTTTCTCCTCTCCATCGAACAGAACCTAACCCAATTCCATTTCATCTTCTTCTTCATTTCACAGAGCCAACACCTTCAATAACTTTTTCGTACACTGAGCGCAGCGTCACCATCATTAACGCTACCATTAACTCTTAATTCTCTGTCTCACTCTATCTTATCTCTAGTCTTATCAAGAACAGTAACCCTAAAAGATAAGATTTAGAGAGAAAGGAGTGAAGGTTAGCTGTAAAAATTGGGAGAACACCAATTCAATGAAGAGAGCAGAGGAATTGATGGCAGAGAAAGTCAATGGAATATTGTTGGTGAGTTGGGTCTTGATTAATTATCGAATTGAAGAAGGTAGCGAGAATTTTGTGTATAAATATGGTTGTCTTTGATGAGTGCCAAATAATGTATATATTTATCCCTTTTTGTTGGCATTTAACTCATCTTTTGTGCATTAATTCTACATTTTATCCCATATTCTGTATTTTCATTGTTTTCAAGAATAAATATTTTTCTTACTTAATTTTGCATTTTTAGGTAATAAATAAAGTCTGGATGAATTGCGAAGCGGAATAGAGCAGAAAAGTAGTGAAAAGACGGGAGGAATCACGCAAGGAAGCCGCGAAGAATGGTGCGCACAAGACCAAAAAGCTAGGAATGGGCTCAAGAAGGAAGAATTGTTCTTAAAGAAGATATGGGCTTGGCATACCCAAGGCCCAAAACCCTTACCCAAACCCATTTTCTATATCCAAGCCCGTCTCGGATTTCAGCCGTCAGATCGAAGCATTTCAGCATCCTACGGTCGCTCCATCATCGCACATCAAACTCCGAAGCCCCCGCTTTACATCGCAACGCCCATCTCCATCTTGGATCGTCCGTTTTGCTACATCCCTTCATCCGACGGTCGCTCCACGCTTACCTCCGTATCGCCATTGGATCCACCTACCATCTTCCCATTCATCGGTCCAGCTTCGCGAAACATCAAAATCCTCTACACCTGCTCAACACCCTAGTACCTAATACCTATACCCATCGCCAAACACACCCTTCCTCAAACCCCATCGACACCATCTTCCCCCCCCTCTCTGCAACAGTACCACCAGCTTCTCCCCAAATCACTCCACCATCTTCTCCCCAAATCACTCTACCACCACCACACCTAAACCCATCATTACCATCACGTCCTATCTCTTTATCAACCACTGATTTCTCCAATTTCTCATCTTTCTTCTCACTGAAACCCTAGGTGAGAAATTGGGGATATAAGTGATGTTAAAGCAACAATTGGAGCATGAGATGAACGAGGAGAAGTAATTGGAGAGTGGGTCGACGAGATGGAGTGAGTATCTCAACACATTAAGTAAATCAATTTCACCTAATTTTCTGTTTTTGGGAAAAAGGGGTTGGAACCCTAATTCTGAGAGGGGGAGTATAAATTTGTAATGTTTGGTGTGGGGGGATGCTCTCTGGACTAGCCAGTAGAAACTTGAAACAAAATTTATGCAATTCAAAATTTCAGTCTTCTTATGCAGTTACAGTTGATTGTTGTGTGTATGTTATGTTTGAATTATTTTGCATGATGAATGCTTGTGTTTGTAACATGTTGAGTATGAGCTAATTAGCAACAAGCTAAGGCTGTGATGAAGCCTTGGTGCACTGTCAAGTGGTAAATTGCTAGGATAGGATGCCATATGCTTGTTTATCTTGTGCATTGGGAAGAAAGCAGTGCTATGATTGCTTGTGATTGATTGTGCTGTCAAAAGACAGTCAATACTAGGGGTATTTCTGTTAGCAAGCTGTTTTTCTTTCCTTTCTATTGTATGCATTGGACTCAACTCAACCTAGGAATATGCTATCTGATTAGGACACCAGGTGGAATCTAAGCCTTAGCTTAGCCACAATTCCTTTTCTTTTTTCAGTCACTCAAGTTCAGTTCTGTGTGCTTTCAGTTCAGTTTATTTTCTTGCCTTTTTTTTCTTGCATTTTGAAGCCTTTTGTGCACTGAAGTCAGTGCACAAACTCACCTCTGCCCTTGGCTTCCAAGCCTTGGTTCTTAGCTGCTTTACCTTGCTATTTTCTTAGTTGTTTTCTTTGCTTTACCTTGCAGCCTTGGTTCATGCCATCTGTCTTCTTTGTTTCACTGCCACTATAACATTGTGAAATTGTATCTTGTTCTACATCATTTGCTAGCTTAGGAAAACTTCTTGTATGCTCCCACTCCCTGTGGACTTTCCCCTGCTTTCCTTCTATTCTATAAACTTGACCTTGTATACTTGCAAGCTTCTGTGTGTCTTTGCCTGTCACACCAAGTCGAACTCCTTCTTCTTTTGAAAAAAATTGAAAAATCAAAATAAAAAATAAAAAATTAAAAAATTAAAAAAATCATAAAAAAATGGAGCTCATTTACCTTGAAATGTTGACTCTTGTGCAAATATGTAATTATTAGGAGTCTTAGTCTAGATATTTAGGCACCCTGATTCTAGCACAATTCACATTGTGATAAGAAATTTGCACGCGCACGATCTACCAATACATGTATGGCCTCGATCTTCAAGGTGTTTGATAGGAAGTTACGATTGCCAATCACTTTAGAATACTGAACGAAACTTGACTAGCTTGTTCTTTGGTTGGTTGGGATTGAAGGTGGAGGTTACATTAAGAAAGACAACCATCGAATTTAACTGGGTGCATCAAAAAGGGCTACCTCTTGCAAAGTGTCATGTAATTTTTGTTTCCTTTTGTATATGTATCAAAAGTGTTTCCTTGTTCCAAAAAAAAAAAAAAAAAAAAAAAAAAAAAAAATATCAGAAAATAACAAAAATCAATCAAGTAGTTTATCAATTCCATCCTCTCTTGTTCCAAAAATAAAAAGAGAGTAGTCAATGTAAATAAGAGTCATGTAAAGAGTCATTTTGTGTTTTATTGTAATAAGCAAGGAGGGTGTATGCCATTGATGTACAACGCGAGTAATTGTGAAATACCTCCAACTCATTCACAACTCGTAAAGTCCGGACAGCTAGCTAGATTTCGACCTCAGTTCTTAGCCTGAGAAACTATCTCTTGGTGATTAGTAGTCATAACTTCAGATCTTTCTTTACACATGTGTAGATACACTTTACACTCTTATCACATGTTTTTTTTTGTTATCAGTGCTAGGATTGTGCCTTCGATAGCTAGATTGACATCTCCATTTTGCTGTGAGCTTAAACTGTTTTGCACATGTCACATTTGATGGAATCTGAGCTTATATTTTGACCTAGAACTTTGTAGGTACGTTCTAAGCAAACCTTCACGAGACTTAACTCGTCCACTAGGGACACTTAGTGGTTTAAAAGGCTTAGTGCATACGCTAAATGCATTCGAGAGACCAGCGACAGTGGTATAGTTAGGATTTCCTTAGTTTTGTTTTACTTGAGGACAAGTAAAATTCAGGTTTGGGGGTATTTGATGAGTGCCAAATAATGTATATTTATCCCTTTTTGTTGGCATTTAACTCATCTTTTGTGCATTAATTCTACATTTTATCCCATATTCTGTATTTTCATTGTTTTCAAGAATAATATTTTTCTTACTTAATTTTGCATTTTTAGGTAATAAATAAAGTCTGGATGAATTGCGAAGCGGAATAGAGCAGAAAGTAGTGAAAAGCCGGGAGGAATCACGCAAGGAAGCCGCGAAGAATGGTGCGCACAAGACCAAAAAGCTAGGAATGGGCTCAAGAAGGAAGAATTGTTCTTAAAGAAGATAGGGCTTGGCATACCCAAGGCCCAAAACCCTTACCCAAACCCATTTTCTATATCCAAGCCCGTCTCGGATTTCAGCCGTCAGATCGAAGCATTTCAGCATCCTACGGTCGCTCCATCATCGCACATCAAACTCCGAAGCCCCCGCTTTACATCGCAACGCCCATCTCCATCTTGGATCGTCCGTTTTGCTACATCCCTTCATCCGACGGTCGCTCCACGCTTACCTCCGTATCGCCATTGGATCCACCTACCATCTTCCCATCCATCGGTCCAGCTTCGCGAAACATCAAAATCCTCTACACCTGCTCAACACCCTAGTACCTAATACCTATACCCATCGCCAAACACACCCTTCCTCAAACCCCATCGACACCATCTTCCCCCCCCCTCTCTGCAACAGTACCACCAGCTTCTCCCCAATCACTCCACCATCTTCTCCCCAAATCACTCTACCACCACACACCTAAACCCATCATTACCATCACGTCCTATCTCTTTATCAACCACTGATTTCTCCAATTTCTCATCTTTCTTCTCACTGAAACCCTAGGTGAGAAATTGGGGATAAAGTGATGTTAAAGCAACATTGGAGCATGAGATGAACGAGGAGAAGTAATTGGAGAGTGGGTCGACGAGATGGAGTGAGTATCTCAACACATTAAGTAAATCAATTTCACCTAATTTTCTGTTTTTGGGAAAAGGGGTTGGAACCCTAATTCTGAGAGGGGGAGTATAAATTTGTAATGTTTGGTGTGGGGGGATGCTCTCTGGACTAGCCAGTAGAAACTTGAAACAAAATTTATGCAATTCAAAATTTCAGTCTTCTTATGCAGTTACAGTTGATTGTTGTGTGTATGTTATGTTTGAATTATTTGCATGATGAATGCTTGTGTTTGTAACATGTTGAGTATGAGCTAATTAGCAACAAGCTAAGGCTGTGATGAAGCCTTGGTGCACTGTCAAGTGGTAAATTGCTAGGATAGGATGCCATAGCTTGTTTATCTTGTGCATTGGGAAGAAAGCAGTGCTATGATTGCTTGTGATTGATTGTGCTGTCAAAAGACAGTCAATACTAGGGGTATTTCTGTTAGAAGATGTTTTTCTTTCCTTTCTATTGTATGCATTGGACTCAACTCAACCTAGGAATATGCTATCTGATTAGGACACCAGGTGGAATCTAAGCCTTAGCTTAGCCACAATCCCTTTTCTTTTTTCAGTCACTCAAGTTCAGTTCTGTGTGCTTTCAGTTCAGTTTATTTTCTTAGTTGTTTTCTTTGCTTTACCTTGCAGCCTTGGTTCATGCCATCTGCCTTCTTTGTTTCACTGCCACTATAACATTGTGAAATTGTATCTTGTCTACATACATCATTGCTAGCTTAGGAAAACTTCTTGTATGCTCCCACTCCCTGTGGACTTTCCCCTGCTTTCCTTCTATTCTATAAACTTGACCTTGTATACTTGCAAGCTTCTGTGTGTTTTCCATTGGCACACCAAGTTTTTGGCGCCGCTGCCGGGGAGTGGTGTTGCCACTGCTGAGTTCCATTAGCATCTCTGCCTTGCAATCATTGCAGGCCTGCTTCACTATCATTGCAACCCTCTGCTTGCAATCATTGCAGCAGATCATTGCACACTTGCCTGACTATCTTTGCAGGGTTGGCCTGACTATCTTGGCTGACTATCTTTGCACTCTGTGATCATTGCAGGTACCACCTTGGCTGTGGCTGCTGCTGGTGCCTTCTCTGCCAAGCTGTGCTGTGCTGTTGCTGCTGCCAAGCCAAAGCCTGCTGCTGCCAACTGGGCTGCCAACTGAAGCTGTCAACTGGGCTCGCCTATTTCTTTGCTGCCGGGCTTGTGCAACCTTTGCTGCTGGGCTCTGTTCCAACCTTTGTTGCTGGGCTTGAACCAACTGAGCTGGGCTTCGCTGCAGACTCTGCTGGGCCTGTGTTGCTGAGTCACTTCAATTGCTGCTGGGCTTGAGCGTGAGCTGCTTAGGACGATCCTAAAGCCCAACTGGGCTGTGCAACTAAAAGGGGACTAAAAGCCTATTTTTGGGCTTCCCTCCAAAAACAAGTAAGCCTAACCCATGAGTTAACCCACTTGGGCCTCATTTAAATTCAAATTCGGGCTTGTAATAATTAATTTAATTATTTATTTGGGATTGTAATAATTTTTATTTATTTCTTTTTTTCTTTTTTTTTATTTTGGGACTGTAATTATTTTTTTTGTTTTTTTTTTTTTTTTTTATTTTTCTTTTATTTTCTTTTTTCTTTTCTTTTATGGGCTTGTCTTAATTATTATTATTGTTTTTATTTTCTTTTATGAGTTGTGCTAATTTATGCTAGGTTTAGTTCAAAAATTTTCCAAAGCCCAATTTAAAAAACCAAAAACAAAATCCCTTGTTAGTCCAAACCCATTCAAAACCAAATCTTCATAACCCTTGTGGGCCAAATTGTTTCCGATTGCTCTGTCTGACCAACATGTTAGTTAAGGTACCTACTAGGACATGATTGTGACCTACAGAGACCAACAAACAGACTTGTTAGAATTAACCCAGACGAACCTATCGAAATTCTAAGTTCTGAGGGAGACAGTCCAGATCAACCAGAAACAATGGGAGAACCCCGTACCCTCAAGGATTATATGTACCCAACTAGAGCCAGTCAACCTTCTTGTATTGTGCTACCCGAGGCTAATGGCCATTATGAGCTGAAATCAAGCACAATACAGATGCTTCCTATTTTTAGAGGTGTTGAGAATGAAAACCCGTACCACCACGTGAGAGAATTCGAGGAAATTTGTGGAACTCTGCGTTTCACTCAAATGTCCGACGAAACCCTAAAGTTAAGGCTTTTTCCTTTCTCCCTGAAAGATAAGGCAAAGGCCTGGCTCTATGCTTTACAGCCTCAATCCATCATGACATGGGATGACCTCATAAAGGAGTTTTTCAAAAAGTTTTTCCCGAACCACAAGACTGCGACAATTCGTCAAAGTCTGAATAGCTTTGTGCAATTAGAAGGTGAGACCTTAGCTAGATACCTGGAGAGATTCAATGAATTATTGCTCCAATGTCCCCATCATGGTTTTGAAAAATGGAGACTTGTGCAAATTTTGTATGAAGGTCTAGATGTGTCCACCCGAACAACGGTTGAGTCGATGTGTAATGGTCTATTCGTAGACAAAACTGCTGATGCGTCTTGGGACTTCTTGATTGAAGTAGCTGAAAAGACGCAACAGTGGGAATCCATCCGTGAACCAGAAAGACTACATCCGAAGCAAAGGCTTTTAGGATTGAAGCGGATTTCGAGGGAAGAGCAAACATGGCATCAATAGTTAGGAGATTAGAAGAGTTAGAACTACATAAAAATTCAAAACCTTCCACCACTACTCTCCGAGAACATGTCGCTTCGTCTGTTTGTGCTGCTTGTAACGACCCCAACCATCAATTCCAAAATTGTCCCGATTTGCTTGCAGTCCAGGAATCTAGGCTTGAACAGGCACATGCCATGTTTCAAAAACCAGAGCATAACCCTTATTCACAGACCTACAATCCAGGATGGAGAAACCACCCTAACTTTTCATGGTCAAAAGGACCCACTCAGGGAGGACCATCTCAACCCAATCAGAGCTATCAAAACAATCAGGGATATCAGAACAATCAAGGTTATCAACACCCGAGAAACCCTCAACAACAATCAAACTCTCAACAACAATCATATCCTCAACACAATACCGACAAGAGATTATCCACCCTAGAGGAAATGTTCCAGAGTTTGATGCAAAGTCAGAAAAATCTAGATCAAAAGATGGATCAAATGTGAGAGAGAAAAGGGTAAACTTCCGAGCCAACCCCAACAAAATCCAAAGAGGATATTTCAAACAGGCACAACATCCTGCACTGAAACCTCACCCGATCAAATCCATGCCATTACCACCCTCCGAAGTGGTAAAGTCATCGAGAACAACGTGGGCGAACCTAATGAATCTGATACAAATTCCACGCTGTCTCCACAACCCCAGAAAACCAAAGAACTGAGCAAGTTGGAAAATCTGACAATTCTACTGCTGTGAATGTCCCTTTGCCAACTCATTCTCCTGTTGCCCCATTTCCTCAAAGATTGATCTATCAACAGAAAAGTACCCATTACAATGAGATGTTAGATCTGTTCAAGAGAGTCAACATCAACATTCCTTTTCTTGAAGCAATCAAGCAAATCCCTGCTTATGCCAAATTCCTCAAAGACTTGTGTACTCAAAAGCGCAAGCTCAATGTGCAAAAACGTGCTTTCTTAGCTGAGCAGGTGAGTTCCATCATTCTGAACAAAACTCCACCCAAGTTTAGGGATCCAGGATGTCCAACAATTTCTTGCACTATAGGAGAACACACGGTCAATAAAGCGTTATTAGACCTAGGTGCAAGTGTTAACCTACTGCCATATTCTGTTTATGAGCAGTTAGGTCTTGGGGAGTTGAAACCAACATCTATCACTCTACAACTGGCAGACCGATCTGTCAAGATTCCTCGTGGAGTGGTCGAAGACGTTTTGATCAAGGTTGACAAATTCTATTTTCCCGTAGACTTCATTGTCTTAGACACTCAACCTGTACAAAACCCAGACTGTCACATTCCTGTCATCTTAGGACGTCCTTTCTTGGCTACGTCCAACGCGATCATTAATTGTCGTAATGGAGTGTTGAAACTGTCTTTTGGTAACATGACGGTAGAATTGAATGTGTTCGATATTAGTCAACAACCTGTGAATCTTGATGATGATGATGTGCATGAAGTTAATATGATTGAAGGATTAATGCAAGATTCGTTGACTAACATTCTATCCGTCGACCCCTTTCAAGCATGTATGGAGAACTTTAACCCAGATTCCTATGATGATGCATACTGTAGTGACGTCCTATCTCTGCTCGAATCTGTACCTCAAATGGACATCACTGAAAGGAAATATGAAGTGGAACCACCCTTACTCTCTGATTCCAAGCTTATTCCATCCATTGTTGAGCCACCCAAGCTTGAATTGAAAACATTGCCTAGTACGTTGAAGTACGCATTCCTAGGTTCTTCTGATACTTTACCCGTCATTATTTCATCATGTTTAGACACGGAACAGGAAAGTAAGCTTTTAGAAGTACTTAAGGAACACAAAGAGGCCTTAGGATGGACCATCTCAGATCTCAAAGGAATTAGTCCCACCATTTGCATGCACCACATTAACCTTGAAGAGAATGCCAAACCATCGAGGGAAATGCAAAGGAGACTTAATCCTAACATGAGAGATGTAGTCAAAGGAGAGATCCTGAAACTACTTGATGCGGGTATCATATACCCAATTCCCGATAGCAAATGGGTTAGTCCCATTCAAGTTGTGCCTAAGAAGTCAGGCATTACTGTAGTTCAGAACGACAAGAATGAATTAGTCCCTACTCGTACAACCACAGGATGGCGAGTATGCATCGACTACAGGAAGTTGAACACAGTAACAAGGAAGGATCACTTCCCGCTCCCTTTCATTGACCAAATGCTAGAACGTGTGTCTGGACACAGTCACTACTGTTTTCTAGATGGCTTTTCCGGTTATAACCAAATTCACATTGCTCCGAAGATCAGGAAAAAACTACATTCACGTGTCCATTTGGGACGTTTGCTTATAGACGTATGCCCTTCGGGTTGTGTAATGCACCTGCTACTTTTCAGCGTTGCATGATGAGCATTTTTTCTGACATGATAGATAGTTTTCTCGAGATCTTTATGGATGATTTCTCTGTTTTTGGTTCCTCGTTTGACGAATGTTTGAAGCATCTTGCCCTCGTGATATCCAGATGTAAAGAAAAGAACCTTGTTCTAAATTGGGAAAAATGCCATTTTATGGTGAATTCAGGAATAGTTCTAGGACACATCATCTCAGAAAAAGGAATTGAAGTGGATAAAGCTAAAGTTGACCTCATTCAACATCTACCACAACCTTGCTCTGTGAAGGAGATCAGATCATTTCTAGGTCATGCTGGTTTTTACCGGCGATTCATCAAAGATTTCAGCAAAATCTCCAGACCTCTGTGCAGTCTTCTCTCCAAAGATGTTGCCTTCAATTTCGATGCTGCTTGTGTGAAGGCATGGGAGGAATTAAAAACCCTTCTCACCACCGCTCCTATAGTCCGACCACCCGATTGGAAGCTTCCGTTCGAACTTATGTGTGATGCCTCTGATTATGCTGTTGGTGCTGTTTTAGGACAGCGAGTTGATAGACTACCATATGTGATATACTATGCTAGCAAAACCCTTAATGATGCCCAACTCAATTATTCAACTACCGAGAAGGAATTGCTTGCCGTCGTTTTCGCATTAGACAAGTTTAGATCTTATCTGATAGGGTCTAAGATCATCATATACACAGACCATGCGGCTTTGAAGTATCTTCTTTCCAAGAAGGATGCTAAAGCTCGCCTTATTCGATGGATACTCTTATTACAGGAATTCGATCTCGAAATCCGTGATAAGAAAGGTTGTGAGAATGTGGTTGCTGATCATTTGTCTAGATTAACTTTAGAGTCTATTGATGAATGTGAGCTGATTAGAGAATCATTCCCAGATGAACAGCTGATGTCTATCTCAGACCTTCCTTGGTTTGCTGATATTGTTAACTACCTCGCTACAGGTAGGATGCCCTCACGTTGGTCGAGACAAGACCGCTCTAAATTCCTGGCTGAAGTCAAACATTTCCTTTGGGATGACCCATATTTGTTTAAGTACTGTCCAGACCAAATCATTAGGAGATGTGTCCCCAACACTGAACAGAAAGATGTGATATCTTTCTGTCATGACCAAGCATGTGGAGGCCATTTCAGTGCCAAGAAAACCGCTGCAAAGATCTTGCAGTGTGGATTCTATTGGCCATCATTGTTCAAGGATTGCCATGATTATTTTGTGCTTGTGAACGCTGTCAAAAGCTAGGAGCATTCGAGGAGAAAAATGATGCCATTGAACCCATTTGATTGTGGAGATTTTTGATGTTTGGGGGATAGACTTCATGGGTCCATTTCCCATGTCTGACAGCAAGTTGTACATCTAGTCGCCGTTGACTACGTGTCTAAGTGGGTAGAAGCCATAGCAACCAGAACAATGACCACAAGGTGGTATTTCATTTCTAAAGGAGAACATATTTTCACGTTTTGGTACCCCTAGAGCTATCATCAGTGACGGTGGCTCACATTTCTGCAATAGGCACTTCGAGTTTAGTACGCAAGTATGGAATAACTCACAGGTTGCTACTCCGTACCACCTCAGACCAGTGGACAAGTGGAAGTGTTTAATAGGGAAATCAAGCACATTCTGGAGAAGACGGTCAAACCGTCTAGGAAAGATTGGTCATTGAGATTGAATGATGCTTTGTGGCCTATAGAACAGCTTATAAGACACCAATTGGCATGTCCCCTTATCGTTTAGTGTATGGAAAGCCGTGCCATCTTCCTGTGGAATTAGAACATCGTGCCTACTGGGCAATCAAAGAGCTGAACTTTTCTCTGACGAAGTGGAATTCAAAGGAAACTTCAACTCAACGAGTTGGAAGAATTGAGAAATGAGGCTTATGATAGTGCCAAGTTATATAAGCAGAAGATGAAGATGTTTCATGATAAGCGTATTCTGCGCAAATCCTTCATCCTGGTCAGAAAGTCTTGCTGTATGACTCCCGATGACATCTTTTTCCAGGAAAACTGCGTTCCAGATGGAAGGTCCGTACCTAGTACGCACAGTTTTTCCTCATGGAGCTGTAGAGCTGGAGGATGTCTCCAACAAGAACGTTTCAAAGTCAACGGGCAGAGATTAAAGCCATTCCTTGAGCCATTTCCACCCGACATTGAAACAACCAACCTGGAGACCCAGTCTATGTGGACTAAAACTGGTCCACTCTTTCCCTAAATAACCAAAAGTTTCCAAATCTTTCCCTAAAAACCAAATTTTCGTTTTCCCATCAAAACCAAATGTTCCCAACAAAACCAAATTTTTTCCAAAAGTCTAATCCCATTAAAAAACCAAATTTTCTTGTACATAATGTGTTAGTTAAATTTCCTTTTGTATATATTTTGTGCTCATCCATTGTGACTCCTAATATGATGGATTTTTGCCTTGAATAACGGAGTTTTAATCGAGCTTTCGCCGTACAATCGGGTTCTCTCTCCTTTTACTCTACTCATCATGTTCCTCTTCATATATTGTTTATAATTTTCCATATTTGAAACATTGAGGACAATGTTAGTTTAGGTTTGGGGGTATAGAGTAGATACATGATAATATGCTATAATTGAAATCGAACTCCTTCTTCTTTTGAAAAAAAATTGAAAAATCAAAATAAAATTAAAAAATTAAAAAAAATCATAAAAAAATGGAGCTCATTTACCTTGAAATGTTGACTCTTGTGCAATATGTAATTATTAGGAGTCTTAGTCTAGATATTTAGGCACCCTGATTCTAGCACAATTCACATTGTGATAAGAAATTTGCACGCGCACGATCTACCAATACATGTATGGCCTCGATCTTCAAGGTGTTTGATAGGAAGTTACGATTGCCAATCACTTTAGAATACTGAACGAAACTTGACTAGCTTGTTCTTTGGTTGGTTGGGATAGAAGGTGGAGGTTACATTAAGAAAGACAACCATCGAATTTAACTGGGTGCATCAAAAAGGGCTACCTCTTGCAAAGTGTCATGTAATTTTTGTTTCCTTTTGTATATGTCATCAAAGTGTTTCCTTGTTCCAAAAAAAAAAAAAAAAAAAAAAAAAAAGAAAAAAATATCAGAAAAATACAAAAATCAATCAAGTATTTATCAATTCCATCCTCTCTTGTTCCAAAATAAAAAGAGAGTAGTCAATGTAAATAAGAGTCATCTTTGTGTGTTTATTGTAATAAGCAAGGAGGGTGTATGCCATTGATGTACAACGCGAGTAATTGTGAAATACCTCCAACTCATTCACAATTCTCGTAAAGTCCGGACAGCTAGCTAGATTTCGACCTCAGTTCTTAGCCTGAGAACTATCTCTTGGTGATTAGTAGTCATAACTTCAGATCTTTCTTTACACATGTGTAGATACACTTTACACTCTTATCACATGTTTTTTTTGTTATCAGTGCTAGGATTGTGCCTTCGATAGCTAGATTGACATCTCCATTTTGCTGTGAGCTTAAACTGTTTTGCACATGTCACATTTGATGGAATCTGAGCTTATATTTTGACCTAGAACTTTGTAGGTACGTTCTAAGCAAACCTTCACGAGACTTAAACTCGTCCACTAGGGACACTTAGTGGTTTAAAAGGCTTAGTGCATACGCTAAATGCATTCGAGAGACCAGCGACAGTGGTATAGTTAGGATTTCCTTAGTTTTGTTTTACTTGAGGACAAGTAAAATTCAGGTTTGGGGGTATTTGATGAGTGCCAAATAATGTATATATTTATCCCTTTTTGTGGCATTTAACTCATCTTTGTGCATTAATTCTACATTTTATCCCATATTCTGTATTTTCATTGTTTTCAAGAATAAATTTTTCTTACTTAATTTTGCATTTTTAGGTAATAAATAAAGTCTGGATGAATTGCGAAGCGGAATAGAGCAGAAAAGTAGTGAAAAGCCGGGAGGAATCACGCAAGGAAGCCGCGAAGAATGGTGCACACAAGACCAAAAAGCTAGGAATGGGCTCAAGAAGGAAGAATTGTTCTTAAAGAAGATATGGGCTTGGCATACCCAAGGCCCAAAACCCTTACCCAAACCCATTTTCTATATCCAAGCCCGTCTCGGATTTCAGCCGAGATCGAAGCATTTCAGCATCCTACGGTCGCTCCATCATCGCACATCAACTCCGAAGCCCCCGCTTTACATCGCAACGCCCATCTCCATCTTGGATCGTCCGTTTTGCTACATCCCTTCATCCGAGGTCGCTCCACGCTTACCTCCGTATCGCCATTGGATCCACCTACCATCTTCCCATCCATCGGTCCAGCTTCGCGAAACATCAAAATCCTCTACACCTGCTCAACACCCTAGTACCTAATACCTATACCCATCGCCAAACACACCCTTCCTCAAACCCCATCGACACCATCTTCCCCCCCCCTCTCTGCAACAGTACCACCAGCTTCTCCCCAAATCACTCCACCATCTTCTCCCCAAATCACTCTACCACCACCACACCTAAACCCATCATTACCATCACGTCCTATCTCTTTATCAACCACTGTTTCTCCAATTTCTCATTTCTTCTCACTGAAACCCTAGGTGAGAAATTGGGGATATAAGTGATGTTAAAGCAACAATTGGAGCATGAGATGAACGAGGAGAAGTAATTGGAGAGTGGGTCGACGAGATGGAGTGAGTATCTCAACACATTAGGTAAATCAATTTCACCTAATTTTCTGTTTTTGGGAAAAAGGGGTTGGAACCCTAATTCTGAGAGGGGAGTATAAATTTGTAATGTTTGGTGTGGGGGGATGCTCTCTGGACTAGCCAGTAGAAACTTGAAACAAAATTTATGCAATTCAAAATTTCAGTCTTCTTATGCAGTACAGTTGATTGTTGTGTGTATGTTATGTTTGAATTATTTTGCATGATGAATGCTTGTGTTTGTAACATGTTGAGTATGAGCTAATTAGCAACAAGCTAAGGCTGTGATGAAGCCTTGGTGCACTGTCAAGTGGTAAATTGCTAGGATAGGATGCCATATGCTTGTTTATCTTGTGCATTGGGAAGAAAGCAGTGCTATGATTGCTTGTGATTGATTGTGCTGTCAAAAGACAGTCAATACTAGGGGTATTTCTGTTAGCAAGCTGTTTTTCTTTCCTTTCTATTGTATGCATTGGACTCAACTCAACCTAGGAATATTCTATCTGATTAGGACACCAGGTGGAATCTAAGCCTTAGCTTAGCCACAATCCCTTTTCTTTTTTCAGTCACTCAAGTTCAGTTCTGTGTGCTTTCAGTTCAGTTTATTTTCTTAGTTGTTTTCTTTGCTTTACCTTGCAGCCTTGGTTCATGCCATCTGCCTTCTTTGTTTCACTGCCACTATAACATTGTGAAATTGTATCTTGTCCTACATCATTTGCTAGCTTAGGAAAACTTCTTGTATGCTCCCACTCCCTGTGGACTTTCCCCTGCTTTCCTTCTATTCTATAAACTTGACCTTGTATACTTGCAAGCTTCTGTGTGTTTTCCATTGGCACACCAAGTTTTTGGCGCCGCTGCCGGGGAGTGGTGTTGCCACTGCTGAGTTCCATTAGCATCTCTGCCTTGCAATCATTGCAGGCCTGCTTCACTATCATTGCAACCCTCTGCTTGCAATCATTGCAGCAGATCATTGCACACTTGCCTGACTATCTTTGCAGGGTTGGCCTGACTATCTTGGCTGACTATCTTTGCACTCTGTGATCATTGCAGGTACCACCTTGGCTGTGCTGCTGCTGCTGGTGCCTTCTCTGCCAAGCTGTGCTGTGCTGTTGCTGCTGCCAAGCCAAAGCCTGCTGCTGCCAACTGGGCTGCCAACTGAAGCTGTCAACTGGGCTCGCCTATTTCTTTGCTGCCGGGCTTGTGCAACCTTTGCTGCTGGGCTCTGTTCCAACCTTTGTTGCTGGGCTTGAACCAACTGAGCTGGGCTTCGCTGCAGACTCTGGGCCTGTGTTGCTGAGTCACTTCAATTGCTGCTGGGCTTGAGCGTGAGCTGCTTAGGACGATCCTAAAGCCCAACTGGGCTGTGCAACTAAAAGGGGACTAAAAGCCTATTTTTGGGCTTCCCTCCAAAAACAAGTAAGCCTAACCCATGAGTTAACCCACTTGGGCCTCATTTAAATTCAAATTCGGGCTTGTAATAATTAATTTAATTATTTATTTGGGATTGTAATAATTTTATTTATTTTCTTTTTCTTTTTTTTTATATTTGGGACTGTAATTATTTTTTGTTTTTTTTTTTTTCTTTTATTTTTCTTTTTCTTTTTCTTTTATGGGCTTGTCTTAATTATTATTATTGTTTTTATTTTCTTTTATGAGTTGTGCTAATTTATGCTAGGTTTAGTTCAAAAAATTTTCCAAAGCCCAATTTTAAACCAAAAACCAAAATCCCTTGTTAGTCCAACACCCATTCAAAACCAAATCTTCATAACCCTTGTGGGCCAAATTGTTTCCGATTGCTCTGTCTGACCAACATGTTAGTTAAGGTACCTACTAGGACATGATTGTGACCTACAGAGACCAGACAAACAGACTTGTTAGAATTAACCCAGACGAACCTATCGAAATTCTAAGTTCTGAGGGAGACAGTCCAGATCAACCAGAAACAATGGGAGAACCCCGTACCCTCAAGGATTATATGTACCCAACTAGAGCCAGTCAACCTTCTTGTATTGTGCTACCCGAGGCTAATGGCCATTATGAGCTGAAATCAAGCACAATACAGATGCTTCCTATTTTTAGAGGTGTTGAGAATGAAAACCCGTACCACCACGTGAGAGAATTCGAGGAAATTTGTGGAACTCTGCGTTTCACTCAAATGTCCGACGAAACCCTAAAGTTAAGGCTTTTTCCTTTCTCCCTGAAAGATAAGGCAAAGGCCTGGCTCTATGCTTTACAGCCTCAATCCATCATGACATGGGATGACCTCATAAAGGAGTTTTTCAAAAAGTTTTTCCCGAACCACAAGACTGCGACAATTCGTCAAAGTCTGAATAGCTTTGTGCAATTAGAAGGTGAGACCTTAGCTAGATACCTGGAGAGATTCAATGAATTATTGCTCCAATGTCCCCATCATGGTTTTGAAAAATGGAGACTTGTGCAAATTTTGTATGAAGGTCTAGATGTGTCCACCCGAACAACGGTTGAGTCGATGTGTAATGGTCTATTCGTAGAAAACTGCTGATGCGTCTTGGGACTTCTTGATTGAAGTAGCTGAAAAGACGCAACAGTGGGAATCCATCCGTGAAACCAGAAAGACTACATCCGAAGCAAAGGCTTTTAGGATTGAAGCGGATTTGAGGGAAGAGCAAACATGGCATCAATAGTTAGGAGATTAGAAGAGTTAGAACTACATAAAAATTCAAAACCTTCCACCACTACTCTCCGAGAACATGTCGCTTCGTCTGTTTGTGCTGCTTGTAACGACCCCAACCATCAATTCCAAAATTGTCCCGATTTGCTTGCAGTCCAGGAATCTAGGCTTGAACAGGCACATGCCATGTTTCAAAAACCAGAGCATAACCCTTATTCACAGACCTACAATCCAGGATGGAGAAACCACCCTAACTTTTCATGGTCAAAAGGACCCACTCAGGGAGGACCATCTCAACCCAATCAGAGCTATCAAAACAATCAGGGATATCAGAACAATCAAGGTTATCAACACCCGAGAAACCCTCAACAACAATCAAACTCTCAACAACAATCATATCCTCAACACAATACCGACAAGAGATTATCCACCCTAGAGGAAATGTTCCAGAGTTTGATGCAAAGTCAGAAAAATCTAGATCAAAAGATGGATCAAATGTGTGAGAGAGAAAAGGGTAAACTTCCGAGCCAACCCCAACAAAATCCAAAGAGGATATTTCAAACAGGCACAACATCCTGCACTGAAACCTCACCCGATCAAATCCATGCCATTACCACCCTCCGAAGTGGTAAAGTCATCGAGAACAACGTGGGCGAACCTAATGAATCTGATACAAATTCCACGCTGTCTCCACAACCCCAGAAAACCAAAGAACCTGAGCAAGTTGGAAAATCTGACAATTCTACTGCTGTGAATGTCCCTTTGCCAACTCATTCTCCTGTTGCCCCATTTCCTCAAAGATTGATCTATCAACAGAAAAGTACCCATTACAATGAGATGTTAGATCTGTTCAAGAGAGTCAACATCAACATTCCTTTTCTTGAAGCAATCAAGCAAATCCCTGCTTATGCCAAATTCCTCAAAGACTTGTGTACTCAAAAGCGCAAGCTCAATGTGCAAAAACGTGCTTTCTTAGCTGAGCAGGTGAGTTCCATCATTCTGAACAAAACTCCACCCAAGTTTAGGGATCCAGGATGTCCAACAATTTCTTGCACTATAGGAGAACACACGGTCAATAAAGCGTTATTAGACCTAGGTGCAAGTGTTAACCTACTGCCATATTCTGTTTATGAGCAGTTAGGTCTTGGGGAGTTGAAACCAACATCTATCACTCTACAACTGGCAGACCGATCTGTCAAGATTCCTCGTGGAGTGGTCGAAGACGTTTTGATCAAGGTTGACAAATTCTATTTTCCCGTAGACTTCATTGTCTTAGACACTCAACCTGTACAAAACCCAGACTGTCACATTCCTGTCATCTTAGGACGTCCTTTCTTGGCTACGTCCAACGCGATCATTAATTGTCGTAATGGAGTGTTGAAACTGTCTTTTGGTAACATGACGGTAGAATTGAATGTGTTCGATATTAGTCAACAACCTGTGAATCTTGATGATGATGATGTGCATGAAGTTAATATGATTGAAGGATTAATGCAAGATTCGTTGACTAACATTCTATCCGTCGACCCCTTTCAAGCATGTATGGAGAACTTTAACCCAGATTCCTATGATGATGCATACTGTAGTGACGTCCTATCTCTGCTCGAATCTGTACCTCAAATGGACATCACTGAAAGGAAATATGAAGTGGAACCACCCTTACTCTCTGATTCCAAGCTTATTCCATCCATTGTTGAGCCACCCAAGCTTGAATTGAAAACATTGCCTAGTACGTTGAAGTACGCATTCCTAGGTTCTTCTGATACTTTACCGTCATTATTTCATCATGTTTAGACACGGAACAGGAAAGTAAGCTTTTAGAAGTACTTAAGGAACACAAAGAGGCCTTAGGATGGACCATCTCAGATCTCAAAGGAATTAGTCCCACCATTTGCATGCACCACATTAACCTTGAAGAGAATGCCAAACCATAGGGAAATGCAAAGGAGACTTAATCCTAACATGAGAGATGTAGTCAAAGGAGAGATCCTGAAACTACTTGATGCGGGTATCATATACCCAATTCCCGATAGCAAATGGGTTAGTCCCATTCAAGTTGTGCCTAAGAAGTCAGGCATTACTGTAGTTCAGAACGACAAGAATGAATTAGTCCCTACTCGTACAACCACAGGATGGCGAGTATGCATCGACTACAGGAAGTTGAACACAGTAACAAGGAAGGATCACTTCCCGCTCCCTTTCATTGACCAAATGCTAGAACGTGTGTCTGGACACAGTCACTACTGTTTTCTAGATGGCTTTTCCGGTTATAACCAAATTCACATTGCTCCGGAAGATCAGGAAAAAACTACATTCACGTGTCCATTTGGGACGTTTGCTTATAGACGTATGCCCTTCGGGTTGTGTAATGCACCTGCTACTTTTCAGCGTTGCATGATGAGCATTTTTTCTGACATGATAGATAGTTTTCTCGAGATCTTTATGGATGATTTCTCTGTTTTTGGTTCCTCGTTTGACGAATGTTTGAAGCATCTTGCCCTCGTGATATCCAGATGTAAAGAAAAGAACCTTGTTCTAAATTGGGAAAAATGCCATTTTATGGTGAATTCAGGAATAGTTCTAGGACACATCATCTCAGAAAAAGGAATTGAAGTGGATAAAGCTAAAGTTGACCTCATTCAACATCTACCACAACCTTGCTCTGTGAAGGAGATCAGATCATTTCTAGGTCATGCTGGTTTTTACCGGCGATTCATCAAAGATTTCAGCAAAATCTCCAGACCTCTGTGCAGTCTTCTCTCCAAAGATGTTGCCTTCAATTTCGATGCTGCTTGTGTGAAGGCATGGGAGGAATTAAAAACCCTTCTCACCACCGCTCCTATAGTCCGACCACCCGATTGGAAGCTTCCGTTCGAACTTATGTGTGATGCCTCTGATTATGCTGTTGGTGCTGTTTTAGGACAGCGAGTTGATAGACTACCATATGTGATATACTATGCTAGCAAAACCCTTAATGATGCCCAACTCAATTATTCAACTACCGAGAAGGAATTGCTTGCCGTCGTTTTCGCATTAGACAAGTTTAGATCTTATCTGATAGGGTCTAAGATCATCATACACAGACCATGCGGCTTTGAAGTATCTTCTTTCCAAGAAGGATGCTAAAGCTCGCCTTATTCGATGGATACTCTTATTACAGGAATTCGATCTCGAAATCCGTGATAAGAAAGGTTGTGAGAATGTGGTTGCTGATCATTTGTCTAGATTAACTTTAGAGTCTATTGATGAATGTGAGCTGATTAGAGAATCATTCCCAGATGAACAGCTGATGTCTATCTCAGACCTTCCTTGGTTTGCTGATATTGTTAACTACCTCGCTACAGGTAGGATGCCCTCACGTTGGTCGAGACAAGACCGCTCTAAATTCCTGGCTGAAGTCAAACATTTCCTTTGGGATGACCCATATTTGTTTAAGTACTGCCCGACCAAATCATTAGGAGATGTGTCCCCAATACTGAACAGAAAGATGTGATATCTTTCTGTCATGACCAAGCATGTGGAGGCCATTTCAGTGCCAAGAAAACCGCTGCAAAGATCTTGCAGTGTGGATTCTATTGGCCATCATTGTTCAAGGATTGCCATGATTATTGTGTTGCTTGTGAACGCTGTCAAAAGCTAGGAAGCATTTCGAGGAGAAACATGATGCCATTGAACCCCATTTTGATTGTGGAGATTTTTGATGTTTGGGGGATAGACTTCATGGGTCCATTTCCCATGTCTGACAGCAAGTTGTACATCTTAGTCGCCGTTGACTACGTGTCTAAGTGGGTAGAAGCCATAGCAACCAGAACAAATGACCACAAGGTGGTACTTTCATTTCTAAAGGAGAACATATTTTCACGTTTTGGTACCCCTAGAGCTATCATCAGTGACGGTGGCTCACATTTCTGCAATAGGCACTTCGAGTCTTTAGTACGCAAGTATGGAATAACTCACAAGGTTGCTACTGCTACTCCACCACCCTCAGACCAGTGGACAAGTGGAAGTGTCTAATAGGGAAATCAAGCACATTCTGGAGAAGACGGTCAACCGTCTAGGAAAGATTGGTCATTGAGATTGAATGATGCTTTGTGGGCCTATAGAACAGCTTATAAGACACCAATTGGCATGTCCCCTTATCGTTTAGTGTATGGAAAGCCGTGCCATCTTCCTGTGGAATTAGAACATCGTGCCTACTGGGCAATCAAAGAGCTGAACTTTTCTCTGGACGAAGCTGGAATTCAAAGGAAACTTCAACTCAACGAGTTGGAAGAATTGAGAAATGAGGCTTATGATAGTGCCAAGTTATATAAGCAGAAGATGAAGATGTTTCATGAGCGTATTCTGCGCAAATCCTTCACTCCTGGTCAGAAAGTCTTGCTGTATGACTCCCGATTACATCTTTTTCCAGGAAAACTGCGTTCCAGATGGAAGGGTCCGTACCTAGTACGCACAGTTTTTCCTCATGGAGCTGTAGAGCTGGAGGATGTCTCCAACAAGAACGTTTTCAAAGTCAACGGGCAGAGATTAAAGCCATTCCTTGAGCCATTTCCACCCGACATTGAAACAACCAACCTGGAGGACCCAGTCTATGTGGACTAAACTGGTCCACTCTTTCCCTAAATAACCAAAAAGTTTTCCAAATCTTTCCCTAAAAACCAAAATTTCGTTTTCCCATCAAAACCAAATGTTTCCCAACAAAACCAAATTTTTCCAAAAAGTCCAATCCCATTAAAAAACCAAATTTTCTTGTAGATAATGTGTTAGTTAAATTTCCTTTTGTATATTTTGTGCTCATCCATTGTGACTCCTAATATGATGGATTTTTGCCTTGAATAACGGAGTTTTAATCGAGCTTTCGCCGTACAATCGGGTATTCTCTCTCCTTTTACTCTATCTCAGCTACTCACATGTTCCTCTTCATATATTGTTTTATAATTCTTTCCATATTTTGAAACATTGAGGACAATGTTTAGTTTAGGTTTGGGGGTATAGAGTAGATACCATGATAATATGCTATAATTGAAATCGAACTCCTTCTTCTTTTGAAAAAATTGAAAAATCAAAATAAAAAATTAAAAAATTAAAAAAATCATAAAAAAATGGAGCTCATTTACCTTGAAATGTTGACTCTTGTGCAAATATGTAATTATTAGGAGTCTTAGTCTAGATATTTAGGCACCCTGATTCTAGCACAATTCACATAGTGATAAGAAATTTGCACGCGCACGATCTACCAATACATGTATGGCCTCGATCTTCAAGGTGTTTGATAGGAAGTTACGATTGCCAATCACTTTAGAATACTGAACGAAACTTGACTAGCTTGTTCTTTGGTTGGTTGGGATAGAAGGTGGAGGTTACATTAAGAAAGACAACCATCGAATTTAACTGGGTGCATCAAAAAGGGCTACCTCTTGCAAAGTGTCATGTAATTTTTGTTTCCTTTGTATGTATGTATCAAAAGTGTTTCCTTGTTCCAAAAAAAAAAAAAAAAAAAAAAAAAAAAAAAAAAAAAAAAAAAAAAAAAAAAAAAAAAAAAAATATCAGAAAAATACAAAAATCAATCAAGTATTTATCAATTCCATCCTCTCTTGTTCCAAAAATAAAAAGAGAGTAGTCAATGTAAATAAGAGTCATCTTTTGTGTTTTATTGTAATAAGCAAGGAGGGTGTATGCCATTGATGTACAACGCGAGTAATTGTGAAATACCTCCAACTCATTCACAATTCTCGTAAAGTCCGGACAGCTAGCTAGATTTCGACCTCAGTTCTTAGCCTGAGAAACTATCTCTTGGTGATTAGTAGTCATAACTTCAGATCTTTCTTTACACATGTGTAGATACACTTTACACTCTTATCACATGTTTTTTTTTGTTATCAGTGCTAGGATTGTGCCTTCGATAGCTAGATTGACATCTCCATTTTGCTGTGAGCTTAAACTGTTTTGCACATGTCACATTTGATGGAATCTGAGCTTATATTTTGACCTAGAACTTTGTAGGTACGTTCTAAGCAAACCTTCACGAGACTTAACTCGTCCACTAGGGACACTTAGTGGTTTAAAAGGCTTAGTGCATACGCTAAATGCATTCGAGAGACCAGCGACAGTGGTATAGTTAGGATTTCCTTAGTTTTGTTTTACTTGAGGACAAGTAAAATTCAGGTTTGGGGGTATTTGATGAGTGCCAAATAATGTATATATTTATCCCTTTTTTTTGGCATTTAACTCATCTTTTGTGCATTAATTCTACATTTTATCCCATATTCTGTATTTTCATTGTTTTCAAGAATAAATATTTTTCTTACTTAATTTTGCATTTTTAGGTAATAAATAAAGTCTGGATGAATTGCGAAGCGGAATAGAGCAGAAAAGTAGTGAAAAGCCGGGAGGAATCACGCAAGGAAGCCGCGAAGAATGGTGCGCACAAGACCAAAAAGCTAGGAATGGGCTCAAGAAGGAAGAATTGTTCTTAAAGAAGATATGGGCTTGGCATACCCAAGGCCCAAAACCCTTACCCAAACCCATTTTCTATATCCAAGCCCGTCTCGGATTTCAGCCGTCAGATCGAAGCATTTCAGCATCCTACGGTCGCTCCATCATCGCACATCAAACTCCGAAGCCCCCGCTTTACATCGCAACGCCCATCTCCATCTTGGATCGTCCGTTTTGCTACATCCCTTCATCCGACGGTCGCTCCACGCTTACCTCCGTATCGCCATTGGATCCACCTACCATCTTCCCATCCATCGGTCCAGCTTCGCGAAACATCAAAATCCTCTACACCTGCTCAACACCCTAGTACCTAATACCTATACCCATCGCCAAACACACCCTTCCTCAAACCCCATCGACACCATCTTCCCCCCCTCTCTGCAACAGTACCACCAGCTTCTCCCCAAATCACTCCACCATCTTCTCCCCAAATCACTCTACCACCACCACACCTAAACCCATCATTACCATCACGTCCTATCTCTTTATCAACCACTGATTTCTCCAATTTCTCATCTTTCTTCTCACTGAAACCCTAGGTGAGAAATTGGGGATATAAGTGATGTTAAAGCAACAATTGGAGCATGAGATGAACGAGGAGAAGTAATTGGAGAGTTGGTCGACGAGATGGAGTGAGTATCTCAACACATTAGGTAAATCAATTTCACCTAATTTTCTGTTTTTGGGAAAAAGGGGTTGGAACCCTAATTCTGAGAGGGGGAGTATAAATTTGTAATGTTTGGTGTGGGGGGATGCTCTCTGGACTAGCCAGTAGAAACTTGAAACAAAATTTATGCAATTCAAAATTTCAGTCTTCTTATGCAGTTACAGTTGATTGTTGTGTGTATGTTATGTTTGAATTATTTTGCATGATGAATGCTTGTGTTTGTAACATGTTGAGTATGAGCTAATTAGCAACAAGCTAAGGCTGTGATGAAGCCTTGGTGCACTGTCAAGTGGTAAATTGCTAGGATAGGATGCCATATGCTTGTTTATCTTGTGCATTGGGAAGAAAGCAGTGCTATGATTGCTTGTGATTGATTGTGCTGTCAAAAGACAGTCAATACTAGGGGTATTTCTGTTAGCAAGCTGTTTTTCTTTCCTTTCTATTGTATGCATTGGACTCAACTCAACCTAGGAATATGCTATCTGATTAGGACACCAGGTGGAATCTAAGCCTTAGCTTAGCCACAATTCCTTTTCTTTTTTCAGTCACTCAAGTTCAGTTCTGTGTGCTTTCAGTTCAGTTTATTTTCTTAGTTGTTTTCTTTGCTTTACCTTGCAGCCTTGGTTCATGCCATCTGCCTTCTTTGTTTCACTGCCACTATAACATTGTGAAATTGTATCTTGTTCTACATCATTTGCTAGCTTAGGAAAACTTCTTGTATGCTCCCACTCCCTGTGGACTTTCCCCTGCTTTCCTTCTATTCTATAAACTTGACCTTGTATACTTGCAAGCTTCTGTGTGTTTTCCATTGGCACACCAGTCTTCTCTGTAAAAACCATCCAAATTAGCTGGGTCAATTGTTTAGTTTAATATCATTGTGTTTGCATCTTGTTAATCATGTTCTAAATACTTTTGCTAGGGTTTAGATGAAACTCTTAATCTGATGCTAAGTTAATTATATTCTGATTATTATTCTTGTTATGCTTAAAATATTATAGGAATGGCTTAATCATTGTGTCACAGTATATTGCTTTCACCTTTTGATTGCTATGCAGGATAGGTAGATAGAATAATCCTATATTGTGCTTCAACTCATTCTTAAGAGACCAAGCTAATATGTGATGAGTTGTGCTGTAAGAAGACATCTTATGCTAGGGATTAGTTACCTTAGTTGATATTATGCCATCTACTTGAGACTACCCAAGATAAACAACATACTTTCATCTTGACTGGTGTTACGTGGGACAAGAATAATATGAAAACTAAACTGACTTAGCTAAGGTTAGGAGGTGGATTCAACCACCCTAGTACCCTTCATCTACTTATTTACAATCTGCTCTTGCATCTTGATTTACATTCTGTTTTAGTATTCAATCACTGCCTTGTCGTATCGACATCCAACAAACCCATTTTGTTACTTCTTAGTTGAAATCAGTTGTAGTAAAACCATAGTTTCAACCACACACCCACCAAGTCCCTGTAGATCGACCTGTGCTTTCCCTGTGTTGCATTAGGACATTCTGCACTTGCAGTTAGTAATTGTAGGCTTGTTTACAGACCTATCAAGTAGCATTTAGGAATCTATTTATCTGATCCATTAATTTTATTGGCTTGGGATTGATTTTTTCGAAGACTGCCGAGCATCTATGTTTCCAGATGAACCAAAGGATTGTTGCTATTTTTTCCGCAAATTGTGCCAAATTAGGGTCTGATAACCAACCTTTAATCCAATCATTAATCGATATTGTGCTACCTCTAATATTATAGCTTTCTAAAGAAAAAGAGTATCATATTTCTCTAGCAAAAGGACAAGATCTGAAGAGATGTTGTCCAATTTTCTGTTCCTAAGAATTGCACATTTGACAATGAGAGTATATAACTGAATTATGTGCGCCCAAGGCTGCTATATCACCATCCCTACGGAGAATTCAAAATTCAACAACTACCCAACACATAAACACCAAATCACCCATCAATCGCTACGGTTAATCACCTAAAATGACGGCATCATTCACTTGTTCCTTATCATTTCTCGTCGCTATCCAAATTTCTTTAGATCCTCTGTCAAAATCCAAACCAAGGTAGGGCATCTCTTTTCTCTCTCTGTATCTTTATTACGTTTTGGTATACCACATTGATGAGTCAGTCAAATGGTGGTAATTGGCGTTGCTATTTAATGGTGAGGTGATCGTCATTCAGATTTGAAAATAGGGGAAGAAGACGAGGATATGGTTTATAAATAAATCAAATGTTAGATTTAAATTAGTAATTTCAATTATTAACCCATTTTTGGACTGTCATGAAGGTCAACTTGAATCCTGGAACCCAAATTCTAATTTTAAATTTTCTAGTACCCAGATACAACTCCAGTCACAAAATTGGGACCCAAATGTCCAAATATCCCTATAAAAATCAATGTCTTGATTTACTTTGTGTGCAATTTTTTGAAATGTTTTTGTTCAAGAAAATAGTACACCTTCACAAAAATACCAAAATACGTGGAGAGATTCTCTGCAGAATATAGAGATGAGAGAAGATTTTGTTTTCTAGCTAGTCTTTCATTAGTGTAGATCTTGCTTTGAGTTTGGATGGAAGCTCAAAATGATAAAAACTTAAAAGACCAGCCAAGGAGGTGACACCAAAAAGCAATATGTATATCACAAAATGGGTAATCAAATTCAAAATTTTGAAACCCAAAAAATCATCTAACTTTGACTCATCACAAATGACAACACACCTTCAAATCCTAGGCTCAAACGTAATTCTATCCCTAGGCAGCTACGCTCATGGATGAGATGCTATGGACTAAAAGTCTACAACCAATCAATTAAGCTACAAACGAGACCTCACATGATTGTACTCTTGCACGCAGTCTGGTAAGAATGACCTGTAGATGTTTTACTAAAAGTTACCGCACCGCCCCATGATACATGAGTCTATGACCAGACACAAACTCAATACCCTCAATTGTACCGAGAGAACAACCGCTGGGTCTTATATAAGCCGCACAACATTTCTGCAAGTGCAAAAGAAATACTAGTTTTTTGCTTGGGCGTGTCGCCTACATTTTAAAAAGGAAAATGTACAAAACAGTCCTAGTATCAGGACCCGATTCACAAAAACATCGTACTGTTACAAACTATTAACAAAATGATCATATTTTCGTTAAAAAGAGAGTTAAGTGGTGACTCATAGTTAAATATGTTAATGAAATTACCTATGTGTCTTTCATATTTATCCATCCATACACAATTTTAACTTTTGTTTTCATTATAATTTTTTGACGGTGGTGCTATTTGTAGGTGGTGGTGGTGCCGCTTACATATCGTTACACCGCATTCAGGATCGTAAAACCGCATTCAGGTTCGTCACACCGCATTCACCCAAAGGGTTCACCGCTTCCCCTTCGGGGTTTAGCAGAGATTCTTAAGCTTCCACCACCACCACCACCGCTTCATCACCACCACTTCAACCAATTAGTTAACTAGGATGGGTATTTTGAGGAAGAGTATTTTCGAAAAAGATAACACCGTTTTATTCAAAAGTGTTAGATCGGATGGAAATAGAACATTTTGTAAATGAATTACAAAAGACATGACCATTCTGTAATTGGCCTTTTTAAAAATCTAGCAATATCACAACCGGGAGTGATAGACCTACCGGGCCGTTTATCCCGAAAAATCTCCCTCACTGAAACAGATTTGGGAGTCCCACCACCACTGGAGATAAGTAGGGGCCACTTTTTAGTGGCGGGTCCCACTATTATGTTTCAATCGGTAGATTTTGCGGGATTAATCTCTTGGTAGCTTAATCATTTCTGGTAGGACAACTAATCCATTAGACATATAAACAATATTTAATCAATTTTAATTAATTGAACAAACTATTTTTATTAATCAAGTGCCTCAAAGGATGGGTATGAGGATACCATGCTTAAGCAGTGCGCAAACGAACTTTTCCCCGACTGCAACATTTCTTGAATATGTCACATTGAAGAAAGTTATTTCATGTCTTGTCTCTAAGAGCTTTTTGTCTTTAAACTCTGTTTTCACCATGATTGTTGATCTTATCGGTACAATCTTCCTAAAGCTAAACGTTATGCTTATGTGTCTCTAAGAAATCAGGTATACTTTTAGGATCTGAAACTCAATTTTTTCTTCTTTTGTTTATTTTTGTGGTGTACTGAATGTTAACGTTATGCTTATGTGTTTGATTCAGCAATTGAAGCTGAAACCCCTGAAGATTACTATTTGAATCCATCTGATAACTTGATGAAGGTAACATCCATGTGGAGTGTTGTTGAACATGCAGATGTTCTTGAAGTGAGTATCAATACGGTTTTCATTGGGGATCTTGTTTTCATTATGCCAAATGGAGAAGAAAATATCATTAATATTCTAGTAGATGTAGAAAACAAGAAAAAGGATGCTCGTTTTCATCATCAGGATGGGATGAAGAAGAATTAGATTCTAATAACAGTGATTCTTACAAGATTTCTGCTCACAAGGGGGGTACCACAACGCTGTTCATCAACAAACTCAACGAAGAATTTTGTAAAAAAAAAAATTCTTTAGGAAGCAACTTGTAAAAAAAAAAAAGTGCTTTTTTTAAAATGAAGAATAGACACATAGAGGAAGATCCGGAGAAATCCACACAATATAGATGAGATTAAGCTAAGCATGCTAGGCCAGATTATGGGCCATATTGCATAGGCATCTCAATCAACAAATTTGTAACTGGTTGAGTTAAAGCCTTTGCCTAGAAGCTGAATGTCTCCAAGCAAACGTTGTGCTCGCATGACAAGGTATCCGCAATCACTAAATATAGAATTTGAATTAGTTGTTGATCTTTGATCTCAATCTCATTGAATCTCATTCTCTTAGCTTGCAGTGCTAGTAGAACACCTTGACCTTCAAAGTTCAAAGACCTTTGTAGCTTAACATGCTCTTATATACGGTAGAATTTCGATAAATTAATCCGCGATAAATTAATAACTTCGTTAAAATAATATTTTTTGCCGATCCCGATTTAGGCCAGTGTATTAAATTAATCACCTTGCTAAATTTATAAGATAATAGAAAATTTAAGTGTTCTATGAGGCCCAACTGAAATATAAATTAATAATCATTATAATAGCACTACATTACGGTACCTTACTAAAATAAGATTCCAAAGTTGTTTGTTTTTTGTTCATATTTATGCAACATTGAACTTTATCTCAGATATTTTGTAGTCCCTTGAGGAGTCCAGGAGTGTCTTTTTTCAAATTGTAGGAGGAAATTATTTAGCTTTACTATGAATAAGATTTATTTTTTACGAGAAACTGGCTCCACAACGCAACTATCATTCTCTAGTTCTCTTTGTGGGGATTTGATATAACACTCGCAATAATTTCTTCGTCGACATTTATTTATATAATTACGTAGTTCAACTCTTTTATTATCAATACAAGTCATTAATACGTTCATATTCAACGACTGGTACATCTTCACTTTCTTGTGACCGAAGTTTACAATGTTGGAAACAATTTGTAATTGAATTTTTGTTGAACATTTGTTATCCATGACGAAACTGCAATATTAATTGCCTCTAAGGACATTGATTTTTTATAGACTTAATTTTTCCGTTTCATAATCTTCAATATATTTGTTGTTATAGAAAATCTTTAAGTTTAACTTAAATATTTTATTTTATTTTTATTTTTGAAACTTTAATTTGGAATGTCTCGATAATTTAATAACTTATTAATTTATTCATAAATTAATACTTCGCTAAATTGATAGAATTTGGCAGTCCCAACATTATTAATTTATTGAAGTTTTACTGTATGCTTACATTATTTGCATGTTTACACCAAAAAAAGAAGAATCCAAAAATTGTGTGGACCTTCGTAATAATATCATTATAACTAGAAATGCATCAATCCCCAAATTAAGTAAACAAATAAACCTGGATTAACAATTACTAACTAGTAAACCTACTGGTTGAGAGGAGAGAGAGAGTGTCCGATTTTCGCGCAACTACAATGGAGATTGGATCATCATCGAATCAGATCAGAGAAAGGGTTACGGGGTTATATCAGAGTTTAGGGAAGAGCTTTCAGGGATCAAAATCGAATACAAATAACTCTAAGAAGTGGGTTGAAGTTGTAAGAGGCGACAGTTTTTTGGTTGAGAATACATCAGTTGCAGAGCAGGAGAATGGTAATACTTGGCAGATGGTCACAAGCAAAAAAGCAAAGAACAAAGCACAATCAGTCAATCAAGTTTCGATTGATTGTAAATACAAATCGTTTATTCTCACTAGGGTTTCACATGGATTTTTGCTGGAGGAAAAAACAAGAAATACTAAGGATGTCATTCAGGTTTCGGTGAGTAGAGAGGCTATTGTTTGGATGAAGAATATTATTAGAAAGGAGTCTAAGAATTTTTTTTATGGGCAATGGTATTGGACGTTTCATAGAGATGATGAACATATTTTGTTCTCGAGGAATGAAAATAATTATGGTGAATTTTTCAGAGCTTCTTTTTTCTTCAAATAAAAAGAGGAAATCAATGTGTTTCCCAGTTGAATCTACTGAGTTTAGATGGTCTCATTTTACTACAGCTTTCTCAAATATTGTTGAGTCAAAATCTAAAGTTGCTCAAGATGAATCTCAAACAACATCGATTACCAATAAAACTTCATCAATTGCTCAAGATGAGGTTAAAACTTCTCCAAGCAACTGGGATTTGGCTTTGATAGTTGAGGTTTCTGATACAAACAAAACTTGGAATCAGGTTGGTCATGAAATTGCCAGGAGATTTGAATTCAAAAACAATTTTGATTTATTTCCTTTTACTGATAAAAGATATTTTTTTCTTTGTTACTGAGGAGATCTAACAAGATTTAGTCAGAAGAGGTTTTTGGATTTTCAACGGGACATCAATTAGACTTTTACCTTGGTGGGATTCTGTTAATGCGGTTTCTCAGATTAACAATGCTTTTGATTATTCTTGGATTGAGATCAAGGGTGTTCCGTTTAATCTTTGGGGTGGTAATTTGTTCAAATCGCTTGGAAATAATTTTGGTGGTATTTTGGAGGTGCATTCGTCCACATTATGTTGGGATGATGTTTCTAGAATTCGTAGTAAGGTAAAAGATGTTATTCAATTATCTAAAAGTTTATTGTTTCATTTTAATGGTGTCTCCTTTACTGTTGGTATCAAACCTTTGAAACTCTTTAATGGCGAACCATAGCTCATGTTCAGAAAAGTTAGTGTACCAAAGATAAGTTCTGACTCTGCAATCATTCCAGTGATTCAGCCAGCGGATATACCGGAGAAATTTTCAGTCAATATTCTCTTGCCAAAAATACCTAAACCAATTTTATGTCCGCATGATTCACGGCGAACAGAATTATTCAGAAGATTTTCTCAACCGGCGAAAAAGATGGAGGTAAGTTTGAATTCAAATTCAATTTCAAATTCTTCGGGTATGGACTTATCCGGGTCGGATTCTAGTTCTTCGGGTTCAGTTAATTCGAATATGGGTACAACGGCTACATTGGAGAACAATTTGAATTTTAATTCTTCAATGGTATTGTCTCTTACTTTTCGTAATGAGGATGAGGTAAATGATTATTTGGAGAATGCAGTTTCAATTCCTTATCTCCAGAAGCTAGATGGAGAGTGTTTGGAGGAAGCTATTCCGATTACGATCGTTAAACCAACTCAAAATTTGGAGAAATTTTCAATGCTTCATCAAACTACTGAGAAATGGAGCACTCTCAGACATAAGGTATGTCCTGACCTGAGGAACCAATTTGAGGATATTTTAATTCAAATGGTTAACTTAGGAACAAGAATAGGTCTTAATTATGAGGGTTCAAAGGATGAAATCAATGATGCAATGATGGAAGCTATTAGAGATCATCTCAAAATTTTTGATAAAAACCGTGTTAACTTGATTTCTTCTTAATTTGGTTTTGTGTTGGGTTTATTGGTATCTATTTCTTGTGAAGATTGTGTGCTAGAATATTCGAGGGTTAAATGATTTAATAGAAGAGACATTGTGAAAAAAAAATTCAGATATTGGAAACCTATAATTCTACTTCTTCAAGAGACCAAAATTGCAACTTTGCAAATGGATTGATTCTCCTTCTCAAGGAAGCTCTGGAGGTATTCTTTGTCTTTGGGATTCGTCAAAAATTGATGTTTCATATTTTCTTATGGGTCCTTATTCTATCACTTTTTTGTGTAAAATAATTGGTTCATCTTTTAATTGGATGTTTACTGGAATTTATGCTCCCTGTGCTTCTTACACTGAAGAAGTTACGCTTTTTTGGAGAGAATTAGAAGAGGTGCGCGGTTTTTGGAATTACCCTTGGGTTATTCGTAGAGATTTTAATGAAATACAGTTTTGTCATGAAATATCTACTGACAGTAATACAACTATTGGCATGAAGAGATTGAACAAATTTATTTCAAAGCATCAACTTATTGATCTTCCTCTCATTGGTGCTTCTTATACATGGACCAATAATCAAGTGCAAAGTGTGAGGAGTCGTATTGATAGAATTTTAATCTCAATTCCATGGGATTTGGAATATCCTAATGCAATTCAGCAAGCTCTTCCTAGACCTGTCTCTGATCATAGTCTTGTTGCTCTTATTTGTGATGGTTTGAAACATGGTCCTCCTCCATTTCGCTGTGAGTATTATTGGTTCAGTCACTCTGATTTCTTTTCGTTAACTAAAAATTGGTGGGAGTCTTTTGATGTTCAGGTAATGCATGGTTTTTTTTCTGTAAAAAGCTTCAACTATTGAAACCCAAACTCAGAGATTGGAGCAAGCAAGAGTATGGATATCTTGATAGAAAGTTAGAGGAGATAGAGAAGATTTTTACAAATTTGGATATTTAAGAAGATCTGCATAATGGTCTTTCAGCTGATCAGTGGGATGAAAGAGTTGCAGCTAGACAAGAATGGTGTAGGCTTAATTTGGTGAGAGCAGAGAAGTGGAGATGCAGAGCTAGAGAAAATGATATGAAGAATAATGAAAAAAATACCAAGTATTTTTACAGGATGGAAAATGATAATAGAAGAAGGATTTACATTGGCTCTATAAAGGTGAATGGGGTTCAAACAGATAATGAAGATGAAATCAAGACTGGTATTGTTGAGTACTTTCAAAATATTTTCAAAGCCAACTCTCACAGACATGTTACTATGGAAGGAATGCAGTTCAATAAAATCTCTGAAGATGTTTGTGCTAGTTTGGAAAAGGATTTTGATGAAGATGAATGTTTAAAAGCTATTAAATTGCTTGGCCAGAATAAAGCTCCTGGGATAGATGGTTTTCCAGTGATTTTTTATTTGTTTTGCTGGGACATTATTAAGCATGATTTCATATTGGTGGTGAAAGATCTACAAGTTAGAGGATTTCTTGATTGGAGGCTCAAAAACACTTTTATAGCTCTCATTTCTAAGAAGGATACAATTGAAGAAATAAAGGAGTTAAGACCTATCAGCTTGATTCATGGTGCATACAAAATTATTTCCAAAATGTTAGATGAAAGATTTAAAGACAGTCTTCCTTCTATTATTTCTCAGCATCAAACTGCATTTATCAAGAAAAGACAGAGTTTAGATGGGGTGTTAATAGCAAATGAACTCATTGATTCTAGATGAAAAAGTGGGAAACCAGGTCTTTTGTGTAAGGCGGACTTTGAGAAGGATTTTGATCATGTCAATTGGGAATTCTTTGATAAAATTCTTAAGCTTATGGGATATGGAGATAAGCGGAGAAAGTGGATCAAATGTTGTGTGGAGTTTGTGAAATTTTCCGTGTTAATCAATGGTAGTGCTTCTGGTTTCTTTACAAGTGGAAAATGAATTAGACAAGGTGATCCCTTGTTCTCTTTTATATTTCTTATAGTTGGTGAACCTCTTAATTTTATGATCAAGCAAGCTCAGACTCAAGGCTTGTTATCTGGTTTTCAAGTATGTAATGCAGGTATGCTTATTAGTCATCTGCAATTTACAGATGACACCTTTATCTTTCTTGATGCTGATACAGAGCAGGTGAAGAATCTTAGACTACTTCTTATCTCTTTTGAGCTCTTAACAGGCCTTAAAATTATTTTTTCAAAGAGATAGATTTATGGTGTTGGTTTTGATGGGGATTTGTCTCAGTTTTGTGATATACTTGGTTGTTATTCTGGGTCCTTACCTACTATTTATTTAGGTCTTCCTCTGGTGATAAGTCTATAGGAGTTGCTAAATGGGATAGAATCATAGATAAATTTTTTGCTAAGCTAGCTGGTTGGAAGAAAATTCTTCTTAAGAGAGCTGGAAAAATAATACTTATTAATAGTGTGCTGGCCAGTTTGCCTGTATACTATATGAGTTTGTTTGAAATGCCAGTTGCAGTCTGTAAGAAGCTTGCGAAGATAATGAGAGATTTTTTATGGCATGACAATGTTGGGAGAAAAAAATTTACATCTTGTTAAGTGGCATGCACTTTGTAAAAGAAAGAAATTTGGAGGTTTGGGGGTTAAAAATTTGAAGAAGATGAACCAAGCTCTTCTTTGAAAATGGTCCTGGAGATTTGCAATTGAAAAAGATGATCTTTGGAGCAAAATTGTTGCTGAGAAATATGGGGTTGGAGTGGTAGATTGGTTGGCAAAAGTTCCTAAATGCACTTATGGCAACTCAGTCTGGAGAGCTATTATGAAGTGCAATAATTTCTTCCTTAAACATATTAAGTTTAAAGTTAACTCTGGCACAATTGCAAGGTTCTGGGAGGATAGTTGGTTGTATGACAAGCCAATTAAAGATTGTTACCCTAATCTTTTTAACATTTCAAGGTCAAAGAATTTGAAGATTACAGATGTTGGTTTTATATGTGATAATGGTATTTCTTGGAATCTTAGAGCTCCTAGAAGATTATTTGGAGAAGCAGATGTAGAACATACTATTTTGCTTGCAGATTTGAGGTCTTTTGATTTCAAACATGGTGTGGAAGATGAACTACAATGGTCTTTGAGCTCAACAAAATCCTATACAGTGAAGTCCTTATATGATTTTCTTACTACTTTAGATTCAACTGTTCAAGACAATGCAGTATTCTCTTTTATCTGGAGACAAAAGTATCCACCTAAGATTGGCTTCTTTCTCTGGAAGTTGCTCATAACAGATTACCCACTAGAGATGCTTTGAGAAGAAAATGCATGGATGTCCCTCATGAGTGTCCTTTCTGTGCTGAACATGAAACTACTTCTCATCTTCTGCTGCATTGTGTCTTTGATAACAAAGTATGGAGTTCCTTTGTGGAGAAGCTCAATTGGTTTTTCTCTATGCCAGAGCATACTGCTACAGCTATTCAATCTTGGCATTTGTCTCAATCTTCTTCAACTGTAACTGCTATCTGGAATCTAATCCCTGCAGCAATTATCAGGTGCATATGGCAGGAGAGGAATGACAGAATTTTTAATGGAAAAACATGCAATGAATTGGCAGTGATCAACAAGGCCATTTATTGTCTGTACTCTTGGTCTTTAACCATCAAAGATTTTTGAAACTATCTCTTCCACAGATGTTATGAGTAACTGGCATTCTACTTTCTTTGACACTCAGTAGTTTGGTCTAGTTCTTGGTCTGTTGGTACATCATTTTTTGAGCTCAACCTGCCTGTAGGTTTTGCTCTCTTTTTCTTTTTTGTATTTGGCTAAGGGTGGTATAATCCTTTTATACCCTCTTCTTTTTGATCAATATATTCCTTTTTTTGCTGATAAAAAAAAACAAACCCCGATTAGCTCTTCATAGATAGGCACTCCTCCCTAATACCGTCGAGAAATTTTGAAGTCTTATGCCGAATTGTAAGTCTTACACCAAAGAAAAATATGCAAATACTTAAAGAGGGCGAGTGCAACTAAGACAAGCAATGTATGCATGAGATATGAATAACATCCATTGGTTTAGGTCGACTGGTTTAGGTTTAGCTAGTAAATACCGTAGAGATGAACGTGTCAATTGATGGATAGAGACCAGATGAGGTTTTGTTTTCTAGCTAGTCTCTCGTGAGTGTATTCAGTAAAATCAGCCTTATGATGAAAGCTCAAAACGTGGTAAAGCTTAAAAGACCAACCAAGTCAAAAGCACACTAACACATTTTGTTTGAGAAACAAATTTTTTGAAACCCATGTCACTTGAATCCTTATCCGAGGGGTAGATTATCCAGTGTGCATGCCAATCAGGTTTGTTACGTCCAAATCCAACTGAATCGACTCTTGAAAATATCCACCAGTTACTCAAATCGTAATTTAATCTTGGTGAAACAAAAATGAGCTTCGGAACGAAAATCTGGGCAGCAAATGATCATGATGTGGTCCCAACTAGAAACAAAAACAAATAGGTTGTCTAGACACACCGTGATTTTTTCACGGTGAAATCACCGAGTGAGAGAATTCCTAGGACCCACCAGAAGAAAAAGGAGGCTGATTTTTTATTTGTTATGGGTCCCACGATTTCTGTGTCACGCGGTGATTTCACCGTGAAAAAATCACAGTGTGTCTATACTTATTCAAAACAAATTGGGGCTAAAAATACAACTATGATATACTCCAAAACAACTATGATATACTCCAAAGGTTGTCCATGCCATGATCTAGTCCACGGAAACTTTGGCTCCGCCAACAAGTCACATACGACAAGCCTGAAATGCATTCACTTGATTGTCTAGGCTACACGTGTCAAGTGATGAGAATATCCTTAATATTCTCTGTCCCCAAGTCCACCACACTAGTACAGTATCATCAACTCAACACAACCAATGTCCCTAATATGCTTCCAAAAATACCACCGACTTATTTTCCCATCTCACCAGCACACAACATACATAGAGAGAAAACAAACTTTAATCAGACCTTCTAAATTGGGACGACCGACGGGAGGGCTTGAACGGAGGGAATCTCTTTCATCGCCATTTTTTTTTTGTAAAATAAAGAGTAACTATTCGATTTTGATAAAAGGGTTGGAAATCTCCACGTCCATGGTTACGTTTTCACTGGATAAAATTGTCCCTTCTTTTTAGTCCAATTACAATAACTTCTTGTGTATCCTATTTTTTCAGGTGTACGATTGGAATATAACTAGAATATGACTATTTAAAAATCCGTGTCTTGGAATTTTTAAAATTTTTATCTCGTTGGAAAGATTTTTAAAAAATTTATGCAAAGAGTACAAACAACAATACCAAATTTAGAATTTTTATGAAAATTTTTAACGTATTTATCCTTTTAGGCACAATTTTAGAAAATTGAATGCATAACCATTATGCAAACCACCACCAATGATGCATAACACATTATGCAGCCATATTTTGGTTTATGCATTAACTAATTTTCCGTTTCAAGAAAAGTGATAATTTCACTCAGTTTCAAGAAAATAGATACTTTCAACCCGTTTCAGAAAAGAGATACTTTCACCCCGTTCCAGAACAAGAAATACTTTCACTTTTTCAATTTGGCCTATTTTTACGCAGATATATTTTCACAGTTTCATTTTTGCGCAAAAATGAAACTGTGAAAATATATCTCTTTTTCTGAAACAAAGGAAGTATATGCCTAAAAATATCATTTCAATAAAAAAAAGATGCATAACGAATTATGGAGCCACCACAAGGGATGCATAACAGTTTATGCGGCCGTATTGTGGTTCATGCATCCACTAATTTGGTTATGCAACCAGTAAAACGATGTACATGGCTTAAAATTAACACTCCAACCAAAAAAAAAAGTGCAATGCATTATGCATTTCGTTTTTCTTCAATCGGCCTTCCTAATGTGCCAACAGTGTTCTAGTAATATTGATACTAGCCTTTAGCAATCGTGGGTACTTGAGGAAGCTTAAATAATTGGTTTTGGTCAGTGTGGTTGGGTCTGATGGGTGTTACATATACTCATGCTTAACTAGAATGATGGATTTTTTATTTAGTTTTAGGATTCCTTGCTCCTGGGTCTTTCCAGAATCGGTAAAAACCCATTTGAAAATTGACCTTCTATGCTGTAATTTCGGTAATATGAGAAAAAGAAAAAACATTAAAAGAAAAAGGCAGAAGAGCTTAATAATTTGTGATGAGTTGATAACTAATAAGTAAGTTTACTGTGAGATTATCCCGTGAAAAATTCCAGGAGACACAATCATAAACGGACCCTTGTTTTCTCCTGATGGGCCTCAAAGGCTGCGTCTCCCGGGATTTTTCCCGGAAGAATCTCACGGTCAACGTAACATTGCTGGTTCACAACAGCTGACTTCATGTATAAACGGGATTTTGTAATTAATTCTCTGAATTTTGATCTTTTGACTTGTATAATTATATATGCTTTCTACCTACAGAAAAAAAAATTCTGTATCTTGTTTCAGTAAAATCTAATATTTTTCCTAAAAGAAAAAGAAAAAGAAAAATACATGATTATAATTATTCATTCGGTGCGAGTGATTGTCTTACAATTCACGAATACTCACTTAAGTTATTTAAAATTAATCGACTTATTAGTGATTCTAAATTATAAAAATTTATATATACTCATTTTTGTTATTTATTATGTTATTTGAAAATTTATACTTTATTAAACATATAAAAATAGAAAAACAAAACAATGCCTTCACCTGACACATATATTTCTAATTTAACTTTACATTAAAATACAACATACATTCATGCAGCAAGAAAATATACGAGTTTAACAGATAAGTCCGATCACTCAACGACAGTGTGAAATTGAGTTTCTCGTATGATGGATCCGAGCCTAGTTATGCTGGAAGTTATCATCGGCCATTCGGCCAACTAGTCTGTCTCAATAAACTCGAGGCCCGTCATTATGGATTTTTTTTTTTGATGCTAAGGCATGGACCCATCTTGCCCCCTGACAGCGTAGCCGTCGGCTTACTCCCCACTGAGCAAACTCTGCACTTCTTAAACCCATATTAAAGTTAGTATAATTTACGGATGAGCGGAGACTCGAACCGCTGATCTTCTACTTGAGTGTCAGGTTCCTGGCCAACTGGACTAACCCCTGATGGTCGTCACTATGGATAAGCATAGGTGGTTTTACGATGAGGGGCAAAAGAATCATAAATGGGTCGTATCAAGGTGGACTCGAGTCAATCAACTAGTTCCCTGACCAGCTTGACTCTGTTCTAGGTCACGATTAGTTCATCCCTAGGTCACGACTGGTTTTGTCCGAGGCCTCAACTAGTCTGTCTCTATGTCGTGACTAGTTCAATTCTCCTCGAGAGCTCGACCAGTTCAGCTCTGCTCTAATAAAGCACAACTAATACCTTGATATATAAAGTAATTCTCAGGTGAAACACTAATGGTCGGCTATTTTTCTTTTTAAGTCATATCTGACTCGCGATCTGACTCAGTCATAATTTCTGACTCGGACACGTTTGAGTCAAGTAATAAAATATTCCTAACCACTAACTCATATTTTTGAATCATATGAGTCAGATTTGACTAAAAAAAGGGTAAATTTATTAAATATCCTTGGTTTTAACACCCAATAAATATACCCTTATACACCAATAAATATACCCCTATCATTTAAAAACCTTATCCACATAAAAATAGATTACCTTAATACCCTTACTTATATAATATTTTCTTTTATTTCAAAATACAATTTTTTTCTATCAACTTCACCGCCACATTCCACCACCACCATTCCACCACCAACAACACCGCCGCCACCACCACCACCACCACCACTTACTAACCACCGCCACCACTCCACCACTGTCGACATCGCCACCACCGCTGCCACAGCCGCCGCCACCACTCCACCGCCGCCACCACTCCACCACCGCCGCCACCACCGCCAAATTTTGGTGTCAACAACTAAAGTTGATCCAAAATGAAAATTTCAAAAATAACTTTACTATTACATATTCAAGTTTTTATGAATCAAAAAAGGAAGTTGATCCCAATGACTGGAGTCAACAACCAAAGTTGATCTCAAAATATGGTGTCAACAACCAAAGTTGATCTCAAAATATGGTGTCAACAACCAAAGTTGATCAATTTCCTTTGTTGACGCAATAAGTGAAAAATACTCCAACTTTTTGGGGTCAACAATGGAAGTTGATCCCTGTGAATGGGGTCAACAACCAAAGTTGATCCCAAAATCTGGTGTCAACAACCAAAGTTGATCAATTTCCTTTGTTGACACAATAAGTGAAAAAATATTCCAACTTTTTGAGGTCAACAATGGAAGTTGATCCTTCTGAATGGGGTCAACAACCAAAGTTGATCCCAAAATCTGGTGTCAACAACCAAAGTTGATCAATTTCCTTTGTTGACAAACTCCAACTTTTTGGGGTCAACAATGGAAGTTGATCCCTATGAATGGGTCAACAACCAAAGTTGATCCCAAAATCTGGTGTCAACAATCAAAGTTGATCAATTTCCTTTGTTGACACAGTAAGTGAAAAAATACTCCAATTTTTTTGGGTCAACAATGAAAGTTGATCCCACTGAATGGGGTCAACAACTAAAGTTGATCCAAAACAATCATGTCAACAACTAAAGTTGATCACATAATTGATGTACTAAGATTAGTGAACACAGCGTGAATCGAACACGCATTTTCTGACTGGAGTCAGTAGTGATACCATTACACCACAGGTTCAATGTGTAGAGAAATAAAAGGAAAGCACAAAACATGATCATTATAATTTTATTTGTCTAACAAACAACAATCTCTCTTCTTTCCCACCATCTCAATTGGTCAGGTTTATTAGTAATAGTACGTTAATATTAATAATACTAAGCTCCCCTTTCTACCTTCCTTCCACAAATGTCTCCTCATAAATACAGATCCAGTAAACAATCTATTTATTCCCTCCCAAATCAGTTTATTCATTCACTTCATATACATTAGTAAAGTGTTCATTATTACTCTACATATATCAAATGTTGCTCAAAGGTATGGAAGAGTCATGATTACTTACCTGGTACATTTGTCTAAACAAATTAGCATCCGCTTCATTCAACAATAAGATATTATGATTTGGCATCTTCCAACTGTTTTTTCAACCTAGAAACCCAATCCCTAACCAGTAGCCTCATTTAGACATCAAGGCACCTGCGCCAAACAAATGACACCGTAATTAGGTTTTCAATAAAACAATAATTAGACCAATCTACAACACCTAAAGCCAAAAAATCTCAATATAAAAGCACTCACTTGGAACAAGCAGTATATACACATACAAATCCCCACTAACTTTTCTCACCTTCGTTATGTGCATCCATAAATTAAAAATAAGAACCTAACTAAGCTAAGTGACATAAGACCGACATATATGAGTAATACGTTGGTGGAATAAATACATACATAGAACTTAAAAAAAATGACTTTAATACAGTGTAGGTCATCGATCTAAAAACTTAAGAAGCTATCAATTAGATTTCACTATCAACTGTTCAACACCATAACTGCGATAACTAGAAACGAATCTTAGTGGATGTAGAAAAAACTAGCACTAACTGTACCAAAGTACTCGTGCACAAAATGAAAAAATGGAAACATTAAATTTGATGTTCACACCACCAACCATACAAAACTAGACTGTTGTCTTACTAGATTAGTTAAATCTTAACCAAATTATGCACCCATGTATCAATTTATGCCAGTAACTCAACATTCTTTGTTAGTATCAATTATAACTATTGTTGTTCACAAACACGAGGACACGACAAATGAAGTTACCTGTTATGAGTTGGGTTTAAAAACATTCACCACCACCAGAAAATGTACTGTCGTGCAACAAGTATCCACCACCACCAAAACAAGAACAACATTCACCAGCAGTATTGCTGCAACATCCACCACCAGTGCTACAACAACACATTCCACCACCATTACTACCACAACATCAAGATTACAAATTAAATATAAACAGTCTCTACAAATATCATTAGATTAAAATCTGAATCTGAATCTAAATGCATACCTGATATGAATAATATTGGTACATCTTCACTATTTTTTTTCTCCTCCTCCAACACCACCACCACTATCAACTAATAAAATATAAATTTGATATCCTCCTCAGCCACCGCCGATGCCACCACTTCCAACATCATCTACTAAATGAACAAAGAGTTAATATCCTCCGCCTCCACCACCGCTGTTGCACCAACACCACCATCCACCACCATTCAACGACCTTCAATCATAAAGTTTTTAAAAACCTAAAATTAGGTTTCAGTAATTTCGATGAACCGAAACTTCAAATTACACTGAATAACATCAATTTTTCTCTTCAGTTGATGATATTCAACATTATTCAATCAATTCATAAAAAAATCATCAAAATTATTCAATCTTTAACCTTGAAAGATGGAGAACGATTAATAAGAAGTTAAAATAGGTTGAATCGAACACAAAATAGAGATAAAACTATGAAATCGAAAACCAAAAATCAAATTTATCGATCTCTGAATTTGGAAAATCAATCTTTAACATAAATAACAGATTTAAATCAGTTGAAATCGAACACAAACATATTAATAGATCTGTTGCTAATAAAAGAGGATGTGGTGGTGGTGGCGATATCTGGTGGTGGTAGTGCTGAGGTGCTGGTGGTGGTTAAAAGAGAAGGAGAGAAAGAAGAAGAAATAATTTTTTCAGGAAGTGGTTCGATCTAAACGAAGATTAGAATAGGAAAGGTAAAAATGGAAAGAAGAAAAATGTTAGTGGACCTTGATCGGGCTTATAGATAGAAAATGATATATTTATTGTAGGATAAGAGTATATATGAAGACCATTAAAACAAGGGACATTTATATAATTTCCACCAAAAAAATTTGAATCAGATCCAGATAAGTCAGGAGAAAACAAACAAGGTACAAGTCATTTGGACATTGTTGAGACAGCACCACTCATCTCTCAACGAGAACAACCTGGCAGCCCAAAAAAAAAAAATTCCACCGGCCACAAGATTTTTAAAAAGCGTTCTTCTTCTCCTGCTGCTAGGCCTAAGCCGCCAATGGGCCAATGGCTTCCCATGGCATCTCTAGACGTGTAACGTGTTTCCGCGGAAAAATATGTAGTATGGTACCAGGGTGGTTGAGGTTTGAGAGAGATAAAACGACGTCTCTAATGTTGATCAAGAGCTAGAATGGTGGGGATAAGTGTATGAGCCATGAATTTGGTTGCAGCTATGTGTATGTGGGTGAATGAGACACAGCCACTATAGTGTATGGAAGTGGAGGTGTTTCACAGAGTACATCAAGTATTTGATAAATGTTTCCACAGAAGAAGACATGTGCACCATAATGAACCTGGGTTTGCCATCAATTCAAATCATCCTTCTTTACTGTTGTCTTTACTTCGACTCTGAAAAGCAAAGCAAAGTCATTCAATTCCATTCAGTTTGATAGAAATTCAATTAGTATTTGTGAGAAATGAATGCTTCGGTGGTTGGGTTTCTCAGATTTTTTAATGAAGCCCCAGTGCCGGTACTTCCCTTGAGGAATTATGATTGGTTTTCTCCTGCAATTCTTATTATTTTCTCCACACCAAGCAAAAGGGGGAGTACATAGAGCAAAGAAGGAAAAACAACTGCGAAGATGGTGAAGAAGACAAGAAAAACGCTAACTTCTAAGTCATCTTCATCAGTAACTAGAAGAGTTCCTGAGTTCTTCAAGATCTTTTTATCCCCTGAAAGCTTCTACAAAATGGTAAGCAGCATATCTTTTCTTTAAGAAACTGTGGAAGGATACTTTTTCCTCAGTTACTAGACAATGTTTTCCATACTCTATATTACTTATTCCTCTAACAAATATGAAGGGTTGAAAGAATCTCAGTTTTAGAACCCATCTTGGTCTCTGATTGTTATTGCTGAAAAGGCTGTCTATTTTTTGATAACTACAGGTAGTGAATGAGCTTGGTTCGTTATATGAAATGAAACAATGATAGTCTTGATAGAGTAAGAATACTTCGGGTTGTAGTTTGTTTGTTTTTTGATCATTGGGTGAATTAGTTTACTACATGAAAGTTCAGTTGGATGGAGCTTCTTTTAAGATTGATGTATAAAACTTAGTGTTTTCTTTTAATGCAAACAAAAATTGAATACAATCTGGCCCAATTTCTCCAGACACACTCTGCTAGCTTGGAACAGAGAAAAGCCTATAGCCCCCTTACTAATCCTTAGATAGATATCCCTTAAATGACAGCAAGAGTCTCAGTTTATGAGTTGAAAACTCAACTCTCTAAATTGTTATTGCTGAAAAGGCTGTCTATTTTTTTCATAATGAGATTGGTTTGTTATTTGAATCAAACAATGCCTTTTGTTTTAAGGGTATGTCAGATGCAGTCTAATTATAGTATACGGGTACTCTGAGTGTCAGTTTGTTGTTTAAGATTAGTTGGACGGAGCTTTTGGATACAGTTAGCTAATAGCGACTTCTCTTAAGGTTGATGTATGAATCTTAGTAACTGTACTTTTTTAATGTGGCGATTGCGATTTGTTTTTGCAGAAAGTCCCGATAGAGTTCTTGGAACAATTAACATGTGGAATTCCTGGGTCATTCTCTTCACGCGGTCCTAGTGGAAAAGTTTGGAGAGTTCGCTTGCTTGAGATGGGTGATGGCTATTACTTTATAGACGGATGGGAAGACTTTGTGATTGATAACTTCATGAGCAATAAAGATATTTGTGCTTTTAAATATGTTGATGAGAATTGTTTACAAGTGCAAATATTTGAGCGAAATGGATGTGAAAAAGAAACTGCATTTAAAGCCAATTGCAGTCAAGCATCTACAACAAATTTTGCTGCAAGACACAAGGTGAAAAAGGCAGTGAAGAATCAAGGTAAGTTTCCAATATTTAAAGGTCGGGCATCTACAATGAATCTTTCTGCAAGATGCTGGGGAGGAAAGGCAGTGAAGAATCAAGGTAAGTTTTCAATAATTAAAGGTCGAGGATCTACAATGAATCGTTCTGCAAGATACTGGGGAAAAAAGGCAGTGAAGAATCAAGGTAATTCCCCAACATTAATTTTTCCTAGTTTTTCATCTTCTTTCTGTCTCCACGGTTGATATATCAATTTCTATTATCGTGTGACTGGATCTGTTTGTTGATGAAAGACTAGGAGGGCCTTTTATATCACAAAGACGTGGCATTACAGTGGAAGAAGAAAATATGGCATTGAATGCAGCACTTCGGTTTGTCTCTAAAAAGCCCTATGCAATGATCACTATGCGAAAATCCCATGTTTATACTGGTTTCTGTTTGGTGAGTTTCCGGTTTCTCCACTTATGTTATCTTTTTTATCAGCAAAAGTTTATTGCATGTAAGAATAAACAATAAGCTTAGCAGTAGCACCCTCTGTGACCTCCCTGTTTACAATCCATGCAAGTCCAAAAGCCTCTATAAGAAGTATTCTTGTCCTGTTTTCATCTTACCGTCAATTTGTTTGTTGATGCAGCCATTGCCACGCTCATTCTGGAAGGCGCATCTTCCTGACTGCAGTCAACAAATGACTTTGAGGGATCCTCGTGGAAAAACGTGGTGTGTCAGGCTTTACGTGAACCAAATTCACCAGGTTGGACAACTTACTGAAGGGTGGCGTAAGATTTCCTTCACAAACAACATTGAAGCAAGCGACGTATGCATCTTCTAACTCGTAAAACCAAACGAGTTCAAGTTGCATATTTTCAGGGTTATAGAAGAGGTGGTACCATTGAGAAGGCAACGTGATATGTAAACTTAAAGTTACAGTAAGTTATTACAGCACGTAAAATATTCAAAATGATCTAGCTTTAGTATTTCTGAAAAATTAGGTTTCTTTTGGCTGTTTCAATAGGATGATGGATGACTGTAATAGTGTTCTTCAGATTGTAGACCTTTGACAAACATCATGTTATGACTTAATAGTAGTATGGTTTTCCTGTTATTCTTAAATTCTCTTTTAATTTCAGTCTCTACTCTCAATGGCATAACAAAGAGTATTATTCTGATAATCCTGTAAGAAGCATCAGAATCGCTCCTGTTGATCAAGAATCACATTAAATCGACTGTGTTGTTGCGTCTCAGAACATGAATTTCTAACTAGCAATACTTACTTCAAGTGAACTGCAGACTTGGGAGTCTGGGATTTCTCAAACATTTAGGAAGAAACAGATCATTCACAGAATCTATTTAACAAACATATATTTCAATAACAAAACAAATTTACAATAATATTCAAGATAAACAAGAGAATGATGAGAACAAAATGCAGGCTTACATAACACACATGATGATAGAGTCCTATGGCACATATACGCAGAAAGAAAGAACAAACTTTATATTTGCACAGCTTTCTTAAGAGTCTTGATTGATGATTTGATGAAATTGTTTGCCACAATACGATCATCCAGATTTTCATCAGACCCATTAACTACTGGCTTCTTTCCCAAGCAGTCATTTTTTGTCATTCTAAGAATCACTGAAGGAGAATGTGGAATGGGCCTAAAAGCTCTGGCACTCTCACACCTCATAATTTCCTTGTCCCTTTCGCTCCTTTCTCTTCTCTCTTTCCCTTGAAAGCTCTTTCTTCTCTCAATACCTTTTCCAACACTGTACGTTCCACTTGCATCATCCCGCACTGGATCTATCTGTGCTCTTTTAGAACTCGTTGATGCTGGAAACTTTGAAGTTCTAATATCCTTTGGAATCTTAAAGTTCAGCTTTTCTCTCATTTCTTTGTCAGTCTTATCATTTTCATCAGCGATCTGATTAGGCAATTCAGTAGAATTTTCTTCCTTGGTGTCATCTAACAGCATTTGGAGCCACTTCTCTACATTTCCCTTCCCACGTTGTTTTCTCGACTCTTCATCTTCCTCATGTCTACCTGGACTTTGAGTGACAGAACTCGCCCTGCTCGCTATCTTCTTGTTCTTCTTCTCGTCTTCAGTCTCCTGTTCCTGAAACCTATTTCCAACTGGTACCTTTCCATTCTCCACCACAGTAGGAGGTACATTATGTTGACCGCGCATTTCTGAGGCATTTCCCTTCAGCAGTTCTTCCCTATGTTCTTCTCTCTCTCGTTCTTCCATAAGTGCTAAGCTAGCTTCAGATGCCTTCTGTTCTTCTTCTAAGAACACCCTCAGTTCCTTCTGTAAAGGCTTCCATGGCCTTACTTCTGGTATGAATATAACATCGTTTTCATTCCTTTCTTCAGATAGAAAATCATCATTTCTCGATCTCTTCCTAGCTAGTTCAGGGTGAGGCCTGATTTGTGTCTCAATTTCGTCTCTTTGTTTGTACTTTCGGTGAAGATCTTTCTCAGAGGTATCACATATTGCCTTTTGAGCTTCAAGCCTAGCCATGAGAGCAGCAGTTGCGGCCTGGTTCAACCTCGCTTGCTCTTTGTACATTACACTCCTACAAAAGATAGAAAATAGTAATAAACATTAGATAGTTCACAAATTGTCTTCCCTGATAAAAGAAAAGCTTGTGGGTCATTTTCAAATGGTTTTCAGATGAGATCTTTACTGGTGCATAGCATCTCGAATCATCTTTTCAAGTAAAGCTTTATATGAAGATTGTGCCTCAGCTAACCGCCTGCATTTCTCTGTTCTTCTCCTACGCTTAATCAGAACTGATTCTAAATCCTGAAGAGCAACTCGTTCTTCTTCATTCTTCTGCTTTAGATCATCCAATTCATCGTCCAGCTTCCGTATCTCCACTTGAGTCTCATCTTTTCGCCTCAAAGAATCTCTAGCCATAGCAATGGTCAAATACGGGTTGGCATTTTCGTTTTCTTTCGAGTAACTTGGTCTATGACTTGACTTGGCTGTACAGTGAGATGAAAAGATAAGAAAACTCATAAAATTCCAAGCTCAAAACACATGTAAATTAAAATTTATTATACTTCTACTAACCAGTTGCAGGAGAACTAGGCCTCAATGATCTATTGAGATCAACATTTCTCAAAACAGATGATGAATCCGGGCCCTCTTTCCGACACGAAACGATGGCAGCAGGCGCGAGACCTACTTTTTGCTTCGTCTCACAAAAATGTGTTGGAAAGGCATGTGACTCGACAGTTTGCATAGAGCTCAATTCCTCATTTCCACCATCAGCGAACAACAAAGAGAAAGCTCTATTCCTGCAACATTGTAAAACCCCAAATCAAATGGTGTGTTATAATGTTTACCCCCTCATAAGTTTCAAAAACAAGCATGGATTTCGAAGTTTCTAAATCAACAACAGAAGAAAAAAGTATCACCTGAAATCCGAATTCGTAGAAGCGAATATTGAGAGGAACTGATTGACAGAGATACCCACTTGAAGATCCCACCACGGAACAAGAAATTCCAGCTTGTTTTGCTTCTTTTTACATACTTGCCACTGCAATAGCCTTAGGTTGCTAGGGACAGTCCTTCCTCCTCCTGTACCCCAAAGAACTCCCATTAAATAAAACCAATGCAAAACATGAACTACATTCCAGTCATAAAGATGATGTTAAGAAATTACTTGAGCAAGGAAACCAATGATCAATCTCCCATGCAAGTGGAGAACCGGCATCTGCGTGGTAATACAACACGTTTCCATACGGATCCACTCTAAATTGTGTAGGATCAAAACCAGCATTCCTGTACATTTTCCAAGTACATACATTATCAGACTGCTACACTCATCTTAGAGACCTCAACGAACTATACAAATTTGAAAATTTGAAATCTTACCCGAGGTGGTTGAGCTGCTTCCACAGAAGATTTGCATAAATTTTTGGCTTAGTAGAGGGTTTTGCTTCTGGATTAGTAATTGGAAATATCTGATCCAACTCCTCTTCTCTTGAAACCTGAAAACCCAATTAAAAATCAATCTTTTTTAAGAATTTTCACATCTGAAAACCTTAATTTCCTCCAGACAAAAACCCCAACATTTTCAAAATCCAAACAATCAATTAGCAAAACCGCTTTGATTATCTTAGATTCCAACATCAAATTTGAAGTGAAATGCATCATTTTAGCTAATTGAAATATCCACTGAGTGATTAAAATCAAAACCCTAGATGAGGAAAAAAGATGGAATGTAGTTAGATTTACCTCTTGGGGTTGCAAAACATAAGGAATAAAAGAGAAAGGAGGACCATTCTTGTATGGATTATTAAGATGAACATCTCTACAAAGCTTTGAATAAGATTTAGGGTATCCAAGACATTCATCAATCACCATATCTTCTTCATTAAATCTGTACTTGCTGCTGCTTCCCATTATTATTATTAAATCTGTAAAGATCTCTTTTTTCTTTTCTCTTTCTGTTTCAGAAAGGAAAATAGTTGTAAACCCAGTGAGGAACTGTGAGTTAGAAGAGAAGTCTAGTACAACTGAGGAGTTGAGTTCGGAGATAACTACAAGAAGAAGTGAGAATGTTAACGGTCTGAATGAAAATGAGATTTTGTTGTTTCAATTTTTTCAAATTTTGGGAGATACACGTCAGCAGTAGTAGTGGGTGGGAATTTCTTGGGTAACGGATAGTCGAGTTGAATACAACCCATAAACCCACATTGAATGATGAAAGGCTAGTGTTGTCCAGTGACAAGCAGCTAATTTGGATGCACCTAAATTTTGAATTCAAGGATTGAAGATTGAAAATTTAAATGAAGGATTGTGCATCCTTCGACCAATTGTCATGACTGCTATGGGGGTTGCCAAAGCGATTTTTTTTTTTCCTTTCTTTTTTTGATCAGAATGATTTTTACTTGCTACTCGTAACTACCCGTAAACTTTTAGTAGAACGTTAGATTGACAGGAAAAATAAAAAAAAAATAGATTACGCAGAAAACAATGGAATCTTAATTTAGACATGGTGAACCTTTTTAGCGTGCTGATGGGTCTCACCGGAATGTCACGAGGATCAATACAGATAAATATTAATCACAATCGACTGCTGGTAAGTCGATCAATCAATACCAAGTCATGGGTGTTATTATAGCAGTATATCAAAAGTCAGGACAAATTCTCAGTATTATGAAACCAAGTCATCATATCCTGACTGACTACTACTACGCAGTGGAACCTTTATAGCTTACACACCATTTTTAGTGAACATCTTTAGGTCGCAACCTTTTAGCTCTTGAACAGAAAATTCGTCAGGGAGTATGCAGGCTCACTAACAACAAATACACAATTGAAGACACGCCGCACGTAAGTTCTTCCATCCCAAAACACCCTAGTACAGAATCCCTTCGAATTTGCCTGCACCATTTCCACAGAGACAGGGAAAGAAAGAAACTCCAAGAGTTGAAAATCGCAAGGCTCGCTTCAACGACATCACAGAGAACTTTGTCTACTTGAGTCTTCTGTTCCCGTAAAGATTTATTGACAAATGAAGACAAAGATTTTTTTTTTTTTGAAAGGAAAGGGAGACCAACCTTACAAAGAAGCTGCAAAACAAAAAAAAACAGAAAAAACAACTACTACCAAAACTGCAGGTCAAAACAGCGACCCTAATACGAACTTGTTTCTAATGTAAACCGTCTTCCTCAATGATCGTTTTCAGCTGTTCATCAAAATTGCTGGGGTCAATGGTAACGAAAATTCCGGAAGGAGGCCAGGGCATCAACAACTCTATTGGCTTCTCTGCAGGTATGATGTATAGTCGAGTTAGCGTGGGCGTGGCAGTGCCAGATTGTAATCTACCAATCTTAGTTTTCATGAAAATGTTTGGAACACATGATAAATCTGAAACATATTCCTAGTATACTGCTGGAAAATGAAGACAAAGTTTACTGCAGTTTACTATTAATCCAACCATTTTCTGTAAAAGTAATATATAACAGAACATGCATTATTGCAGTATCAAAACACGACACGTGGATCCCTAATATTGCTGAGGTAAGTAAGATGAAAAGTGAAACATATTCCCTAGTATACTACTGGAAAATTCTTACTTCCCACAATTCTGCCAGCATTTACTTAACAGTTAGGAATGACTTATTAACTTTATTTTGTAATTTTCAGCTAATTTTGACTACTTGGCTAATTTGATCTTAGTTCTGTCTTCATGTTGCTTTGACTCTTAGAACTGTGAGATATACAGACTTCTGCATTAAAGAACATTTCGAAATTTCAAAATTAGCATAAATGATGAAATCAAGCCCCATTTCCTTCCATGTAATTTGCAAGCAAGACATTCAATATGGGGTAGACCTAGATATATATTTTCTCCTGACAAATCTCTAACCCAAGGAATAGAGCCCATATTTTATGCAAGTATCCAAAAATTCAATAATAGTTGATTTAGATTTCAAACCACCCCACTGCAAAAACAAGACAAACAATTGAAGTTTACAGACCCTACTTGGAGTGGACTAACCACAACTTTTAACGGTCTCAATGGTCTATCTGTTTCTATTCTATATATGAAAAGTTGAAAAATCATCATATAACAATAGAGAAATTGCCACAACAAAAAAATTAAAGTACTCTAGTCAACATGGTTTTCCTCCCTCATTAACAGCAACAATTGGCCATGTAACGTCGACTTTGACAAGATGTCGAAAGACAAACTCATAGAGCACCCATGCAAGTTCAACAATGCCTTTTAACTCAACGAACTAAGCTAGTATTTTTTGGAAGAAATACCATGTTAAAATCTACACTACCAACACAATCATTGATCTGAATTACACTAGCGGTCTCCAAGATGCCTTGCTTATTAAACCTCCCAATGGAGACGGAAAAGTAACATTATTTTTGAAGACAAACCAATTAAGGTTGTTTATGGTTAACGACAGAATGGAAACATGAAGCATGTTATTTATCAGAGAATTCTGCCTATGACTATTGTTCTTGTGAAACTTGTTGATGAAAGGAGATGAACTATTACTGCAGTTCCCTATTCAAACTACCACTTTCTGTAGAATGATACTAGCAATTACAGTCCAAACACAAGCATTCTGAAATCAAAAAACTATAAAATTAGATCCCTAGCATTATTTATAAGATACTGTTAAGCTGTACAAAGAAAATATATTCCCTTGTACTGCTGGAAACCTCTCCCTTTCCTTGATTTTGCCTGCTATACTTATTTGACTCCCAAATATAAACGAAACAAGTCACTAACGTATACATCACATTCTTCCATTGAAATAAGGTCAATCTGCTAACACAACGCACAATTTAGAAAGCGATATAGCTTAACTTAGCATAAAAACACTCCCATAAAGTTGGATTGATGATATAAAGACAAAATAAAACTAATCAATATATATAAATATAAATAGATACTCGCTAACACAATGCCAATAACATTTAATTTCACATAAAGGGTACTTGTTATCCAGTTGAAACTGTTAGAATACGGGCATCCAACTCAAAATCAATTGGCAATGAGTGGAGAGGCCCTAAGAGATTATGAACCGCAGGATCTTAGATGCCCAGACAATGTGGGACTAATAATCTCAACACGCCCCCTCACGTGTAGTCTCGTTGGGTCTAACACGTGGACAATCAAAACGGGTGACGCGGAGTAAAGGCGCGGTCAAATGACTCGTCGCAAATAGCCTTCTCTGATACCATGTTAGAATACGGGCATCCAACTCAAAACCAATTGGCAATGAGTGGAGAGGTCCTAAGAGATTATAAACCGCATGATCTTAGATGCCCAGACAATGTGGGACTAATAATCTCAACACTCACAAGTCTATAGAATAATATGAATATTACTTCAGAAACTCAACGGAGATTACCTGTTTAGCATATGCAGGGATGTCATCCTCCTAAAGCTGCTTCAAAGGCTGATCAACTGAGTCTGTTATCTTGATATCTTCTTCCCCTAATTCTTTCAACGAAACTAAGGTGTTCTTGTGAAGGAATACATTATGAAACATTTCCTCAAAATCCACAAGCCTTTCCGAGGTTGAAGTTTTTGTGTCATAAACGTTGAGATATTCATCAAAGTAAGTCAAAACACCGTTGCTCTTCGTACCATCTAATAATCCGCATTCCTTAACCCTGAACTCTTCACTCCAACCTAATGACTAATGTTCTTCTCGCTCTTTCATATCATGATTATCATTTTTCTTTTTTAGTAATCATATGTCATAAAAATAATCGTCTTCGCGTCAACTGAAAAAATAGCACAAAACAAATGCCCATCCAAAACCCCTATTCTATCATATTGCAAATCTCTGCCAGGCGACAAAGGGGGTGGTGAAATATGTTCACCAAACTTTTCCTCAGCCAAGTCAAAGGTAAAGATCATTCCTAATCCAATATCTAGCCAGTAAAGAGCTCTATTAGCAAAGATACCCGGTCCGCAATGTTCACTGGGTCCAAAATCGAACTTCCCAAGGTTTCTCCATCTATTGCCACTGCCTAGAGTGTATACATGCACTTCTACAATCTGGGGGTTCATTGATATACGTATTACTACAACTTTGTACTCATTTGTTGAAGATACATAACCAAATCCGCTAGTCCAATAAATATAATGATCAATCCTGCAGTTAACTTCTGGGAGCACAATATACTCTTTGGTAATGGGGTTCCGGATACAAAAATCTTTATGAGTGATTCCTCTAACAAGCGAATCGTAATCAACAAAACATATTAAACCATTACACGACCCAAGACAGCTAGTGCCCCTAAATGGAAGTGTTAATTTAATCCTTGTGATTCTCTCAGTGGGTGTTGTTGATTGATCATGATATTCATTATATTCGATGTAATAAAATTTTTCATAATTATTCCAAGTTGTGGCAATAAAACTAATACGGTGTAAATATATCTTCGAGAACGATGGATGGTGAGAAACTAGATTTCTCCAAGTAGTGAAAACTAATTTGCACGTTGGTAATCGACATAGTATCTCCAATGTGATCTCCGCAGGAAGAATCTTAAAATACTCCATGAATGAAATGATGAAACCCTTGAAGAAGAATAAGGATTTACAGAGAGTGATTAGGAAATCTAAGAGCTAGGGTTTATATGAAATGGAGACGGAATTGGGGGTTTTGGCTGTGGAGAACTGAATGAGTCGCTTTGTCCCAGGGTTTTGAGTTTAGGAATAGAAAATTCCCATATACCCTATACAAGTGAAGTGAACTGAAGAATTGAATGAATAAATCAGATCAACTCCAATATTTGTTGGTTGTTTTGACTGGGTGTAAAATGTACCGGTAACTTTAGTATTTTGGTAAATTTTGTGATTTTGGTTTGGGGTAAAAATGTAAGTACATCTGTACATGTAACGTAGCAAGATAGGTTTGAAAGCAAACAAGTTGCTGGGATGGGAAGAGAGTTTAAGAAAATAATCAAGATAATAAATTGAAATTGATAATTAAAGATGTGTTCTCTAAACAAGAAAACTTAGCATTTATATAGGCTTTCATAAACATACTAAGTAAAGAAAAAGGAAATCTACCTAAAATAGGAAAGCTAAGTCTTGTAACAAAAAAACTACTCAATTAAGAGTGTGATAAAATAAGGAAACCAAAATAAGTAGAGTAATAGGAAGGATGTACTACATCAACATGCATACAGTAACAATGTGAATTTGGTGGTGCAAAACATGCCGGCACAGCACACGAATTCTCGTGCTTAGTGTGCTACCTGTTGTATTGTGTTGTGCCAGAGATTGAGACATGTTGTGTTGTGTTGTGACGTACTAAAGGGCGTAATGTGATGAGCCATAAAAATAATTGTGATGTGTCGTGTTGTGCTATGCTAGCACACTTGTCTGGTTATCTTATGCTTTTCAAAATAAGTATTTTTCAGATATTTTAGATATTATACGTATTATCACATAAATAAATCAACATAACTAAAATAATATGTCAAAAAATGGTTTAAATAAAGACTCTTTTGCGAAATGCACGTGAAACGTGATGTATTATGTAGTATTTTATACGCATGTTATAGCGAGCTTTTTTCGTGTGTTGTGCCTTGTCACGTATTGTGTCGTGCTGATGTGCCTATTTTTCTGGCACAACATAACATACTAAGATAACGTGTTCTGCTCGTGTTGTGCCAGGTCACGTATTGTGTTGTGCTCAAGTTTTAGCATGTTGTGATGTGTCGTAGACGTTCTGGCACTGCACATTTTACACCTCTTTAATTTCTTGTTTAGATTCTGTACAAACTCCTTATAAGTTATATATATAACTAGCTTTTGGTTAGTATCGATAATATTAGTAGAATTTGGTAACTCTTATAGCAGTTTTGTGAACTTTCTTCTATGATTTTCTAATAATGTTTGTGAGTCGTATGAAATCTAGTCATATAATTCATTATTTTAGTTTTGTATTGTCCTAAACACTCTATTCATTTCAAATTTGATTGGAAAAGAGTTGAAATAGTGGATTATATCCAATAAGGAAATAGGATATACACACTATTTTAAGGATTCTAATTCGTGTGCAGCAGAAATGGAAGGCTAAGGTTTTCATTTGGATTTTGTAAAACCTAAGTGGAAAAGAGAGTGTCGCCCACACCGCAAATGGAATTTTCTGCGACTTTCGTCCACCACTTCAAGTGTTCGAATAAATTTGAAGGATTTAGGGCTTATATATCTCCCATATATGGTAGCCTATAATTTAGCTAACTTGTTTGGAGAATGTTGCAGGATCCAAAAGCTTTTTGGATTTAGATTCTCAAGCACAAATATTTAGCCAATTATATCTCGTTGTACGATGAATTAAGCATCAACAGTAGGTGGATATATAAAGCAGTATGTGAAGGTATATATATTGCAAATAAGGTCTCATTGTTTTCAAATAATATATAGAGATAACATCCACATATGGAAAAATGTGTATGTTCTAACAATTGGTAAACACTTTCCTGATACTTTTGTTTTTAGTAATTTTCGAGAAGGAGAGGGTACCAAGTACACCACCAACATTTTCGTTTGGCAAAATGTACGGAGAAAACCTAATTCAATTGCAAGTAGACCAACTTAAGGATCCTTGGCAATATGTATAAAGAGTTTATATCTTTATCTCTTCTCAATCAGAAAGTCTAGACACTATTATCCGTGAACCTGATTGATAAGAAGAGTACTTGGACGATCTCAAAAATCAATATCTAAGGTCAATCTAGTCGTATCCAAAAAGAACCCGAATTCTGCCAAATATGAAACTTTTTATCTGTCTTTCAAGATATGAATTCTATAAGAACAAGTCCCTAATTGATAACAATTATAATATGAACTTATCTACTAGAAATGATTATGTATAGCTTGTATTTTTCCTATTATAAAGATAAACAATATAATGCGGAAAAGGAGAACACACAAGACACCGAAAGTTTTTTTAACGAGGAAAATTGCACCTGCAAAAAAAAAAACGGTACCTCGTCCAGATTTGAACACTGAACTGTATTAAGACGCTACAGATACTAGCATACTATCATACTTCGGACTGGAATTTAGTTGAGACCAAATTCACCTCCAATCAATTCAGCTTCAGTCGTGATCCTTACATCTCTTGACCCTCGCAAGACTCTACGCAATTGATTCCCTTAGTTGACATCATTTACAGCTTAAGAGTTTCTTTAGCCTAAGTGAAGACTTTTGATACCAATATACCTCTAACAGATAAGCATATTTGATTTTCCTTTAGATCGACTAGATCAAGGATTGGAAATGTGTTTGCAATAGATAAACCTAGCAAACCTCACAAATTCGGAACACTTACACTCAATTAGCTGAGAAGCATGGATTCTTAACCGCCTCTCAGAAACAACCTTAAAACGAATCATTTAAGAATAGTTATTTGAATATATATCTATCTTGATAAATCATAAAGTTTGAGACGAAGATAACTTTGTGATTTCAAAAACCTCGATAACAGAATGAATAAGATCAGGATATACAAACTATCAAGCTAAATATAGTTGGACTTGGCTTCACGAATCCCTAAGTGAAGTCTTTTTAATCGAAGTCCTAATTATGTTTCTCGAGGAAACCTAGGTCAATAGAGGACGACTCTATCAAACAACTAGGATGCATAAGTGTAAGGGATTGAATTTCCCAGTTGATTGAGTCTCTCTATTTATGGATTTTCAAGACTAGGGTTGCTTAGAATTCAAACTAAGATAACTTGAGATTCAATCAAACACTTTCTCTGTTTAGATGAAACTCTTGTAAGAGTTTCAAGTAAGCATGTGAGAAACTTGTCTTGAAATCACATAAAAGAATGTACACTATGGTCCGGGTACTGGAACGGTGTATAGTAATAGTTCTTGGAAAATATTCCTTTTGAACTTATAAGCAATATCGTGTTCATATAAACACGTAAGATTTGAATAATGATGCACAACATAAGTGTTTTAATGATGAATGATATTTTAGAGGTGTTTATAAGAGTTGTAGAAATGTTAAATATATTTAGAAAATAGTCTGTAAGCATCTACAAATTCATACTGGGTAGGTATGCGAAAAGGTACGCGTACCCATGACCATTTTGTGAATTCAGGGACCAACGGTATGCATACTACGTATGTGTACCACTTGGTTGTTCATGAACTCAAATCAATACATTATGTGTACTAGGTACGTGTATTGTCCCCCATTCGCGAACTCGAAACTCTTAGGCATGCGTACCTTCCTATTCCAGAACCTCAAATATCTACGGTATTCGTACTAGGTACGTGTACCTTCCCTAAGTCCAGATTTAGTAAGTTCTTGAAACTCTCTTTTGATGTTTTGAAAGATTCCCAAATGCCATGGATATGAAATATCATTGTTTGGGAAAATTTCAAATGATCCATATGACACAAACATATATAGTTCTTGAACAATAAATTGTTTCGTACTAAGATTACTAAGGACCTATGAACATCCATTGCCTGAATCATATTTTGAGATGTTCAACAAGACAAGCTTGACTCGAAATTTCTTATTTACAACATACCTCTTGTTGATGAGGTTCTCCAAATGTCTTCATTTGATCTTTAGTCTTTAATCTTTGAGGGTTATTTAGTGATGTATGATACTGATCAACTACCAACCTCTAAACCTAGAACGAGACTTGACTTTAGTAGACTAGAAATCAAGATATAGTTTTTAACATTGACAACAAGCTTGAGATAACAAAACTTACGAGTTCGACCGAACAATGCTCTAATAATTTCAATAAGGTGTGTCAACTGATTGATAATGATACTAGGAGTTGGAATTTTAAAATTTCAATGCCTTGTTTATTGTTGATATTGTTGAGAAATTTTGTTAAATAAGAATTTCTATCATTCGTAAGGACCAAATCAGATGGATTGGGAGTAAGAATTTGCAATTTCTTTATGAATTTGACTATAATTTACTCTTTAATGAGTCTCAGCAAGGTATACCTTCTAATAGCATATATTTCCTTGGAAAAGACTCTGGAAGTTCCTTCTACCTCAAATCTTAATAAATCTTTTCTAAATTACTACGATGAATGGAGGGCGGGCAATTAGAGCTTCACATGGGTCGGGCGCGTCGGGTTTTAGCTAATACCAACTCCGCACCCACAAACAGCGAGTTTTTATTTTCATAACCAACCCCGCACCCTCAAGCACTGGGCGGGTTTTTTGACCCGCCCGCTACGGATCGGTTGGGTTCGGGTTTATACCCGCTAAAACCCGTTTCTAAAGAGCCGATGCCCCTTCTCCTTAATAAGCTAGCTGCGGGATGGTTGACTACGGGAAGAAAATTACGCACTTTTTATGTTTTCTATTAGTTTTGTTTTGTCCTATTTTAGTTTTTTATTCAGACTACCAATTTTTTTATTCGAATTTATCACTGCTTATTGCTTCTCCACTCCGGTATATATGATACCGTGATGTGTGATCTCGTGCATGTCCCTAAATAGACATTAAATGCGCTAGCCTGTCTAGCATCAAAAAAGAAAAGAAAAAAAAAGGCTTATCCACATTATTTTCTCTTAAATTGGATGGGATTTTATTTTATTTTATTTTATTGACTAATTTAAGTAGTTGAATTAATAACAGACGGCTAGGATTAATTTAATCAATGATGTATATTTAACGGGTTTTCTCGGGCGAGTTCGGGCGGGTTTTAGCTAATACCAACCTCGCACCCACAAACAGCGGGTTTTTATTTTCATAACCAACCCCGCATCCACAACGGGCGGGTTCGGATCAAAAACCCACGGATTTAACAGATACGAGTGGGTTCGGATAAATTAGGCGGGTCTTGTGCAGCTCTACGGGCAACACAAACTGTATCTCAATGGCACTTGGTTCAACCAAATATTTATTTTGGATGGAGAGGTGCTTAAGGACCTTCGAAAATAAACAAAATACATCTGAACAAGTTATTTCCATAACAAGACATTACCAATACTGGCACTCGGATATACATGCAACAAAAAAGGAATCAAATAACGTTCTAATAAAAAAATACTTCAGACTGGATAGCTCCTATTTTTATAAGATTAACTAATGCTTCTCGTATTTCAGCAAACACTTATACATGTTTTAGTCTTCTTCATCGTAATTGTATAGGTAGTCTCAAATGAGATGCAAACATGAGTTCGAGAGCTGCATCAACAGAAGAACCAAAAGTATAACCTTGCTGCAGGCAGTAGAATGTGACAAAGATAAAGAAATATAAATCTGGTCACCAAAGGGGATTGTCAGTTGGGTATATATTACTTACAAGAAAAAAAAAAACTCAATCAATTGGCAATGCATAGCAATCCTGAATGAAGCACAGAAAGTTTCACAACAATTGGTCTCTTTTACGGGTTTTCAATTTGCAGGCAAAAAGCAAACAAAGCAGTTGACCTTTTGGCAAACAAAAAAAAATGCAAATGTTATTACCTTTTGGGAAAATGAAGCGCCAGTTTTTCTAGTTCCTAGGATAGTTTATGATTCTATTAAAGCTTTTTATGTACATATGCAGAATGACTTTAGATTTTACGGTTTAAAAGAAGTTAATCCCACTGATTCAGTCATCCAAACGATTCCTACTTTGAGGCAAATCCTAAACGAGATTGAATCGGAAGATTAATTGCCTCTCTGTTTTTTTTTCTTTTTGAAGCATATCTATGTTTAATATATGAATCTCATTTCCAGAAAAAGAAAAAAGAAGTTCGTCGTCGGCAATCTTTATGGACCTTCCGATGGTTTTATAAAAAAAAAATCCACTTTTTGTAAAGGAAAGCGTGAAATTTTAATTATGTGACGTCGAATTTTTTTAGTTTTGAATTCCACGGATGATTCTATGTTTCATTTTTCTCCAAAGCCCGATTTTTATTTTCAATTTCGTTATTTTACACAGACTTAATTTGTTTTCGACCCGGGTACACCAGTATAGATTTTTTTCTTTCAAAATTTTACAATTTTCATTAAATTGTGTTCATATCTTTGGACACAGTAAATATTTTAAATGGAAAGTCTTTTTTTTTTGTTAGTCAAGAAACAAAATGGTTTAAAACTACTGGAAGTTTAGAAGGTTGTAAAGATTTTTTTCACGTTTCTTTTAAGTCCTCTTGTTAATTTGATATTATTTGTATTATTTACCAGAAATAATTTGTGTCGTAACTGCACGATTTTAACCTAAAATATGACTGATATAAGGATTTTTCTCGACCTTTTAATCAATTAATTCTGGATTTGTTCATTATTTTGTTTCAAGTCAAAATAATGTCTGTGCATACGCTAATAATAAAATTTGTCATATAAAACTCGAAAATTCCAACAATCATTCAAGTAATAATGTATATATATGTCTCACTTCCCATCAGATTTACCTTGCCACTGAATCATACATCTACTCGTTCTTCCTTGATAGCTCATTATTCCAATTAATGCTATAAAAATTTGTTGTAATATTTTTCACTTTGAACAGTTGAATAGAATGAGTAGATGTATGGTTAGGTATTCTAGCCCTCTTGTAATATTTTAGCATTTAATATTTGTTTTAATATCTCGAGTTATGCTATCCATTAATTAATAAAGAAATAATTTACATTCATAATGAAAGAGGTTACAAATATTATATTCGTCGGATGTCTATTACTGGGATGAGATTGGATGGTCGGATGCAATGTTTGTCTCTCAAAATATTATCCGACCATCCAAAATATTAAAACCCCTTATGTTTGTATTATAGATTAGTTGATAAAAGCGTAACCCGAAAGTGAAGGCTATCACTCCTATCCATAAAAAATAAATGCAAACCAACCTTTGATTAATTTGGATATTCTTACACATTGTTCAAAATGAGTACCAAGATTGTTAGGGGTCCAATTCAGGGATCCAACGGTGGGATTGCGTTGTTACCTATGGGATTGATACGCGATCTAACAATCATTGTACCCTCCATTAATAATCATGTATTTTTTTTAGGTGGTTAGTTATTTTAAGATTGTACTTTGCAAATTTATTTTTTGTTTCAAAAGGAAAAGGTTATATTAAAAAGAAAAGGCCAAGCCAGAGATTATAATGTATATAAAAAAGTTACATATGTAAAACAGTCTCTCAGTTTCGCAGAACTGAGTTCACATCCACAAATCTAAAAGTATCTTTGTCACAAGACTAAAGTAAGATTGTTTTCTTAACCAAAATTATCATCTCCTACACTATTTATGTCTTGCACCAAAAACCCTACTTCCACGTTCTTTCCAAATACACCAGACTCTGGCATAATGAGTTATCTCCCGTACTTTCTTACATCTATTTCTTAGGACATTCCATTCCCAAGGATCGAAAAGATGCAACATAGTCTCCGGTAAAGGCCATGATATGTGAGAAGACTTGAAGAAATAATCCCATACCTGAAACGTGAAGATGCAAGAGATGAGCAAATGGTCGGCCGTCTTTCGCTGTGTTACAGAGAATACAATTTTTAGTATCAATCTGAACCCCACGGTGTCGTAGCATAGTTCTAGTAGGAAGTGAGTTGTTGAACACTGCCCTAACATGAAGCTAACTTTGTTTGGTATGTCCCTAATCCAAAGATGTTTCTCAAACCTGTAGCCTTCCATGTTTCCATCCAAAACTTCATAACATCTTTTAACAGTGAAATTATCTATCACTCTGACTTCGTCTTCTTCATATATAAGAACTGGAGCTGCGCCTAAATCTCTAGTTAGAAGATCACATTCCATCCTCTCGTTCAAATTTAGGTTATGACTGAAGTCCCCTTGCCACCTTCCATCCACTATCATCTCTTTTATAGTGGCTTGTTTGTTTGCACAAGCTTTATATATGACCGAAAATAAGTCTTTGATGCATCCTGTATGAACCCATTTATCATGCCAGAAGAGAATGCTCTCTTCGTTCTTTACTTTACCCTTGCACATCAGGCACCACCTTCGCAACATTAATTATCCCATAAACTTCAACCTTAACTGAAGAGTTAACTGCTGGTAAAGCCACTTTTTCTTTCACTTCACTTTTTTGTTGATCAATCTTCCTCCAAATAGAGTTTTTTTGTTTACTGTACCTCCAAACCCATTTAATCAGTAAAGCCTTATTAGTTAGCCGAATTTTTTTAACACCAAGACCACTATTTTGTTTAGAGCAGAAAACTCTTGTCCAAGCCACCCAAACCATTTTATTTTTTCCATCAAATGATCCCCAAAGAAATCTTCTCAACAACTTGTTAATCTTCTTCTCTACACTGACAGGTAAATGAAAAAAGACAACTGTAATATATAGGTAATAAGCTTGAAAGACAACTTTTAATAAGAATTAATCTAGCAGCCTTGTTAAGAAACTTCTTTTTCCAAGAAGAAAATCTTAAAACGATTCTCTCAATAACTAGATCCCGAAATAGAAATACTTCTTGAACTAGAACCAATTGGCAAACCAAGATACTTGATTGGAAGAGTTTCAGTTTTGCAACCAAGTTCCTTTGCTATAACATGAATGACATTATCAGCTCCAACACTAACTATAGTTCAGTTTTCAAATTTAATTGAACGATAATTTTTTTTAATATATAGAGATCCGAAATGGTACATGTAAACCTCAGTCCCTTAGCAACTACAACATCAAATTTAGGAAAAATATTCTTAAACATTTTTAATTTTGGGAATGTATTCATGTTAGTTGAGAACAAATCTATGTAGTCCTAGCAAAGTTATCTCCTAACAATAGCGAACGTCTAGTTGATGTGAGTCGAGAACTCAAGATGCAACCATTTCGCAAGCTTTACAACCAACATCGATAAATTTTAATCAAATTCGCTGCATAAGTGTCGATCAATAAACATACTAATATTATTAATATAAATACCAGGGGCATAGCCATATTTATAGAAAGGGGGTGTAAAAAAATTCCTTATCCATCTATGGGATGCAAAATAAGCATGAAAGGCCTAATACTAAAAAAAATAATCAGAATATCTATGGTTGGGCTTGGGAGATAACTGGGAAAGATTATGCTCGAAGCTGGCTCCGCCCTTGACGGATACCAAGTCATGGGTGTTATAGCAAGTGTCAGCTCAGATTTTCAGCACTATGAATACAAGTATTGTAATTGAATCGTGATATACGATAGAATCGTGATATATTTATTTTTCTAATTGAAAAATAGAATTCTATAAGAATAAAACAATGGTAAGTGTTTTCGTTCTCAGTTGTAAGAGATTCAAGCATTCCAACAGATGATTATGATTCCAGTCCACACTATCTTTACTTATTCTAGCCTTTATAGGTAATAGGTCAGCAATTCAGCATATCCGTTGCTTCGTCGAGGCCTGAGTACATATCCAAGACTCAAAAATAGACAAATGTCAGATGTCTGACAGTTTACTATTACATCATTTGAATTCCATTCAATCACTCCTAGTTTTCCGGTTATGGCATTTATTACTTTAGTACTATCTCCTTCCAAATATAGATTGACAACCTGTTTCTCCTTTGCCCAGGCCATGGCTTCTAGTGGAGTCCAAATTTGTTCACACTCCTCTAACGAGTGTATATTTCACATATTCTTCTATTTGGTTGATTATTTAACTGATGGCCCCATTACCCTCCATGTTTAGAATCACGACCATCGTTACATAACTCCCTAAATTAAATCAAGGGTAGAGATTGAAATGTTACGTGCACACTCGTTAAAGATGCTTTAGCCTCAGCTATATATCCTGCTAGTGATGATTCAGCCTACTTCTGCATCTTTTTCCATCTCGGATATGCTTGCTGCTCCTTTGCAGTTTCCTAAAATGCCAAACATGATTAGTCGAAGGTCCGAATTTTCTTATTTTTCTTTAGAGGAATCAAAATTAATTTTTGTAAAGGGAAAACAAGGAGGTTTTCGCACTGGTGTAGAATTCATGTTTGATACTTCTTGCCTTGTAGAATAATTTCTCAGCTGATTATTCCTCCAGTCTATCGTAATTGTAAAAGGCAAGCAACAAAATCAATAAGACAGGTACCATTTCATATAAGACAAAAAAATCATGATCAATCCAGAACATTTAATAGTACATGCCCTTTAATATTGGTGCCCGCTTTAGCAATCGTGTTAGACTGTTGGATCTATCCCGATAACATTCCACATGCAATTTGCACATCATCAAAGACAATGGCACATCTTTGTCTCCAGATGTGCCATAAAAGAAACCAACATACAAAGTGACATTAATTTTATATTCATCTTGACTAACAACCCTACATTTAATGCAATCTAATAGATTTCCTTAGTAGATATCGACCCGTGATAGAATCCCTTCTCACTTCCCCCAAATTTTTCCTCCACCATTTCCACAGGGAGAGGAAAAGTAAAAACCGAAAAAACTCGCCGATGAACTTCAATCCAAGGGTTTCTTCATGAAGGAGGAAGAATCACAAGGCTCATTTCAAAGTCATCACAGGGAATTTTTGCATACTTCACTCGTTTGTTCTTATAAAGTGTTAAAATATATGAATGAAGCCAAACTTCGCTGTAGTTTATTCTAACCACTTTCCAACAAACGTACAACAGTTACACAACATGCATTTTTGCAATATCAACACACTAGCACCGATATAAATATAAATATAAATTGGATCCCTAAAATTTTCTATAGAAAAGCAGTTATGCCTCAAAGAGATCTAGATGAAACTCTGGGAGAACAACAAAGCTTTCAAAAAAACTAGAATCAGTTAACAATATCACACATGCAAGTTCAACAATACCTTTGAACTCAACAAAAGTAAGCTAGTATTTTTGAAAGAAATTCCAAATGAAGATGTTAAAATCCACACTACCAAGGGAATCATTGTACTTACACTAGCACCTTGCTAATTAATCCTTCCCATTGAGATCGAAAAGTAACATTAATGGAAGACAAACCAATTAAGCTTGTTTAGGGTAACAACAGAATGGAAAGATACATCATGTTATTTTATTATATAACTCTGCTTGTGACTCTATTGCTATTATAAAACTTTTTGATGACTAATAATGCGGTTTCCTATTCAAACTACCACTTTTGTAAAATGATACTAGTATTTACATTCCAAACATAAGCAATATGAAATCACAAGATGAAAAAAAATAAAAACGACAAACTTCAAACCCTAGAATTATCTATCAGATACTGTTAAAATGCAGAAAAAACATACATTCCCTTGTACTACTGGGAAAGCTCTCCTCCTGTTTATTCCCAAGTATAAACGAAATAAGTCATTAACACAATGCACAATTTTACAAAGAGGTATAGCTTAGCTTAACATAAAAAAAAATCCCATAAAGAATAGATGATATAAAGACAAAATTAAAATGACTTTTAAGTTCACGCAAAGGTTAGTTGTTATCCAATTTCAAAATTAATCTCACAAGTCTACAGAATGTTATGAATATTACTACAGAAAATCAATGGAAACGGAGATTACCAATTTATACGAGTGTATGCAGCGATCTAAACCTCCTAAGTCTGCCTCAAAGGCTGATCATGGTTTAGTCTCCTCCTCCTCGTCATCCTCCGCCTCCTCATCATCACCCTCATCCTCAACGTCAACTGAGTCCATTATCTCAATATCTTTTTCCCCTAATTTTTTCAACGAAATTAAGGTGTTCTTGTGAGGGAATACGTTACGAAACATTTCCTTGAAACCCACTAGCATTTTCGAGGTTGAATTTTTTGTGTCATAAACGTTGAGATGTTTATGGGTGTAAGTTAAAACATCGTTAATCTTCGTACTGACTAATAATTCACTTCTGCCAATCCGAAACTCTTTAATCCAACCTAATGGATGAATATCATCTGGCTCTTTCATGCCATGATCATGATTTTCCTCTTTGAGTAACCATATGTCATCAAAAACATTACCTTCTTCATCAATTGAACTGGCAGCAATATACAAAGACCCATTCAAAACCCCTATTCTATCATATTTTAGATTACTGTCAGGTGGCAAAGGAGGTAGTGAAATATGTTCAGAAAACTTTTCCACCGCTAAATTGTAGGTAAAGATCACTCCCAGTTCAACATCTAGCCAATAAACGGCTCCGTTGGCAAAGATACCAGGTCCCCAATATTTGTTGTGTCCAAAATTGAACTTCCCAAGGATTCACCATCCATTACCACTTCCTAGAGTGTATACATAAACCTCTACAAACTGGAGGTTCGTCAACAAACATATTCCTACAACTTTGTACTCATTTGTCGTAGAATCGTCCAAGGATCAATATCATGCCAATCTATCTCAATTTATGGAAGCACAATGTACTCTCTGATAATGGGGTTACAGATACAAAAAGGTCTCTCAGGTTTTACTATATCAAACGATTGTAATTTTACAAAACATATCAGACCGTTACACGAACCACTACAGCTAGTGATCACAAATGGAAGGGTTAAATTAATCCTTCTGATTTTCTCAATAGGTGTTGTTGAACCGTCATGATTCTCATTATATTCAATGTAATAAAAATATTCATCTTTTTTCCAAGTTTTCCAAGTTACAGCAATGAAACCCAACTTACCAGAATCAGTAGCAGCAGGATGATCAAGATATCTTAAGTGCATATTTGAGAATGATGGATAGTTAGAAACAAGATTCCTCCAACCCGTACATACTAATTTACATTCAAGGATTTATTATGTTGGTATTATACTTAATATCTCTAATTTAATCTCCACCGGAAGAATCTTAAAATACTCCATGAATGAATTAATGGATAATGAAAATAAGGATTTACAGAGAAAGAAATGGATTACGATATGTAAGATCTAGGGTTTAAATGAAATGGAATTGGGGGATTGAGGCCTTTTGGTTGTGGAGAGAGTAGAGGTCTTTTTCGTAGGGCTTTGTGTTTGAGAACCGAATAAATCGGATCTAGTCATGTTGGTAGTTTTGACTAGGGTGTACAATATCCGTACTAGTAACTTTTAGTATTTTGGGTAAATTTTGTGATTTTGGGTAAAAATGTAAGTACATATAACGATGGTAAAAATGTGATTTTGGTGCAGCCATTTAGCTCTCTAGAACTCACTTTTAAGTTGTGTAGTTTTTGCTCGGTGTCCATAATTATTTAGAATTTGGTAACCCTTGCAGTAATTCGCAAGTAGTAAATTTGTAAATTTATTTTGCTCTATTATTATTATGATTTCCTGATAATGCTTGTGAATCATATAAAATCTAGTCACAGAATTGCTCTAGTTCTTCACTTGGAGATTATTATCTCTGTTTTAAAAAGATAGGTTTGTTTTTTGTGTAATTTGTACATGAAATCAGCCTATCTTTTTGAAACGGGGAAATATTTATTTTAGTTCTTTTGTTGTTATAGACACGTTATTCCTTTCAAATCTGAGTTGGAAGTAATTGCATTAGGATTTTATCCGCTACGAGAAATGGAGTAAATCACTATTTTTAAGGTTCTAATTTTTGTGCAGCAGTTTTTGCTGCTCATATATGTAACCCTGTTGATGGTGGATTTTTGATGGAGGCTAAAATTATAAAATTACGGTTTTGTATATTTCTGACCTAACTTCAGTCGAATATATGAAGTTCATATTTTTATGTTTTAGACATAAAAGCTCATGTTACGGTGATCTCTGAATGATCATGTAGTTAGGGCTGTCAATGGGTACCCATTACCCGGAACTGCAACCGGACCCGCTAGATTCGGGTCCGGTTCTGGGTCCTAAAGTTAAACCCATTAACGACTTAAGACCCGATGGGTAATTACCCGATCGGACCCGAATGTTAACGGGTAATACCCGTCGGGTACTCGCGGGTAATGGGTACCTGGTTATTTATCCTTTTATTTATCTTTTTAGCAAAATAATAGGTATTTTGCTAGTTTCGCTTTGACTTTTTTTCCATTTTCAATTTTTTCTTACATTTAATATTTATTTAGTATATTAATAAAGAAATAATAATAAATTTTTATAAAAATAATTTAGATTGAAGTTAAAAAGAGAAAGAAATTAAGTTTTAAAGATTTTCTTTATGGTTTCTTTACATACCCAACGGGTACCCGGAACCGACGGGTACCCGAGACTTTTAAACGGGTCCGGTTCTGGGTCCACAAATTTAGGAACCGGGCCCGATCTTTATAAGTAGGGTCCGGGTCTAGTGATACCTGGGAGGACCCGGACCCATTGACAGCCCTACATGTAGTCTCTCCAGAACATAAATATGTAATTACTAGGGTCTCTCAGCTGAGCTTTCAATATTCCGCGTATTTTATTATTTATACTGTGCAATTGCAATATCTACTTTTGTATAGAATCAAGAACGATTGGACAGCTCTTAAATAGATTGTCTGCTAGTATAGAGCGATAACGTCTTCAGGATGTCGCAAATATGTCTTGACTATATAGAATACATAATATAGAAGGAGGAGAGAGAAAATAAATAAAACAATAAAAAAGGGTACATGTTGTAGGGCTTGTAGTCCATGGATATGCGGCCCAATATAGTATCTAGGATTTTCTTCCTACATGTGTGTATAAGATATTGTTACATGTAACCTAATGCTACTGATCAATATAAACTTCTCCATGCCTCTTTTATCTTCTCTATATTCCGACTGCAACACGTTATCAGTACGAAGATATACCGCAGAGCTAAATTGGATTGGGTGATTATTTTTTTTCCTACATGGATGATAAACACAAGTTGTTAAAATAAAAGGGATTTTGGATTTACATCAAGGCAGTTATGCAATCATCATAAAGTTAAGTTTATTTTCTCCCGTTTTTTTTATGAGTTGATTGTATTGAATTGTATTTTTTTGCCATCAATTCAATTGTATTGTATTTTTTTTCCATCATAGCTATTCAATCTACGATGATGGTTGATGGGATTGGATCATAGCTATTAAATCTACTATGATGATTAAGAGGATTGTAATTATACTGTACTGTACAGACACTAATCCGTTTATATTTGCGTAAACCTATGAAGGAAAATCTTATTGCGAAAGAACGTCTATTCTCTCTCTCTCACATATCGTCTCTTCATTCTCCCAGAAGAAAGGGAATCCATGAAAGAAAGCATCTTATGTCTGGTCCATCCAACCAGGTCCGGTCCGGTCCATCCAACTCGGTCTGGTCCAGCGAAATGGGTTTGCCAATCCGGTCAGATCCAGTCAACGCGTTCCAGTCTAGCCAAACCGGTCCGTTCAACTTGTTCTGTTATGTTCAGTTTCAGTTCGGTTCAGGGACATGCGCGACCAATGCTGTTCCGGTTTTGTCTATATACACACAGCGGGAACCAAAATATGAGGTATGTACCTTAGTTCTGCTTTTTTTGTCTTAAGATAAGTGCATACCATATAAACGGTCAACTTAAACTATGATTGTTGACCTCAACCATTAAGAATTTTGGTTTTATTGTTATTCTGTTCTCTTGAGTATGATATTGGTTATAGTTGAATGATGTTTATTTTTTGTTCAATTGGTGGTACCAACTCAATTCCAATGTGTTCATTTGGGGCTTACAAGTACTTGAGCACTATTATTGGATACTTGATATTTTCCCCAATTTGAATGTTCTGTGGGATGTAATCCACTTACTGGCATAGTGAAATATGTGCAGAGAGACATATGTATCATGAGACAAAAATGTACTTTTGTTCTCGGTAGTAATAACACCGACACACAAGTATCAACCGAACATGGGATCCGTTAAAATGTTCTCTAGCTCCCATCATAAATAAAAGAGTTGGAAATGCACCTGGTCGTAGGTGTTGTATACAATGTAATGTGGATATCATAGTTGCAACCAATTTCACATCAACTTTAATGGCAATAAGAATTTTTCCTGTCCAATTGACTATCTTATTCAGTTGAACTAGATCTAATGTCTGCACTTATGGAATGAAACCACGAGACATAAATTCTCTAAAGCACTTGAGATATATCTGGATGAAACATAATACATATTCGATCTAAATTGATTGAGTTGAAACCGACTTTTGTTACGTAACAAGGCCACACCACTTATTAAATATCTCAAGACTCAATGTCTAAGCCTTGTATGTACTAAAGGATAATCACTCCAAAGGGTGTTCATGCATGAACTATTACCTACCTTTTTGTAAACTTACAGTGAGAATGAAGTTGATTGCATATATAAATTGTTTCTAATGAATGTGGAAGGAAGCATATCCTTAGAAAATTAATGTGTCAATCTAGTGAATTGTAAATCACTGGAACTTGAATTACTGAATTCATATTAACCCCAAAAATGAACTGATTGGGATTGATTCATATTTGACATAACCATAAGGCACATTGGTTGTGACACGATGTTCCGTTTTGAAGTACTAACACGGGCATCATTTCATTTGAGTGTATGAGACAATGAACTAATAGAGTGCAGAGTGATTTAAAATTTTTCGTGTGGTTGTAGTAATAAAGGTTCGAACTCTAAGATTTGTGAAGGTGAAGGATTTTTAGATTTATAAAAATTATATACAAATATAGACAAATTGGTAGAGAGGTACTGGGACTAATGATTCGGCCAATTTTCATAACATAGGGCTCAATGATTTATTCTCAACAATAATCGCTCAAAACATAAATTATATGGACTCTTATTTTGCCAAAGTAGATTTTCAAAATATTGATTGTAAGTCCTAAGCATGATGTATCAAAACACCTAAGCCAAGCATACATCATCAAATTAAATAACAACCAATTAATTCAAATCATATTTCAATTTTAAATTAATGCAAAAGTCTTAAAAAGAATTAATAAAATTACCCATTTATGAAGCTCGGCCTCCTCCGTCGCCCCAGTGTTGGGGTTTAACTCATCATAGTAAAAATTCTCTCAAAATATTTCATTGATGCTCAAAAGTGTTTTACAATGAAGAGAAATACAAGAAATTGATGTAAAACAGAACTCTGCGACCCACAGAAGGCGTCCAGAATCAACGACAGAGATGAGGTGCTGTTGTCGTTGAATAACTACGACCCACAACGACAGTCGATTTCACTGTTGAGGAACGACTGCTGCTGCGAGTCCGTTCTTCGTGTTCTTCAGGCGTGTTAATGGCAGCAGCAGCAGCAGGTAACTTCTCTGCAACTCCTCCTGCGCCTCTCTGCTCGCCTCCAAACCTCCCCAAACTCTCGACAGCCTCTCTAGTACTCCCAGGGAACATATTTATACACCTACAGCTCGTTGAATCTCCCTCAATTACTCCATATAATTCTCTTTAACTCGGCAGTAAAGAAAAATATTCTTGGGAATATTTTCTTTCCATTCTTGCTCTGGTACGCATAGATTTCCATCCTGGTCACTCTAGAAGTGTTTAAACGACCCACAACGTTGCTAGAGCCCTCATGCATGAGAAGAACACGCTCAAATCTTCTCCAATCCCGTGTCCAACCCGTGTTTCCCTGTTTTGCTTCCGTGAATTGTCCAGCTAATTATGGCCAAATTTGATCGAACCAAAAGCCCAAAAAGTGTTCCTTAACCTATATCACATCTTCCTACCAAGTTTGAGCCATTGAATCGCACCACAACACCTTCATTTTGTCGATTGAAATTCTGCCAGTTGATGAACCAATTTTCCCGCCAAAAAGTTTATTTGAATTTGAGAAGAAGGTGCCCCTTATCCAGAGTGCTGGGGTGCGAATAGTAATTTGGGTGGAAATAGTAATTTTGGGGTGGAAATGATAATTTTTCTGGGATCCTCCGGTACATTTCTGGGACGTTTCCGGTGCATTTCTGGGGTGCATTTCTCCGGGGTGTAAAACATTACTTATTGAGCAACTCTTTCTACACAAGGGGTATTTCTCCAAAAACACCTAAACAAACATAAAAACACCACAATAAGCAAAAATGGATACTAACAAAATACACAAAAGAGATGAAAATAGACACATAAATGCGTCTATCAAATACCCCCAAACTTATTATTTGCTAGTCCTCGAGCAAAATTTATTCTTGAAAAGTGACCGAGTTAATCTCGGGTGGGTTTATCAGAGGTGTACCCACAAAAACCAATACTCCAGACCCTAGCTATCTACGAAAAATCTTGGAAAGCACTAAAGAACCTCCTTGGTTGGCATACTTATTAATTACAGGAGGAAGTACCCTGACGCGAAATTCCAATTGATGTATACGAGTTTGCACTCAAGCATACTAAAATTCATATAAGTGACAGAGCTCTACTAAGATAGTTTCACGATGGACATCATACTCGGAGTCAGACTAATCACATGAAAAGATTAAGAAGATGGAAAGAAAAATGTAGATGGTTGAAAAGCGAACGGTGTTTCCCATATCTGTCTGAAGGCCTCTTCCAAGATGAACCTAACCTAAATGACTGAGATACCGGTCTGACTAATATTAACACACTGGCATATACAAGGGAACCAGTGGTCAATAACTTAAATCTAGATCAACAAACTGGCAAATACAAGGGAACCAGCAGTTGACTACACATAACAATAACCATTTTTTTTATTTATTTTTTTTTTATTATTTTTTTTAACGGCATGAATAGATCTTTTGGATCCAAGCGCATGCTTCTTGTCAGCAGATTACACGATAGTTCCCACGGGTCCTGCATTCCACGCTTGCTTAGGCGACGGAAACAGGGAGAACACACGCATATTGCTATCCAAGTGTTAATACTTATTCCGATTGGTCTAACTGGTCCGGTCTAATTTTTTTTTTTTTTTTTGAAAAGGTAACTCAGTCACTCTATTTCACCCTAGCAAAGGTAACAACTTGAATCGTGTGCCCCACCAAATCACTTGAAATAAAAGAAAACTAAAAATAGAAAGTGAAAAGGACTCGACGAGATATGGCGAAACTATCATGTTATTTCTAACACCTGAGCTCTGTGCTTTTATGAATAGACTCTATAGATGTTTCCATCTAGTCAGATTGGTCCCTCAACTCCTAAAACAAAAATGTTTCCATCCACTTAGATTGGTTAGTGCTATCCTTAATAGGCGTAAATTTCTAGGCTCTGGAGTTTATTTATTACGCAACTAAAAAGTTTCTCCCCATACCCCCAAACTTAAATCTAACATTGTCCTCAATGTTCTAAAGATAAAATTAAAAACATGAACAAGGAGAAACGGTTACTATTTGAAGTAAAAGATTTATTGAAGGATATTACCGTGTTGCGTGAGATTGGGTTACCTCCCAAGAAGTGCTAAGTTTAAAGTCTTCAGCCAGACTAAGAAAGGTTTAATCTCCTCGAATCATATAGCAATAGCCGAAATAATTGTGGGTTATCGAAACCAAATAGAGCTATCACAAGTAAAAGGAATCTGCAACAAGCCAAGAAAATGAACATGTACTGCATACCCTTATCTAGTTTCCTGATTAAGATACCTATGTCCCATTGTGGTTCAGGTTCAGGTTCTATGAAAGGATCTTGATAGAAAATTTTCATTGGATGCACTTCCTCATAGCTAAGATCCAACAGTTCAGGTTTAAAAGTCTGGAAAAACTCAATTAAAAATAATAACAACCTGAATAAATGGGGATCCTTAAAGTCAATCAGATTTGACTTACACAGTTGACCACAAAGAGAGTGGTGGTCTTCCTTAAACAGATGTGTCGACCCTAATCTCCTAAAGTAATTAGGTTTAGTCTCAAAACTTAATAATTGACACATCTGAAATTTATATGTTCCCACAATTGGTAGAAAAGTATTTGGTGGGAAAACAAAGTCAATCTGGGTATCATATCCTGGGCAAACCACATCAACCAGAGGATGGGTTTCTAACGACTGAAATTCTTCCTGGACATCATGAGGTTCGGGAAAACGAGTATGAAGATAATCTTGTAAGATGGTTGAGGCATTGATGTCAAGTCCCAAGTAAGGGATCTTTCTAAGAGTTAAAGTACACGGAGAATGATGATTACCCCCAAACTTAGAGTCTTCAGTGTCTCTAGATAGACTGGTCACAACTTCCCTAATTTCTATGTCATCAGATTCTTGAAAATGGGCAATTGATTTTTCTAAGTTGTAATCTTGTGGGTGATTCTCAGGATAAACCGGTTCCTCTAAACCACCATCATATAAAGGATTATGAGAAAAAGTTTCTAGTAAAGGCTCATTAACTAAGGTGTTAATCATAGTTACTTCCTCCGATCCACTAATAAGTTCATCAAATAATGGATTGTCCAATACTATGTAGGCTAAAGGATCATGAACTACATCGTCTAAAAAGGTGGTATCCCTAATCAAATCCTCGTCCTTTTGAATAGGTGAATAATCATAAAAATTATTTGGATTTGAACTAGAAATAATATAATCACTATAAAGCTCAATTGGATTAATAGATTCCTGATCACTATGCCTACATATTTCAGATTCTTCATTACTACTATTCTCATCATCATCATCATTATAATAGCATGAAAATGATCGAACCTTATCAAAACAAGTAGTGTTACCAATTCTAACCTCGTCCTCTAAATTAGGCAAATATTCACTATTGATATCAAGGGTAGAATTAGAAACCCTATTTTGGAAATTTAGATTATTTCGAGCAGCATTAGCTAACTGTTCATTTTCTGCCTCTAAACGTGCTTGAATTTCACTGAGCATAACACTTATATGTTCACAAGTCTCATTGAATATCTTAGACCGTTGTGTACTCTCTTCTCTTGAACTATCTGCACGTTCATACTCCCTTCGAATTTGTTGGTAGGTTTCTTCTAGAGATTGAACAGGTTTATAAATGTCATAATCAGGACTAGTTTTTAAGTAATTTTCCAAAAACGCATGACTAGTACTATAATATTCCTGATTTTCTTGCTCGTAAGACCAATTCGTGTGTGGATAGTAATTGGGCTCACTATGGTATGAACCATAACCTTGAAAAGGTTGGCGTTCCCAACTACTATTCCCACCATGGTCATAAAACTGATGATGTCCATATTCAAATTCAGGTCGATACTCATTGTATTGGCTTCTATCATACCAGTTCGACATTCTTAATTGCAAGGGAATTCTACACAACCACAAACAAAGCCGACTCGACTCCACCAAAACAAACCTAAAGATTTCTAGCAAACAAAAAGCATGATGGCTCCACTTAGATTGTTTCTAGACCAGCTTCTATCTTTCGAAAGGGAATTCGTTGCAATTTGAGCAAACCCCTCTGGAATCAATCCGAGTCAAAGTAAGTTGAATTGAGGCGAGGGAAGCTCAGTGGAGCTTTGATACCCAAGGCCTCACCGCTATCACAAGGCGGCGCAGTCACGCATTCAACTCACAGAAACCATCATGAACTTTGGAGTTTGCTTAAAGAGCAACCAATATTTTTCGAACGAGTTTCCTATTAAGCTCGTTACCCTATCGGTCTCGTTCTATTCCAAATTTTAAAGCTTAGGTTCGCGTTCGGTTTCGTTTTCCTAAGGCGGGCAAGAAGAGAACGGTGATGAAATCCGAACCCTTATCTTGTTTAGGCCAGGCCTTGCCCTTTACTAGGAAAATAAAGACATCCGGTTCGTCCTCAAACAATTATCACCTTAAGGCAGACAGTAACCCGCTTGCAGGAGATTCGCGGGTGTTTCGATTGGACTTACCTCCCGTACCAGACGGGCGATGAACCGTTGTCGTCGACTCGGGCCACGACTCCTATGCCGTGTGCGAACCCGAGGGGCCGAGACGATATAGTAATCGTCGTCCTTCCCTGCACACAGTTTATATAATAATTTTTTTTTTTTTTTTATAATAATACCCTTCCGTAGGGTTAAAAAAAAAATAAAGTCCAATTTTTCAAAGTCCAAAGTCCAAAATAAATAAAAAAAAATTACAGTTTTCCTCACACACTCTAAAAAAAATTAAAAATTAAATCCTAAAATTGTCCTTTTTTTTCTTCTCTTTTCGCTTTTCGCTTTAAGGTTTTTCCTCTCCAAGTCCTTAGTTTTCACTTTGAACCTGCAAAATAAAGACAAAAAGAAACGTAAAAAGGAACAAACAATTCTAAAAATAATAAAATAATAATAATAAACCTAAAGAAAATTCTACCTAAGCACAAATCCGCGTCGGCGGCGCCATTTGATTAGATTTTTCGTGTGGTTGTAGTAATAAAGGTTCGAACTCTAAGATTTGTGAAGGTGAAGGATTTTTAGATTTATAAAAATTATATACAAATATAGACAAATTGGTAGAGAGGTACTGGGACTAATGATTCGGCCAATTTTCATAACATAGGGCTCAATGATTTATTCTCAACAATAATCGCTCAAAACATAAATTATATGGACTCTTATTTTGCCAAAGTAGATTTTCAAAATATTGATTGTAAGTCCTAAGCATGATGTATCAAAACACCTAAGCCAAGCATACATCATCAAATTAAATAACAACCAATTAATTCAAATCATATTTCAATTTTAAATTAATGCAAAAGTCTTAAAAAGATTAATAAAATTACCCATTTATGAAGCTCGGCCTCCTCCGTCGCCCCAGTGTTGGGGTTTAACTCATCATAGTAAAAATTCTCTCAAAATATTTCATTGATGCTCAAAAGTGTTTTACAATGAAGAGAAATACAAGAAATTGATGTAAAACAGAACTCTGCGACCCACAGAAGGCGTCCAGAATCAACGACAGAGATGAGGTGCTGTTGTCGTTGAATAACTACGACCCACAGACGACAGTCGATTTCACTGTTGAGGAACGACTGCTGCTGCGAGTCCGTTCTTCGTGTTCTTCAGGCGTGTTAATGGCAGCAGCAGCAGCAGGTAACTTCTCTGCAACTCCTCCTGCGCCTCTCTGCTCGCCTCCAAACCTCCCCAAACTCTCGACAGCCTCTCTAGTACTCCCAGGGAACATATTTATACACCTACAGCTCGTTGAATCTCCCTCAATTACTCCATATAATTCTCTTTAACTCGGCAGTAAAGAAAAATATTCTTGGGAATATTTTCTTTCCATTCTTGCTCTGGTACGCATAGATTTCCATCCTGGTCACTCTAGAAGTGTTTAAACAAGACCCACAACGTTGCTAGAGCCCTCATGCATGAGAAGAACACGCTCAAATCTTCTCCAATCCCGTGTCCAACCCGTGTTTCCCTGTTTTGCTTCCGTGAATTGTCCAGCTAATTATGGCCAAATTTGATCGAACCAAAAGCCCAAAAAGTGTTCCTTAACCTATATCACATCTTCCTACCAAGTTTGAGCCATTGAATCGCACCACAACACCTTCATTTTGTCGATTGAAATTCTGCCAGTTGATGAACCAATTTTCCCGCCAAAAAGTTTATTTGAATTTGAGAAGAAGGTGCCCCTTATCCAGAGTGCTGGGGTGCGAATAGTAATTTGGGTGGAAATAGTAATTTTGGGGTGGAAATGATAATTTTTCTGGGATCCTCCGGTACATTTCTGGGACGTTTCCGGTGCATTTCTGGGGTGCATTTCTCCGGGGTGTAAAACATTACTTATTGAGCAACTCTTTCTACACAAGGGATATTTCTCCAAAAACACCTAAACAAACATAAAAACACCACAATAAGCAAAAATGGATACTAACAAAATACACAAAAGAGATGAAAATAGACACATAAATGCGTCTATCACGGAGTTACGACATCTATCACAATCAGTGATTTCTAAAGTTACTAGATTTGTACTGTCACTCCCCATTATGCTTTAGAGTAAGAAAGCACGTCACTCATCTTATAAAGTCTTTCTTTAGTAAAACACGATTGAGACCATCTTGTTTTACTTCGATGCAAATGGTAAATAACTCATTCTTCAAAGAAATAAAGTGTTGTTAGTGAACATATATCCATGCATAATGCGGACCATTCAAGTGATTTATGGCTTTGGTGGATGATTCGACGCATTGAATCAGTTATTCCTCACAACAAACGATGCGTTTAATTTTTGCAAAACTCCTAGCACATATTACACAATGCAAACTGCAAAGGCTCACCACCCTTGTTAATGCCAGAGAATTTACATCAAAAGGACTTGATGAATATTGCATGTTTAATATGATTAATATAGAACATCTTATACCCAATGGTGTCGCAGAGGCTACCATCAAAGGTTACAGATGGTATCTAAGGAATAGGTTATGCATACCAACCTACCTTTTATTCCTTTGGGGATATGAAATATTACATGCATCTTTACTTAATTCGTTTTAGAACCCAATATTAGTGAATCTTTTTTGTGTACCAGTTGATAACTGGATTTAAGCCTGACATTTGTGTTCTTACGCATTTTTGGTTGCACAATATATGTGCCATTATGACTCCACATCGTATTATGATGGGTCTTCAAAATTGTTAAGTTGTTATGTTGGAAATGAGTTCCCAACAATTATCCCCATTTTTAAAACCTTTGGTAGGAGATCTCTTACCGCTAGATTTGCGGGTTGTTATTTTAACGAGACAGTCTTCCCGTCGTTAGGGGGAGATAAGAAAACGTAATTTCTAAGGGAACGGCAGGAATTTTCGTGGTGGTTCCCACTGTGTTTCATATTGATTCTTGTACTCCACAAATGTAAATGTGAAGTGACAAAGAACAATCGATTTTCAGAATGTACACTGATGTCGCTAAAGTGACAAGATCACACATAGCAGATGCAAATATTCCTGCAAGGTTAGAAATCCTCAGTATTAGATAATACTCATCCTCAGTGAGAAACCAATACAATGATTCCCATTCACCGTTGAAAGCAAACCATTTAGCGTAATTTAGTTCGTATTGTTTATGAATTTCCTCTTTCACATCCGCTCGTTCATCTTCCGATAAGTGCTTAATCTCATCATATAATTTTCTCTTTGATAAACAAATTTGGGACTTGCACATATTTATCACATTGAACCATATATGTAACATACAAAGCATATTATGTGCTAATGGAAACACTTCGTTTATTGTATTCATAAATGCGACATCATTGTCGGTCACTATAACCCCGAGAATATCGTCACTTCAGAAGGTTGCAACTACACTTGGTGGAAGTGTAGTTGAGGCCTTGTCTCCATAAAGGAAGATGGAGAAACCACCAGGTTCGATCAATGCTCACCTAGAAAGGAAGTAGATGAGTAAGACACAACCTAATTTGTATTATTAATGAAATCATCTCATTTGATTGTCTCTGACTATGTCCATGAATCAATATTGGAGGACGCTCCGAAGTTTTAAATGATTCTAGAGAACAATGAAATCCTGACGGATTATGAGAATACACATGAGTTAATGGAAGGATCATGCGTGCATATTGATGATATAATTCATAAATAGTTGCTCCATAAGTAGAGCATAATGAGATCGAACCATGCTTTATTTTTATTAACTTCAAATAAAGAGAATATTTGGCCCAGGGAATCCAGGTAGAAATTAGTTCTTTGACAAATATACGGGTATTTGGTGTGGTAGTGCTAACCAACCAAGTCTAAAGCATTGGGACATATGTGGTTATTTGTCTGTAGTGAGAGGAATGAGGTCTTAAAGTATAAAGAATCACCTTCTGGCGCGAGGTTTCTCACAAACCCCTGGATCACATACTATTTTGAACATCATAACGTTCAGTTAATTAGTTTGCTTGGTAGTTTCAAAAGAACTTGAAACATAGCAAATGTGGTTATATCTCTGGAGATTTAGACTCAAAGATATTTGCAAAAGTGCATGATGGCCTTTTGCTTCCCAAGTCGAATGACTCTAAACCACGGAGTGTGTTTGCAGTTACACTGGAACACTCACTTATTGATTTAAACAATCAGGAGGATGTGGTATACCCGTCTAAGTGACTATTTGATTGGGAAGGGATAAACAAGTACGGTTTTGTTCCATGCGTATTAAATAAGTTCCTGATTCAGAATTATAGCTATCTATGTCAACGATATGGACATGATAAGTACTCTTAATGTAATAAGAGATCTTACAAGCTATTTCAAATCTGAATTTGAGATGAAAATCTTGGGAAAAATCTCGATCTTATCTATGTTCTGAACAAGAAGACCGAGCTTGTGGTATATTATTCCACCAGTTTGTATATATCCATTGTCAGGCAAGACATGCATCCTGCTAGCACTCCCATGATTAGTCGACTTCAAAATGTACATAAATGACCAATTCGTCTAAAGGAAGATGACGAAGTTGTGTCGGGAGATGAAATTTCCTTATCTAAGTATAATAGAAGCATTATTGTACTTAACATAATGTACTCGGAAAAATGTTACATCCTCAGTGAATTTGTTAGCTAGATATAGCTCAGCGCCAATGCAACGTCATTGGAATGGTATAGTGAATGTAATCATCAACTTAAAAGTAACCATTGATATAAAAAAATTTTATCCCTGCAAAGACATAAAAAGGAATGCTAATGAAAGTGCAATTCAAAAGTTGTTGATTATGAACGAACAATAATCTCTTCTCCAAAGAAAGTAATCAGGAGGGAGATATGGTAGACTATTTTCTAAGTCATTACCGATATTCAGTTTCCAAAAGTACATGACTAAAGGAACTGTCTGGAACAACTATGAAAGTAATCAGGGTGAGGATCCAAGGATATGATGTCGACATATTTCGCTTCGAACTTGAAGTTGTGTTGTACTTTTTTTCCCTTCGATCGAGAATAGTTTTTCCCAAAGGGTATTGTTACTCGACAAGGTTTTTAGCGATGCACAACTAAAAGCATCAAGTACGTTGAACGTTGAAGACATAAAGATAACGTTGATATTCAAAATACTTGAATCAAAAAAATGAAACGCGATAGTTTATATGCAACGTAACTTCCATAATCAACAACAAGGTCTTATAAACATTCAAGTCACCAAAGTAAAGTGTGATAAACTTCTTCTGACTGCATTAGATGAATTAAAATTGTCTGACATCAGGGGGAGCATCTAATAGTGTGTTGAACTATTTTCCTTCACCGAGGTTGCTTTTTCCCACGGGGTTTTATTACTCGGAAAGGTTTTTAATGAGACAATAACAAACACCGGGAATGTAATTTCCCAACTAAAGCTCTTTCCTTTCCCATGAGGATTTTCTGCCTTAGGAGTTGTGAAGAAACTAGTCAACTTTAACGGAGCAAAGTGATCATCTGCGACGGATCACCTTTACTTGCATCAGTCACGTTGTACTCTTTTTCCTTCGTCAAGGTTTTATCCCACTGGGTTTTCCTTGTCAAGGTTTTAATGAGGCAATGTATATGCATCCAACTATGTTCTAATTTTACCTAATATTGTACTCGTTTTATTTAGTTCAGGTTTCCCCCCTATGGGTTATCTTGACGAAGTTTTAAGGAGACAATTAACTTAGACTCGGCGATGTTTAAAAATCTTATTACATGTGATGAACTATATGTAAAATATGAGACAATATGTGAAGAGTTGTACCAAGATTTTGTCCCACTGGATTTTTCCTTGTCAAAGTTTTAATGAGGCAACTGATTTCGACCCATGTCATCAAGGAGAAGACGACATTTAAAAAATTATATTTGAAGCACTGCATATGAAGTTCTACTGGACCGCACAAGGGGGAGTGTTTTAGGGCTTGTAGCCCATGGATGTGCGGCCCAATATAGTTTCTAAGGTTTTCTTCCTACCTGTGTATATAAGGTATTGTTCCATGTAACCTGATGCTACTGATAAATAGAAACTTTTCTCTACCTCTTTTATCTTCTCTATATTCCGACTGCAAAAGTACATTAATTATATACCCCTATTTTTGATACCCAACAAATATATCTTTATACAACAATAAATATACCATATCATTTGAAAAGTCTTATCCATTTAAAAATAAATTACCTTAATATCCTCACTCATATAATATTTTTCTTTACTTAAAAATACACTAAGCTTCTTTCCCTACCACTTCACTGTCGCCACCACCACCGCCACCATTCTATCACCACTAGTAACACTGCATATCCACCACCAACAACAACATTCAACTACCACTCCACCACCACCGCTCAACGTCACTAATACTCTACCACCACCATCGCCGCCACCACCACCGCTACCGTTGCCAGTCCACCACCGTCGTCGATGGTGTCAATAACCGAAGTCGACATCATAATATAGTGTCAACAACCAAAATTGATAAAAAAAAACAGAAAATAAAAATAGAAATAATATGGTGTCAAAAATCGAAGTTGACATCATAATATGGTGTCAGCAGCCAAAGTTGATCTCAAAATCTGGTGTCAACAACCAAAGTTGACACCAAAATCTAGTGTCGACAACACAAGTTGATACCAAAATAAAAAATTCAAAAAATGTTCAGATTATGTATGGTGTCAACAACCAAAGTTGATCCGAAAATATGATGTCAACAACCAAAGTTGACCCCAAAATCTAATATCAACAACCGATCCCAAAAATTGATGTACTAAAATTAGTGAACCTGGTGTGAATCGAACATGCATCTTCCAACGTGGAGTCAGTTTTTCTACCATTGCACTACATATTCGTATAGAGGTATGACATGTAGTTTGCAAGGATCAAGAACCGAAACACCAACAACAAAAGTTGTGTTGAAGTCACATCTAGCTGCACAACATATTACTTTTTAATAAGTTTAAGAATCAAGTTGACACCAAAAGTAGGGAATAAACATAAACCGTAAATATCAACATCCAACTATACAAGATGAGATGATATCAATAAAGTTAGCCTAAATATAAATTCAAGCAAAGTATCTTGTGTTTAAATTACATTGAAAGGAACACATGCATATTACAGCTAACTAACGAATTACACTAGTTTAAATCTAGATATAAATGGCAAACATTGTTTGGAAGTTTCATAGTTGACATAAATAACATTAAAAAAAAATCACAAACACTTGGTCTACCAGTTCTAGGTTGTTTGTATATGATATATGTGTCGCCTGACAACTAATACTGAACTTGCATGAAAACATTAAATAACATCTGATTTCAAACAAATTAAGCTTTTAACCGTGTAACATGTTTTGTGCGGATTGATGCATCCAACAAGATCAATCAGTAAAGCGTGTGCACCCACTAGCCAAGTTACTTAATACATTTAAAGACAATAAACACATACTAAAACAAGATAAATTCCATTAAACCACTGAACTCATTACAAGTAATTCTATCATTGTTTTCCATTTTTTCGCATATATTAAATTGAATTAACTGGGTTATTGCTTAGACACTATAATGATAAATTATATGCCCGAAATAAAGGTTACATTATGACTATTGATATGGATTTTCGAATAACCACTAATGGAAGAACATGAATGCTATTGATTAGTTAACTTTTTTTTTATATCAAAACCAAAAGAGTTGATTAGAATACTACAAAGAGACATGACAATCACAACTAACTCCTTACACTTGGAAATCATATACCTCATCATACCCATGGTCAAAGAAAAACTCATATGATTACCTTGAGATTTGATTCCTATACCGAGATGGAGGTAGGAGTAGATAACGAACCATAGATTTCTAAAGATTGTTCATCTTTTAAGATCCGACCCTTGTTTATCAAATTCTGATGCTTTGTTTGGAGATTTCAAAATGCATCGAAAAAGTAATCGGTGATTTCATTCGAATCATTTAAAATATTCAAATCTCTCTCTCGAATCTCACTGGGGAAAAAAAAGGGAACAAAAACTTGTGGTGGAGATGGTGATGGTGACGGTGGAGATGACGGTGGTGGAGTTTGGTTTGATCGATTTTGATGGTGGTGATTTTGGAGGCGGTGGAGATGATGGAAGAGGTGGCTGAAACATAGTAGAAAGAGGAATCTTGTTCAGTGGGTAAAAATGGAATAAAGATATTTGTGTGTTTCCTTCCGTAAGGTGAGGGGTATATATATATATATATATAATGGAAAAGGGTATTTATGATGACTCATGAATAATAGCAATATTTATTCGATTTCCACATAAAAAGGGGTTTTGACAGGACCAACCCATAGCCGGGCCCCACCTTTTTATTTTAATTATGGAGGAATTATTTTCTTAATTAAGGACTTCCTCATTCAAGTAAACTCTTGATTTTCCATATCTTTGTCAAATATTGCTCAATCCACCATATGGTTAACTAAGCAATTGGTCCTACGACCATTAGATCTTTACACCATATAATATATTAAAATATTATTATTTTAATATTTACAATACTAGACGTTTAAGCAAAAATCTTACTTACTCATTCAAGCAAAATTGAGAGTTTCAGTCAAAATCAAATTCTTCTGAAAATAAAAAATAATGCTCAAATGTCCAACGAAAAATATCAAATTATCAGGAATGGACGGTCATCTACATGGTGGCCCGTACACCACCATGTCCGAAGTTGGCCGGTCCACTTGGCTAACATGGCCAGTCGGTTGCACAGTTTCTTAATTCATGTTTTGAATAGTCCACCAGTTGGACAATCCTCAATATACCGTCCAACCGGTCTCTCCACCACTAATGGCCGATCGGTATCCTTACCTATATTATGCAATCCTCCATCTTCTGGATCCAGGGTTCCCTAAAATTAGGGTTTCATACTTGATGATAATTCCATTAAGTCGGAGCATCAATAATATTCATATTGATCCAGCTATCAATATTGTTCGGTTTTGTTATCAACATATTATTGCTCGATCAAGCAATGTTTTATTGGTCGACCATCCACGTGAGCCATTCTCCAATATTTCATTGGACGATTATCCACTTGGTCGATCATCCGCAAATATTTTAATATCTATACTTTGTCATTCGACTACTCATGACATGGTGGATCAAGGATGAGTATTCTATAATAACTCGGCAATATTTGATTTCCTTTCAAATACTTGACATATCAGAATACATGTCGGTCCATGATCGATCCAACAATCTCATCAGACCGACGTTCGTCAGTCCAAAATATTCGATTGTTATTGTTGTCTCAGTTGGCACAATGATATGTCAAAATTCATAAGACTCGACGTGTAAGCATTATTGTTGTCCCAGCAGACACCTTATGCTCAATCCATCATATATAATGATGAGTCACAGAGCATGTCACGTTCGTCATTGAGAATTATGCTCGACTCATCAAAGTTAAGACTCACGGTCTAGCCAAGTCAACAATTGACCAATTAAATATACGCCTACCTTGCAGACTTCATGTAATAAAAATCATGTCACATGGAGGAATATTCACTAGGGATTTGGTCTGGCGGTCTACCACACGCGCGATGTAATAGTACATCCATGATGAGAAAGTGAGTAAGTCGTGTTGGTAGTTGAAGGAGTAAGTGAATTAGTGGATGGACAATCAAACAAATCTCCTGCATAATGTGAAACCGGTTTAACCACGATTTCCCACTTCCCCATTCTTCCACTCCTCTTAAACCGTCACCACTTACTAAAGATCAATGTGTTAATGATTTCTGCAATAAATAGGTTCATAATAAACTTATGATTTGATAACTCAACCAAGTCTAACTTAACTAAATAGAACTCAATCAGTCCATCAAACACGTACAACCTACCGACACGGAGAATTCAACACATCCACAATCCATCAATTATCATTAATCTCACACATTCTCAGCTTCTCTCAAATAGATCAACCCTCATCCCTCTTTATGACCGAATCGACTCTGTAACGGCCATTTTCCTGGTTTAGGCCGGAGTCTTACACTCCCGTGCAGTGCATCTGTTAAAGGTTTAGACAGTTTGCTTAATTGAGGATCCCCCTATCGCACAACACTCTCTACTTTTACTCAAAAACCAGCAAATCGTTTTTAACCATCAACAAACCCAGATGGACGACTAAGGTTTCATATGGATTTTATCAAACCTAAGTGGAAAAGAGAATGTCACCCATATCCAATGACATTTTATCTGCCGTATAGGAAAGACTTTCAACCACTACTTCACTTAAATTAGTGTCTGGATGAATTAGAGGGTTCAGAGATTATATTGTTGTCATATAGTAGACTCTAATTTAGCTAGCTAACTTTTTTCAGATAGACTTATTTCACATAACTCTCCTTTTGATTTTAAATTCTTCTTCGATAAAGGCTAGTGCGAGATTCAAGTTATTGACATCGAGTACAAAAATTAATCTTTTTTGTACCAAATACCACCAAATGATTTTGTATTTTCTCCATATTATTTTTTTTTGTAATTTTTTTCATCGTTTTGAATCCTTAATATGCCTGGACTAGGTTGGGTTTCACATTTTCCAGACAAATCAAGGCTAGTTATTTTAATTTTTTTAATTTTTAATAAATTAAGTTATTCTTTCAACAATTTTCAAAGGTGTTCTTGCGAGTTTTCTTACCGGTTCACTTGTTCCTATATGTTATCTAGACTATACTATAAAAAAAATATTCTACTTCAAATAGTTTTATCATTCTCTTTCATGGTGATTCATGGTTGTCAAACCTCTTCTTAAAAAAAGAAGATCTACTTAGGGAAAGAAGATATATGGATTGCGATGATATCAACTTCTCCATATGTAAAGAGTTTTGTCACTCACTAAAATTAACAAAAGGGGAGATTGTTAGAGCATTGCTCGCTTGAACCCACCAAGCGGTGGTATATCAAGTTTGGTTGTAAAATTTAGTTCCAAAATTCAAATATAATCGATTTGATTACTAGATTCAGCTTTGTTAGTTTAGACAATGAATATATAAATGTTGAGAATTGCTCATGAATAACCTGAAGACATATCGGCACTAACAAATACATCGTTCTTAAGTTCGATGTTAGTAACAGCAGACTTGAATTGTCCAATTTCTATCTTTGTTCTTTCAAGTCAGTATTTACTGAAAACATAACATACAAAGTAAAGTTTGTATATTTGTCTCTAATATCAGTTGCAAATAAGGGGGTAACTAAATACACAACCAACTTTTTCTTAGGAAACCTGTATAGACAAACTTAAATACAATTCCGAGAGTTCAACTTAATGAATCTCAATCAAGGAATAATATTTAGAGTTATATCTCTTTCTCTCACAATCAGAAAGTTTATAGAAACAAGTCCGTAAACCTGATTTACGTGTGAGAATTCTGGGACGATTCCAAAGATCAATATCCAAGAATCATTCAAGTCGTATCCAACAAAAACAGATGGATGTATCTACTTTGATTGATTTACGTAAAACCTGTGATTCTTCAATAATAAAGATAAACAATATAATGAAAAGAAATAACACAGACACCATAAATTTTGTTAACGAGGAAACCACAAAGACAGAAAAACTCCGGGACCTAATCCAGATTTGAACACCAAACTGTATTAAGCCGCTACAGAAACTAGCCTACTACCAAGTAACTTCAGACTGGAATGTAGTTGAGACCGTATTAAATCCTCAAAGCAATTCAGTTACAGTTGCGCTCCTTACGCCTCTTGAATCCCAGCAGGACTCCGCACAATTGATTCCCTTAGCTGACGTCCTTTACAGCATAAAAGTTGCTTCAACTCAATTGAAGAATTTAAACCAATCTTCCTCTCACAGATAAGCCTATATTGGTGATTTGCTTTATGATCGTAGATCAAGGTGAGACTGAAAATCATATAGTAATAGACAAAATTTAACTATCCTCGAAAACCGGACTTATGCTTCCCGAAGATCATCCTAGATTACTATTCATGTCACAACTAGTAAACTTGTGGAATCACAAAGTTTGAGACGAAGAGAACTTTGCAATTTCTATTTATCTTGTTCGAGTGAGCATCTCAACAATCAAACAAGATCAGGATACACGAACTATCAAGATAAAAGATAGTTGGACCTGGCTTCATGGATCCCTAGGTGAATTTTTTTTAGTCGCTAAACCCTATAAGGGTTTTAGGAAGAGGACAACTCTAGTTTACAACTAGGACACAGAAAGATAGTGTCAGGGATTCAAAGATCCCAGTTGGTTGAGGTTCCCATTCAAAAGAATTTCAAAGTATAGGTTGCTTTAGGTTTAAGCTAAGATATCTTTAGAACCAAGCATACAATATATATTGTTAGATGAATATTTGAAATGAGATTAACATATCAAGATACACACTATGGTTGCATGAACCGTAATACATTATTCATGGACGGTTAGCCGAAACTAGACGATTGAACCATAAGCTTAATAATTTTCATAAACACTTAAAACTTTTAAGCTTGAGTCACAACCATAGGTTATAATGTGATCAATCATGTTTATATAGTGTTTTTAGAGATTTAATCAAACGTTAATTATCTCACATAAATAATGTTTTGTGCATCTGAAAATATTCCACAGAGCAAGTACGTGTACCATGTACGTGTACTTTACCATGTTCATGACTATTTTTGTCATGGTACATGTACCGGGTATGTGTACCCTTAAAACAAAAATAAATTCCAGATCTTACAAAACTTTTTCGGTTTGCCTACCGGGTATGGATACCACACTGGTTCCAAAACCAGCAGTTTTTTTCCGTTATGCATACTAGGTATGCATACCGGGTATGCCTACCACTGTCAATATATAGCTACACCGGTACATGTACTGGGTACACGTACTACGACTCCGGACCTATAACAGTTTTCCCAGTTTGTGGAACTGGTATGCATAATTTCATGCATCCATATTTACAGTAGTTCTATATTTCTCTCTAAGTCAATTCGAAACATTCCCAAATAACATCAATGACACATATCATTGTTCCAGGCTATTTTCGAATGATAATCAAGAATCGCGATCCAGATTAGGAATAATAAATTGTTCTTAACAAAAATTCATCAAGTATGAACAAACGTTCATTAAGCTTAGTCATATATATTTCGAGAACTAACTACCAAGATAAAATTGACTCCAAATTCTTGATATGCTTGCAATAGTCATTAGTCATGCGACATCGTCTCATAAATAGAAGGATGAATATAACTTGAGAAATAGGTGGTTCAGTCTTCATTTACCTTTTGTTGAAGAAGTTCTCTAAAACCTTCGGTTGATCTTCGACTTCAAACAGTAAAATGCAGTGATGTCCGATTCTCAACTACACTTTTATCCTAATCCGAGAATTGACTAACTGTAGACTAGAAATCAAGATATAGTTTTAATCAACTAAATTTGACAACAAGCTTGATATAGCAACATGTTATTTCGACCGAGCAATGCTCTAACAACCCCCCTTTTTGTCAATTTTAGTGAAAAACTATTAATACATATGGATTAAAAAATAAAGCTTCAGAAACTCCTTGAATCCATCATGCTTGATTTCCTTGGTTTCTTCAACTCCTTGAATTCTTTGTTACTTCAAGTTGCAATGATTTTGAACGTGTTCAACTCAACATCGTCGTTGTTAAAGATCCGTAGTGATAACAACTTTGATAAAATATTCTCAATCGTCGTTTTAAGGAAACATAGTGAAAAAGCGGGGGTCTAACAACCTCACCCAAAATTTCGCTTAGCAATATGTATGGACTAACTCCAATATGCTTTCAAGAGAATCAACTAGAAAGTTAGACTCAATCTTAAGAAAGTATATCAAAGGGTTATATCTCAATTTCTCAATTCAATCCGCAATCAAACAAATAAGAATTTGCGAGCCTGATTGAATATAAGAGAAATAACTTGATCGGTACCAAAGACCAATGTTCAAGGATCAATCAGTTTCAATGAATAAACAAAGGTTGGATTTACCAATTGACCGATTCAACACACAACCTGTGATATTTCAATTATATAACAAAATATAATGCAGAAAAGAAATAACACAGACACCAAAAGTTTTGTTAACGAGGAAACCGCAAATGCATAAAAACCCCGGGACCTAGTCCATATTTGAACACCACACTGTATTAAGCCGCTACAGACACTAGCCTACTACCAAGCTAACTTCGGTCTGGAATGTAGTTGAGCCCTAACCAATCTCACGCTGATCAAGGTACAATCGCGTTCCTTACGTCTCTGATCCCAACAGGATACTAAGCACTTGATTCCCTTATCTGATCTCACCCACAACTAAAAGTTGATACAACCCAAAGTCGAAGACTTGATAAACAAATATGTATCGCACAAAAAAATCTATTGAATAGATAAATATGTCTCCCACAGATATACCTACGAGTTTTTGTTCCGTTTTTTGATAAATCAAGGTGAACAGGAACCAATTGATAACCTGGACTTATATTCCCGAAGAACAGGCTAGTGTTATCAATCACCTCACAATAATATTAATCGGTTAACGAAACAAGATATTGTGGAATCACAAACGATGAAATGAAGATGTTTATGACTACTTTTCTATCTTGCCTATCGAAGATATAAATCTCAAGCCAGTCTTACGATTGTACTCAATCACGATAGAAAACGGCAAGATCAGACCACGCAACTACAAAGACAATAGTTGGGTCTGGCTTCACAATCCCAATGAAGTCTTTAAGTCGTTAACCTACAGGGTTTCGTGAAAAACCTAAGGTTAAAGGAGAATCGACTCTATCTTATACAACTAGTATCACACAGGAGGTGTGGAGATTAGGTTTCCCAGTTGCTAGAGTTCTCCTTTATATATATATGAAATCAGGGTTTGCAATCTAAATTACCTTGGTAACAAAGCATTCAATATTCACTGTTAGATGAAAGCCTGATTGGATTCAAGCTAATATCTTCTAACCGTTAGATCGAACTTAGCTTGTTATACATAAATGAAATGTAATTTCATTTAGGTTTGAGTAACCCTACCTAAACGTGTACACTTAGTCGGTTCAACAATAGTTAACCAATGGTTAGCCATATGAGCACTTTCATATCAACCTTATTCATCTTTACCATAACTAGTTCAAATGACTCAAATGAACTAGTTTGAGAGTTGTTCAATTTCTTAGATATTATAGAAGTATACAAGACATAATCGAAGCAAAATCGATTTTGATTCACTCGAATCAATTCATGAACATTATAGCCACGGTTTTGCAAAGATTGCATTCCTTATTATATAAATGTTTTAGTTCATGAACAAACCGATTTTAGAAGTAACCTACTTAAGTATGCAAACGGGTACGCATACCTAAGTAGTTGGACCGAGTTTGGTTATGCTAGTACACGTACGGGCACGTATACCAATTCAAACTTCCAAACTCCAGCAGAAATTCACGGATGTGAAACTTCCGCCAGTATGCATACGGGTACGCATACTTGCCCAAATTTCCAACAACCGCCGGTATGCGTACGGGTACGCATACTTTGGGTTCCCGGTTTTGGACTTTTACACAAATGTGAGAATACACTATGTTTATATCCAAACATGGTTACTTGTTCTAAACTCTTATTCCAATCATTGAACTTTCTTAGAGGATGTTAAAATAGTTGTTATTCACAAACTATTTTCATCAAAGCGATTTTCAAGTTATTGAAATAATATGACTTTCGTCACGAGTAAAGATGAACTTGGCCAAAGCGAAAGCTTACCAACACATATTTCGAGAAATAGATAAGCTAGATAAACTCGGCTCAAAATAGCAAATGTGTATAATTGAAGTTTATATAGCAATACGACTTTTGTCTCAAAATAGGAGATATAATAGATAGACTTTTGAGTGATAGATAAGTTCAAGTCTCCACGTACCTTTTGTTGATGAAGTTCCACAAGTTCCCTTGAGTAGTTCTTCGTTTTCATTCGATGAACGTGGAGTCTAAAGCTCAACTACGCTTACTATCCTAATCCGAGAATTAGCTATAAATAGACTAGAAATCAAGACTTATAGTTTTGGAAACTAAACTTGACAAACAAGCTTGAGATAGCAACGCTTGCAAATTAGACCGAGCAATTCTCTAACACATCGTATTATTATCTTCTCCAAAGTTCAATTGTATCACAACTTTGAAGTAATACTGCGGTGATATGTTTCTCCCCCTTAATCAATACTTACATCTTTTACATAATAGGTGAAACCTATAGGTATTCATTTACTCCCCCCTTACATAATGATCCATAAATCATATGTATGTAGTGCAAACTACTTTTGTTAATAAAAATTGGCAAAGGTACAAAAATCATGGGATCATAATAAAAACAACCAAAAGATACTTCAAGATTAAATGGAATTACAACTTTATTTAGATGATATCACATAGTATAAAATACTTAGCGCTCATCTAGGAGATGTAATACACAAGTGTCCCCTTTAAATTCCACAGCCACACACCCCACAAAGGTATAACAATTGAAAAACCGGGGGTATAACAATCACACCTAATATTTTGTTTAGGAAATCTGTATGGACTAACTCCAATATAATTCCAAGAGAAACAACTAGACAGTCAGACTCAATCAAGGAATATATATAAAAGAGTTATATCTCAATTTCTCAAATCAATCTGCAATCGAACAGATAGAAATCTGTGAGCCGTATTAATATGAAAAATAACTTGTATGGTACCAAAGACCAATATCCAAGCGTCAAACAATTTAAATCAACAACCAAAGGTTGGATTCACCAATTGATTGAACTACGCACAACCTGTGATATTTCAATTATATAGAAAATATAATGCGGAAAAGAAATAACATAGACACCAGAAGTTTTGTTAACAAGGAAACCGCAAATGCAGAAAAACCCCGGGACCTAGTCCAGATTTGAGCACGACACTGTATTAAGCCGCTACACACTCTAGCCTACTACAAGTTAACTTCGGACTGGAATGTAGTTGAGCTTGAACCAATCTCACACTTATTAAGGTACAGTCGCGTTCCTTGCGCCTATGAATCCCAGCAGGACTCTACGCACTTGACTCCCTTAGCTGATATCACATACAACTAAGAGTTTCTACGACCCAAAGTCGAAGACTTGATAAACAAATCTGTCTCACATAGAAAAGTCTATTGAATAGATAAATTTGTCTCCCACAGAAATACCTACGAGTTTTGTTCCGTCTTTTGATAAATCAAGGTGAACAGGAACCAATTGATACACCAGACTTATATTCCCGAAGAACAACCTAATAATATCAATCACCTCACAATAATCTTAATCGTATGGTAGCGAAACAAGATAATGTGGAATCACAAAGAATGAGACGAAGAGCTTTAAGATTACTTTTTATATCTTACCTTTAGGAGATTATATATCGAGCAAATTTTAGAGAAGATAGTACTCAAGACAATAGAACAAAGTAAGACCAGAACACGCAACTACAAAGAAAATAGTTGGGTCTGGCTTCAGAATACCAATGAAGTCTTTACGCCGTTAACCTATAATGGTTTTAGGAAAATCCTAGGTTAAAGAAGAGTCGACTCTAGTCGCAACTAGTATCACACAAGAGGTGTGGGAATTAGGTTTCCCAGTTGCTAGAGTTCTCCATTATATAGTCTTTAAATCAGGGTTTGCAATCAATGTTACCTGGGTAACAAACCGTTCAATATTCACCGTTAGATGAAAGCCTGATTAAAGTCAAGCTAATATATTTTAACCATTAGATTGTCTTAGCTTGTTACACACAAATGAAATGTGTCTTCATTTAGATATGAGTAACCGTACCTAAACGTGTACACTTGGTTGGATCAACAATAGTTAACCGAAGTTAGCCATATGAACACTTTCATGTCAACTTTGTTCATATTAAACACAACTAGTTCAAATGACTTAAATGAAACTAGTTATAGAGTTTTTCAATTGTTTATGTTATCATAGAAATATACAAGACACAATTAAAGCAAAATCGATTTTGATTCACTCGAATCAATTCATGAATATTTTAGCCACGGTTTGCGAAGATTGCATTCCTTATTATATAAATGTATTTGTTCATGAGTATGTAAACATGCATAACCGATTCTAGAACTTAACCCACTCAGGTATGCAAACGGGTACGCATACCTAAGTTCCCGGACTTGGTCTTGTTCGCCAGTATGCAAACCGGTACGTATACTGTCGTTCATGACCAAATTCAGTTGAAATCAGTACGCATGCGGGTATGCATACTATAGTTCACGGACATTAACTGTTGAATCAATACGCATACGGGTATGCATACTAAATTCCCGGACTTGGAATACACTTGCAACAGTTAGCATACAAGTACGCAGACTGTGCTATATCCAATCAAAGGTTAATTGTTCTAAACTCTCATTTCAATCATTGAAACATTCTTGGAAGACGAGAATAGCTGTCTCACACAAACTATTAGCTTAAAAGAAATTTTCAAGTGATCAAATGATCAATACGAAACATTCCGCGTCTACATCAAATGACTGTCTCACACAAATCATGTAACATGTTACCAGATGATTTTCACATGATCATCTTTTGACTTTCGTCAAGAATAAAAGATCAACTTGGTTAAAGATAAATCTTACCAACACATATTTCGAGAATTATGTAAGTGAGTTAAACTCAGCTCGAAATATCAAATGTGTATAAAGTAAAGTCTATATAGCTATACGACTTTTGTCTCAATAGGAGATAGAATGGAAATAGACTTCTGAGTGATAGGTGAGTTCAAGTCTCCACATACCTCATGTTGATGAAGTTCCACAAGCTCCCCTTAGTAGTTCTTCGTCTTCAATCGATGAAAGCCTTGAAGTCTAAAGCTCAACTACGCATTCTATCTTAATCCGAGACATAGCTATAAGTAGACTAGAAATAAAGACTTATAGTTTTGACAACTAAACTTGACAAACAAGCTTGAGAAACGCTTGCGAGTTCGACCGAGCAGTGCTCTAACAACAATTAAACACAAGTTCATTTTAAGAACTCTCTCTCATTTGATGTTATTCCCAAGAGAACAACATGAGTGACCTTAATTTAATGAAAAAGAAGGATTTTGTCGGACATTAACAATTCACATGGATTTGTATCCTGAACATCGATATAAATTAATCTCAACGCCAGATACGGACATGGAGATAATTTTAATCGGTATGACTCAACATAAGAAAATCTTACGGAGTGAATAATGAAGTAATAACACATAAGTGTGATCACAAGTAGATCAATACTGCAAAAAATTCTCACAAATTTTGTTCTATTTTTCAATTTACAAAAACATAATAGATTTAACTTCTGAGCATATATGAGATATCAATTCAATTTACAAAAAATAAAGGACACATATATCTCATAATACTTTGCAATATATTAAACCAATAATGATTACATACTGCAATTTCATCTTCCAAAAACTCTAGAATTTAAATAAATAAATCTAAAAAAATGCAAGATGAAAATCGTTGGAAATAGCTTGTGTAATCACAATATATGCTATACCAAACCCTAGTTATCCTTCTCACAAGCAAGAATAAATTCTCACAAGAAGTTTCCTAGTACTCAAAATCTTTGAAAAATTCTTTATCATCTCCAAACTACTTATCAACGACGGGCGTAGGAACATATGATTCATGAATTAAAGAGTTAGTTCCTGTAGACCTGGTAGGTTGTTCATTGGCAAGTGCTTCTTGTAGTTTAAGATATTTTGTAGAATCATCTTCAGTCCTTGCATCTCTTTATTGGTTTTCTTAAGTTCTTCAAGAAGAGTTTCAAACCTTTTCTGATTGGAGCGATCCGCTTTAGTTTTCTTCATATTCTTCCTTTTCCTCTTAAGAGATGAGTCAAAAAGATCGGACATCTCTTTTTCCTTTCTAGTTGGATGAGTATCAACAACCATCGGAGCATATATTTCATGAGAAGATGTTGTGCTTGGAGTCTCCATAATTCGTAGGAATAAAATGGATTTGTGAAACACAAATATATTGCTCAACAAGCAAGACTTCTTGTGAAAGAGATATGAGTCTTGAATTAGAATATATTTACCGTGTAGGTTTTCGTAACATTAAAAGTTCACGTACTGAAAAGATACATAAAACCTAAGAAGAATGAAATGTCACTTTTATCCTTCCTTAAGTTTCCACATAGATCAAAATTTTCAATACCATTAATTGAGACATAGATTAAGATGAACAAATAAGAGATGGACATCTAAGTAATAATATTCAAATTTGATCCAAAGCCCTGATGTGCACAGTTCTTGCCTTTCTTAAGGGCACATGAGACAAGATGCACATTTCAACATAATTAAATTGTGTTGAGGTGAGCATTAGAGTGCTCACCAATAGGGTCCTGCACGGAATATGTAATATCCTTCTTTACGGGACGTTTAGCCCGAATTCTTTTCTTCGTTTGATATTTTACCGTCACTTTTGAATCAATCAATATTTTAGAAGAAGAGTAAGAGTTAACTTTGTGTATCTCGGGATTATACTTTTGAACAAGTAGAAGCAAAATTTGCCAAACGACTAGCCCTCCGCTGCAGTTTGTTGACATACCTTAGTTTGTGTTTGTACTTGAAATATTGTGTGAGTTCGCGACCCTCAATGGTATAATAAGGACATGTCGGTTTGGAGATTGATTCAGGAACAACATCAGCAGCTAAACAAAGACTACCTGAAACATCAACAAGGTTTTCATTAGTATACGAAAAATCCATTACATCCTCCAATGATTTTGATGAAGAATCTTCAACCAAATTATCAAGATTAATATGAGTATTGCTACAATCCTCAAAGTTGATAATTTCATCCAAGAGTGCTACACTTGACCCTTAATCATCTTCTGAATCATAATTATCTCCTTCGATTTGCACACTCATTAGCAAAGTGACTGAACCCTTTACACTTGAAGCATTGTGGCATATCCTTATTGTCAGTATCGTTAGAATCTCTGTTTTTGACAGAAATACGATTATGTGGCTTAGCTGACGTAGGAGGCTTTTCTCTAGCGAACCGTTTATTTCTCTTTTTAAGAAGTTCTCTAAACTGTCATGTGATCAATGAAATTGAGTTATCAAGATCTTCATTTGAAAAATCAGGATCAACAAGATTGTTCACAGAGTTGTCGACAATTTCACTTTTAGGATTTTCAATGTTTTTCAGTGCGAAATATCCCTACCCGATTTGGATTACAATTCATGATCAAAGATCTTTAACTTTCCAACTAATGTGTTTCTGGAAACTGTAGCAAGGTTATTTCCTTTCATGATGGAAAGTTTCTTAGACTCGTATCTTGCTGGTAAATATCAGAGAATTTTCATCACAATGTCCTTTTGGAGAATAGTCTTTCCTAACGCATAAGATGCATTAATAATTCCAGACACTTTTTGGTTAAACTTATCAAACGAATCTTCATAAGACATACGAAGATTTCCCCAGTCAGAATTTAGGTTTTGAAGCCTAGCTTATTTCTATGAGGTTTCTCCTTCGAATACGATTTCTACGATATCCAAATCATCTTTAGACGTAGTGCATGAAGTCACATGGTGCTGAAGATCTTGGATTATGGCGTGGATAATAGCATTCAATCCGTCATAATTATGCTTTGTAGCATTTATCTCGATTTCTCTATATTCTCCTAATGGCTGTGCAACTGTGGTTTCGTCTCTAATAACTGTTGGAGGAACGCATCCCATAACCACAAGTTTCCATGATGAAAGTCACGGTCTTGTATAAAGGAACGCATAACAATTTTACACCATAAGTAATTTGTGTCATCAAAGGTTGGCGATACGTTTATCGATATTGCACTTATGTCCATATAGTCAGATTGCTTCAAACACAAACTTATTAGGTCTTAACCGTGTTTGCCTGCTCTGATACGAATTGAAAACATGGGGGTACCAAAATACACCACCAACTTTTTCTTAGGAAACCTGTATGGAAAAACTTAAATATAATTCTGAGAGTTCAACTTAATGAATCTCAATCAAGGAATAATATTTATAGTTATATCTCTTTCTCTCACAATCAGAAAGTTTACAAAGGCAAGTCCATGAACCTGATTTACATGTGAGAGTTCTTGGACGATTCCAAAGATTAATATCCAAGAATAAATCAAGTCATATCCAACAAACACAGATGGATGTATCTACTTTGATTTATTCACGTACAACCTGGGATATTTTAATTATAAAGATAAACAATATAATGCAGAAAATAAACAACACATACACCAGAAATTTTGTTAACGAGGAAACCGAAAATGCAGAAAAACCCCGTGACCTAGTCCAGATTTGAACACCAAAATGTGTTAAGCCGCTATAGACACTAGCCTACTACCAATTAACTTCAGACTGGAATGTAGTTGAGACCGAACTAAAACCTCACAGCAATTTAGTTACAGTCGCGCTCCTTACGCCTCTTGAATCCCAACAAGACTCCGCGAAATTGATTCCCTTAGGTGACGTCCTTTGCATCCTAAGAGTTGCTTCAACTCAATTGAAGACATTATGTAATACCCCGATATTCGGCAGTGGTTGGCCGAATGGAATATAAGTAATGATTTGTCCTTTCCTAACAACGAGGAATTTTCAGCACAATTGGCTCCAGAGTTGTCAGAAAACTCTGCAGTTAAGTGTGCTCGGGCGGGAGTAATCCAGGGATGGGTGACCATCCGGGAAGTTTCTGTTGGATTACCACAGCGATGCCCTTTGAGAACCCCACACTGTCGGATAACCGCAGTGGCTAAGTGGGGACAGTATCGGTGGAGGGACGAGTCATTACAAATGGTATCAGAGCCGATGACGGGTTACCTGCCGAGGGTGGGAACGTACGCTGGACGGGGTTGTTCCAGGTGCTTCTCATGAGGGGCAGGGAAAGTCGGAGATCTGGGCTTGTACATATTCTGGAGCCGAGGACGGATACAATTTAAGGTGGTGGTATTGTAATACCCTGATATTCGGCAGTGGTTGGCCGAATGGAATATAAGTAATGATTTGTCCTTTCCTAACACCGAGACATTTTCAGCACAATTGGCTCCAGAATTGGCAGAAAACTCTGCAATTAAGCGTGCTCGGGCGGGAGTAATCCAGGGATGGGTGACCATCCGGGAAGTTTCTGCTGGATTACCATAGCGATGCCCGTTGAAAACCCCACACTGTCGGATAACCGCAGTGGCTAAGTGAGGACAATATCGGTGGAGGGACGGGTCATTACACTTTAAATCAATCTGCTTCCCTTAGATTAGCCTATATGTGTGATTTCCTTTTTGATCGTAGATCAAGGTGAGACTAGAAATTGATAGCAATAGACAAAGTCTAGCTAACCTCAAAATCAGGACTTATGCTTCCTGAAGAGAAGCCTAGATTATTATTCACCTCACAAGTATTAAACCTGTGGAATCACAAAGTTTGAGACGAAGAGAACTTTGTAATGTATATCTATCTTGTTCTAGTGAATATCTCAACAATCAAACAAAATCAGGATGCACGAATTATCAAGATAAAAGATAGTTGGACCTGGATTCATGAATCCCTAGGTGAAGTCTTTTTTAGTCGCTAAACCCTAGAAGGGTTTTAGGAAGAGAATGACTCTAGTTTACAACTAGGACACTCAAAGATAGTGTCAGGGATTCAAAGATCCTAGTTGCTTGAAGTTCCCCATAAATAAACTTTCAAAGTATAGGTTGTTTTAGGTTTAAGCTAAGATAGATTTGGAACCAAGCAAACAATATCCATAGTTAGATGAATTTTTGAAATGAGATTAAAATATCAAGATATACACTCTGGTTAGGATGAATCATAAATGAACCGTATACAAAGACATTGTTCGTGGAAGGTTAGCCGAAACTAGCCAATTGAACCATAAGCTTAATCGTTTTCATAAACACTTAATACTTTTAAGCTTGAGTCACAACCATAGGTTATAATGTGATCAATCATGTCTATACAATGTTTTTAGATATTTATTCAAATACTAATTATCTCACAGAAATAATTTTATGTGCATCTTAAAATATTCGACAGGTCAAGTACGTGTACTAGGTACGTGTACTATACCTTGTTCATGACTATTTTTTTCATGGTACATGTACCGGTTATGTGTACCCTTAAGACAAAAATAAGTTCCGGATCTTACAGAACTTTTCCAGTTTGCGTACCGGGTATGGATACCATACTGGTTTCAAAACCAACAGTTCTTTTTTGGTATGCGTACCAATCCAGGTTCACGAGTTCACAGACTTTTTTTGGTATGGATACCGGGTATGCATACCACTAAGTCATTGTCGACATATATCTACGCCGGTACGTGTACTGGGTACATGTACTACGGCTCCGGACCTATAAAAGTTTTCCCATTTTGTGAAACTGGTATGCATATTGTCTAGTATCCACATTTACAATAGTTCTATATTTCTATCTAAATCAATTCTAAATATTCCCAAATAACATCAATGACACATATCAACATTCTAGGCTATTTTCAAATGATAATCTTGAATCACAATCTAGATTATGAACATAAATTTTTCTTCACCGAAATTCATCAAGTATGAACAAATATTCATTAAGCTTAGTCATATATATTTTGAGAACTAATTACCAAGATAAACTTGACTCGAAATTCTTGATATGCTTGCAATAGTCTAATTAGTCATGCGACATCGTCTCATAGATTGAAGGATTAATATAACTTGAGAAATAGGTGGTTCAGTCTTCACTTACCTTTTGTTAAAGAAGTTCTCCAAAATCTTTGGTTGATCTTCGACTTCAAACGGTAAAACACAGTGATGTCCGATTTTCAATTACACTTCTACCCTAATTTGAAACTTGACTAAATGTAGACTAGAAATCAAGATATAATTTTGATCAACTAAATTTGACAACAAGCTTGATATAGCAACACTTGTGAGTTCGACCGAGCAATGATCTAACATTAGTGACTTGGCCATTATATTACGATAAAAGTATCAAGGAATGATACAGTAGTTGTTTTATACCACTTGAGTATATTGGAGTTACAAACTATAGTTTATCAATGGACTCCGTGAATTGACATTATACTAAATGGTAAGTCGTCATTATTTAGTGTATTGCTCTTCTGGATGTATTAAAACCTTGGAATTATGTTTGAAAGCAATTTCATATATATATATATTTAGGAAGTATACTTGTTTCGCAGTTGAAAACTAAATTTTGTACCGATTCTAGGACATACTCTAAGTATGTAGTGATCTACACTACAAATTAGCTCAGAAGCAACTCAAGATCTCTAAGGATAGAGATCGGGTTTGGGAAAGAAAATTATTTGGGAGAGAAAGAAGTTTTTAGATTAATAATTCAACATAGGTCGACTCGGGACCAATCCAAAGGACTTATACCCACTCACTCACAAGGACAGAACGTGTGAGCAACACAAGTGGAACTTAACTAAAAAATAAATACAAAACATAATTAACAGATAAGACTGGTTTCCCCTTAACAGCCGGGTGCCCTATAACTAAGCTAGCCTGTAACCCTCCCAAGCCAGGAATTTCATTTTATGACAAATGCTCTCCCTTCTTTAGATTCTTATCCTCAAGAATCACTTTTGAAAACTGCACCACAATGGCATGATTGTCTTCCAAAGTAGATTCAGAGTTTTCCACTCCTTCCCATTGAATCAATACTTGCTTGACTGAGAAATTGTTCTTCTTGATAATTCTTGTATATAGCACCTGTAAGGGTATTACCTTCATCTCTCCTTCCTTAGACAGCTGAGGTAGAGTTGTTTTTGGCAAGACTCCTTCCCCAAGCTTGGGTTTCAGCTGAGACACATGAAAAGTTGGGTGGATTTTGGAATCAGCTGGTAACTTTAGTCTGTAGGCTACTTGGCCAACTTTTCCTTCAATCTGGTAAGGCCCAAAGGATTTAGCTGATAGTTTCAGATTCCTCCTCAGTTGGACTGAAGTATGTTTATATGGCTGTAGTCTCAGATATACCCAGTCTCTCACTGTAAATGACCTCTCTGTTCTTCTCTTGTCAGCTTGGATTTTGATTATGTGTTGAGCTTCATCTAAATCTCCTTTCAGTAGTTGTTTCATGGACTCATCTGCTCTATGTAGTCATCTACATCAGGATGAACTCCTTGTGTTGTTGAAGAGATTCCAGACTTTGGTGGTGCATATCCATACAAGGCTTCAAATGGTGTGAGCTTTAAGCTTGTATGGAAACTGGTGTTGTACCACCATTGTGCCAATGATAGCCAACTTATCCATTTGCTTGGTATAAAGCTGGTCATGCATCTTAAATAGGATTCCAAGCAAGCATTCACCCTCTCAGTCTGTCCATCAGTTTGAGGGTGATAAGCTGTGGTCATGTGTAATGCAGAACCTATCCCAGCAAAAAGGGCTTGCCAGAAATTGCTCACAATAATTGCATCCCTATCTGACACAATAGACTTAGGAAAACCATGAAGTTTGTTAGAGCATAACTCGGTTGAACCCATCAAGCGTTAGTATGTCAAGTTTGGTTGTCATATTTTAGTGAATCAAAACTCATTTTAAGAGTCGCTTGATTATGTACTAGAGTCAACTTCGTATAGGTTAGATTGAAAGTTTTAGGATATGAGACATTACAAGTATTACGAAGACTTGAATAAGTGAAGAAGTAAGAAGCTACAACGACAACATCATCCTTCCACTTGAGGTTAGTGATATTTGACTTGAACTGTTTTATTCCCTAACATATCTTTCAAGTCGTGCATATTGAAAACGAAACTGCGAAGCATGAACACTCTGGGTATACATAGTATTAAGGAATACAATATGAAGTTTATTGCTTAACCATTAAACTTTATAGATAAGATATCGACATAATCGTTTAAATGCTATCGTGATTATGTATGGGTATGAGGTGAGGATTTCATCCTAGGAAATAGTGTTTTTACATGTGTTTTAAGGAAGTAAGTTCATAAACTTGTTTATGAATTGAAAAGGAAATCGTCAGGCGTTATTGGGATTGTTATTCATTGCATAGATTGTGGACATCCAATATGTGTGATTTAGTATAACTGCTCACGACTTGTTTGTGTTCTTGGTAAAACTATTCACAAAGGCCTGACTTATGTATTGATATGACTTTTATTGACCGATCTTAAGTAATCACCTGAGATGGTATGATCGAGTTTGTGATCTGTTGAACCGAATCTGGGTAAAGGGGAACCGATCCTATGAAGAGGTGCAACACATCACAAAGGGGAATCGATCCTTGTATGAGGTGCAACAAGTTTGTAGCAGAAAGGGGAACAGATCCTATGGACATGTGCAACACATTTTTAGGAAAAGGGGACCCGATTCTATGGACATGTGCAACACATATAAGTTAGATATCATATATATGTGGGGAACCGATCCTAGTACCTAGTCAACCGAATTTTTGGAAAGCTAGTGTGACTATGCACAGCACTCACATGGAGGTAGAACCGAAACTTGTTTTGGTAGAACCGTTAAACCCATGATTGTGATTGAATGTTTGTTTGATCAATCATATAGTTCTTGAAAGTCAGATGAACCAATTCTAAACTTGTTTGGAAGTGTGGCAAATCGATTTCAATGTTGTAAGTGTGAAAGAGAACTTACAAAGTAAGGATGTCGACATACTTTGAACACGTGCTGTGAATGTTTATTTCTTTAATTGTTCAAAGTTATTCCTTAATAGCTAAAGGAAGAAAATCCCAGGATCGAAATATAAGTAAGTTAAGAATCTTTTAATTAAGGTTATTAATTTCATTTTGTAGGAAAATATAAGAATTAGTAATGTGCATTTACCGAATTTGTGCTTTAATGAATATCTTGAGAATATTTTCGGTTTTGGAAATTCATTGGTGTCCAAACTTCCTTGTTTATAAATACTTGAAGTTTTCCTTTCTAGCAAACTAATCCTTCGTAACAACAGACTTCCTCTTTTGTTGTTGTTACTGGTGTAGCCACCTATTCGGAGAGGAGAGTAACCTAATTAGGCGAAATCTCTACGACCTCTCAGTTTAAAGTCTTCTTTGGGATTGAGAAGCTCTACGAGTACCGTTGGTGGGAAACTAGATAATTGCGGTTTATCTTGTGTTTTCGATTGATTTGATTGACTAACGGTGGTTGAACTTTGATTGCACCTAGTTTTTTTATGCTTGAGAATCTTATCTTATGATATAATATTCACTCAAACTAGATTGAAGTTTTGACAGGGATCTTTAGACTGTTGTTAGTGTTAAAGACGATCTTGTGATAATCCATTGTTAACAGACTTTTTATGTGCGTGATTGATCACAGGATATTCAAGTTGTTGTGTGCAGGTGTTTATTGAAGATCTAAGAAGATTTGACGACAAAGAAGATATTGAAGATTTCTGATTTGGGGTTCATAATTTTTGGTGTGCACAATACTTATTTCGGTATAAGAAGATCCAACTATAATCGGTTTATCCTTGTGGTAGATTAGATTGATTAGTTGTGTAGATCGGCATCAATACAATTCTTTGTGATTAAAAGTATTGATTGCAATGTCTTAACAATTACCTCTGGTGATTGAACATAAGATAGATCTAAGAACCTGACGAAGGAGTTTATGTTAAGATAAACAGAAGAGCCTTTGTCCGACTCACATCACTTGGTTGAATAGAGTTGAAACCAAACAGATTTTTTGTTCATTTACTGTTTGGAATACGAACCAAAAGAATTGTTCCAAGTACGTGACTTATTCATAAGTTGGAGGCGTGGGAATACAGACGGAACTAGGTGAACTATAGGTTTAGTTGCTTGGTCTCAACTATTAATTTTGTATAGTGGCTTAATCCTGAGAGTATTCAATTCTGGACAAGGTCCCGGGGTTTTTCTGCATTTGTGGTTTCCTCATTAACAAAATCTTGTAGTGTCATTTACTTTATATTTCCGCATTATAATTGTTTTATTATAATTAAAGTAAATTAAAAAAACGTTAATTCATAGTTACTTGATAAGCAATCCTATTGTGTTTGGTTGAGTCTAAACCTTTTTATCAAGTAAACATACTTCGTTGTTGTATTGTCTCTATCTCGTATCCATAGACGATCACACGATGTGTGAACCGATTAGTTGCATTTTCTCGACTCAGTCCATAGACAATCACTTTCGGAGAAAGGACTTATAGGTAGGGAAAGTTTTAGCTTAAGGTATATTTGGGTACCCTCGCCTTTTCAAAGTTTTAATACAGTGTCAATAAATACTTTTTCCACTGAGTTGTAGTATAAGTATGGCTCAAGGGAATGAAATTGCTAAACTTAGTGAGTCTATCCACCACTACTAGTATAACCTCCCTTCCTTCAGATTTTGGGAGACCATAGATGAAGTACATGCTTATGTATCCCCATGCTTGCTCTGGAATGGGCAGTGGCTGAAGTAGTCCTGCTGGACTGGTGTTAAAATCTTTGTGTTACTGGCACACATCACAAGCCTATCCAGAAAAAATATAACTTGGCCCTCTGGTAAGTGACTTGTGCTCCATAATGCCCTCCAATGGGTGAAGAATGAGTGGAGAGAATGACTTTCTGGCTTAATCCTCCATGTTTCCCAATATAGAGCATTCCCTTGTACCTCAACACCCCTTGTTGATAAGAATAACTTTCTACTGCCCCATATTATACATTTAGTTTAGGAATTAATTTTTCATGAGTATCTTCTTTATAACTGTCATGAACTTCTGAGAACCACTCAGTTTGCAGTTGAATTAAAATCTGGCATGAAGGTTGGTCTTCCAAGTGGACTCTGGATAAGGCATCAACTACTTGGTTCTCAGACCCTTTCTTATACTTCAATTCATAATCATACCCCAACAATTTGGCTAACCATTTTTGTTGTATTAGTGAGTGAATACTTTGCTCCATGAAGTATTTAATACTTTGGTGGTCTGTGAAGATTGTGAATTTGTTTCCAAGTAAGTAAGATCTCCAATTAGTTACAACCATCACCACTTCCATCAATTCCTTTTCATATATGGACATGGCCAATAATATGGGTCTTATTCCTTTGCTGAAGTATGCTATAGGTCTTCCCTCTTGCATCAGTACTGCTCCAACTCCAGTGTCACAAGCATCAGTTGAGATCTCAAAAGGTTTGTTGAAGTATGGTAACACTAAGACTGGTGTAGAGGTGACATCCTTCTTCAGTTCTTCAAAAGAAACTTGAGCTGAGATGTTCCAATGGAAGATGTTCTTTTTTAAAAGGTCTGTTAATGGCTTTGCAATGAGACCATAATTCTTAAAAAAATATTCTATAGTACCATGTTAGATCTAAAAATCCTCTCAAGTGTTTGATGGTTGTAGGAGTGGGCCATCTTGTCATGCAGTCTATCTTGAGGGGATCAACAGCTACTCCCTCACCAGAGATGATATGTCCCAGGCACTCTAACTTATCCTTGCCAAATGAACACTTGCTGAGCTTTGCATATAGCTGGTTCTTTTGGAGAGTCTCTAGAGTAAGCTGTAGATGTTCCATATATGACTCCATGTTTGGGCTGTAGACCAGTATATCATCAAAAAACACTAATATGAACTTCCTCAGATAGGGTTTAAACACATCATTCATCAAGGCTTGGAAGCTAGCTGGGGCATTATTTAAGCCAAAAGGCATAACTAGAAATTCATAATTACCTTGGTGTGTCTTGAAGGAAGTATTCTGAGTATCTCCAGGTGACACCCTAATCTGGTGGTACCCTGCTTTCAAGTCAATCTTGGAGAAGACAAATGACCCTTTTAGTCCATCTAATATTTATTCAATGACTGGAATTGGGTATTTGTCTTTAACAGTAATCTCATTAACCTTCCTACAGTCAACACAAAACCTCCAGCTCCCATCCTTCTTCTTAAATAGTAGAACTGGGGAAGAAAAAGGGATGTGACTGGGTTTGATCACTCCTGACTTGAGCATTTCTTCAACTAGTTTCTCAACCACTTCTTTTTAGACATATGGAATTCTGTAAGGCCTTTGGTTAGGTGGAGCAGAGTTTGGTTGCATAGGTATATGATGGTCATGAGATCTTTCTGGTGGTAATGAAGTTGGCTCTTTGAATATTGAGGAGTATTTGGTGAGTATGGTCTCTAGGATTTTTGGTGTTTGAGGGTTGGGTTTTATGGATGTGATGCAAAACAGATGACCTGCCATCCCATTTTTATTCTTCTTGAGGTACTTCTGGCAAAATCCAACTGAAATGGATGAGATTCCGATGTCTTCATTAATCCCTTTAAGCTTAATTTCCTTACCATCTTGAGTGAAAGACACTGTCATCATCTTGAAATCGAACTTCACAGGACTTGTAGTTCTCATCCAGTCCACTCCTAACACCATGTCACACCCACCCAAATCTAACACTCTGATATCAAAAGAAAAATTATTCCCTTGCATGTTCCATCTAAACTGAGGACATCTGGCATCACTAAGCACCTTGTTACCATCTTCCACAACTACATGTAAACCAGCAGTTGGCTCTATCAGTGCACCAATGAGCCTGGCCATCTCAAGATAAATAAAAATATGTGTGCTACCACTGTCAATCAAGACAATGAATGCCTTTTTATTCTTAGTAATATCATTAATCTTAATACTGTTGTGATAAACATTACCAGATAAGGCATGTAGAGAGATTTCTACTTCTTCTTCTTCTAGATCTTGTATGACTGGGGAACTACCAGGAGATTCTTCTTCAGAAGTAGCTGACTATTCCTCATCACCAACCAACATGTATAACTGTTATTCAATACACCTGTGACCCATCTCATACTTTTCATCACAATTATAGCACAAACCTTTCTCCCTCACTTCCCTCATCTGAGCATAAGTTAATTTCTTGATGGGAGGTAGTTTAAGGCTGCCACCACTAGTGGGAGATGGTGAGTTGTACTTTGGTAGGGTTACAAAGATATTAGAGTTGTTATTTCTCATTAAGAGTGGAGGAAGTCTTGAAACAAATTTGTCCTTCCTAGCTGCCTTCTCCAACACAGCCTCCTGCATCCTTGCTAAATACATAATCTGATTGAGTGTTGAGGGAGAATGCATTTGGACTTCCATTCTAATTTCTTCCTTGAGTCCACTGACAAAGCTAGAAGTAAAGTAATCTTCATTTAGATATCTATTCTTAGCAATCATTAAGGCCTTGAGCTCTTCAAAAAGCTCTTGGTACTCTAATACCGTGCCTTCTTGACAGAGCTTGTTGAATTCCCCTACCACACCATCATGGCCATTCTCTTGAAACCTAAAATTGATATCACTGCAAATCTCTTCCCATAAGATTACCTCCCTTCCCACCTGATAGTCTTTATACCATACATCTGCCTTACCCTCTAAATGAAGAGAAGAAACCATGACCTTCTGCTCCTCATCCATTAAATGTAATTGAAAGAACTTAGTATACTTAGGAATCCAGGATCTAGGATTATTTCCATCAAATTTAGGAAAGTCTAACTTAGGTTTGTGAGTATTTGAAAATTGGTTAGACAAGATATGATGGTTACCTTCTGGTGATGGACCTCCAGGTTTCAGATGGGTTTGATGTTTGAAGGGGGTTTCTAGTACTCCATCATCTGATTTTTGTCGATTGAAATCTTCTCTTCCAGAGTCGACATCTTAGCATCAAGTAAGCTTCCTAGTCCTGCTAACAACGCTGGAGAGATCATGTTCTGAGCTTCATCAATTTTTTTGTTCATATCTTTGAAACCCTCACTTTGATTGTTAGACAGTTCATTCACTCACTTATTCAAAGTGTCAAATTCCTTCTGGGTCACCATAATCACATAGGAACACTCAGATCGAGTGCTCTGATACCAATTGTAGTGATCTATACTACAAATTAGCTCAGAAGCAACTCAAGATCTCTAAGGATAGAGATCGGATTTGGGGAAGAAAAGAATTTGAGAGAGAAAGAAGTTTTTAGATTAATAATTCAACATAGGTCGACTCAGGACCAATCCAAAGGACTTATACCCACTCACTCACAAGGACAGAACGCGTGAGTAGCACAAGTGGAACTTAACTAAAACAGAAATACAAAACATAATTAACGGCTAAGACTGGTTGCCCCTTAACAACAGGGTGCCCTATAACTAAGCTATCCTGTGACCCTCCCAAGGCAGGATTGTCATTTTATGACAAAGTATATGACCGATCCATGGTATGGACCGATCCCAAGTGGCATGGATCGATCCCGACAAAGTTCAATTTTTTTTATACATTTTCAATATGTTTGTTATCTTTGGGTACAAATGTAGATATATACACGGATTTAACTTGGAATATTCATAAGATGTCGACATAGTGATTTGACCATGTTCTAAAATCTTATATCTTAATGTTCGAGTAATTTTCTTTGATACTCAAGGAAAGATTCTGAAACCAAAATTTCTATATCTTTTAGATATTCGAAAATATATACTCACCATATCCTAGAGATTTGCATATCATTACTATATTAGTAAAATATATGAAAGTACGTTATCTAATATTAGTTGTCAACTACGAGTGATTTTGGTTTATGAATTGGTATTTATTAATGTCAAATATTCTTTCCATATTTTTGGGATTTTTCGGAATTGATAACACCTTGTCTTCCACTCAATACTTGGTCGTAACACTATAAATAATGAACCTTGTATTCTTACAAACTCATCCTTTGTATATACGACTTGATTGATTATGTGGGAAGCCAACTCGTTGATAGATGATGTAATTTTGTAGTGGTAAATAAAAGTTTGCTCAAAGACTTGTAAAGATTTGATTTCAGAATTAATTTTGGTTTCACTTAATGTTACGAGAGACCGGGACTCAGGATTCCACCAATAAATCCATTCATGCGATTCATAAAGTTATTCTAGAAAATTATAGCTCAAATAGAATATTGACTCTGTTTTTCTGCCAAGGTAGATTTTTGAAAAGCAACGACTGTAAACCTAAAGCATGGGATATCAAAAGACTTAACCTAAGTATAACCCATCAATTGAAATCACAACCGTTCAATAAAAACCATAAAACAATTAATAATCCTTGCAAAAAGTCATGAAAGAATTAAATATAATTACCACATGCATGAAATATGGCTTCCTCCGTCATCCCAGTGTTGGGGTTTAGCTCCTCATATTAATCATGATCTCAAAATATGTGTTTGTTGCTCAAAAGATGATTAAAAGAGTGAAAAGAAATAACACAGACTGTTTGCAACAGTGTATTGGTGTTGCAAAACAGTTGTTACAATGGAACTGTTACAGAAACACTGTTGCTTTGTCGCTGATTTTAAGACCCTAGAATAAGACTGCCCTGAACAGCTTAATGTTCTGCGACTGTTTCCCGTGCGTCAATGTTCTTCGCGTTCTTCTTCTTCAGCAGCCGCAGCAGCAGAAACAGAGTTTGGTAAAGCTCTGATTTCTTCTTCTCTGGCTCTCCTTAGGTTCCCAAACTCTCGACACCTCTTCTATATGACCCAAGACATCTATTTATATCAAAAATACCGATTAAATCTCTCCCAAAAATACGCGTTTCTGAGCTTTCCTTTTTATTCTAAACTCTTCCTTAGATAGATACAAATCTTTGGGAAGGTTTACATCGCTTTAGTCTCTCTAAATTCCCTAAAACAGGTCACACACGTGACTTTCCATATTTTCTGTTGTGAGAAAAATCCGTCGATTGATCCCAGTCTAATCGACTTAAACACCCATATCAGATTCCTAGACTCATAAGGAGTCTATCCTATGAAAATCAGAGGTTTAATCGACCTCAAACTCCTCCAAATCACGATTGTCAAAACTGTTCTTTAACTGCACCATTTTCCCGCCAAAAACCTGATTTTTGAAACCGTAAAGAAGATGGTGTTCCCCTTATCCTCTGATGGGGTGCGATTAGCAGATGCCTGGAAATGGGATGCCCCTTAGTAATTAGGTTACCCCTTATCCAAAGTGAGGGTCCGAATAGCAAATGTCCTCCCATGAATGCAAAAAACACTTTTCGAGCCAATTTCGCCGCAAAATCTTATTTTTTCCAAAAACACCTACAAAGACATAAAAAGCCAAAATAAATACAAAATCGAGCACTAACAATATATACAATTGAGATTATATCAGATACAAAAATGTGTCTATCAAATACCCCCAAACCTATTATTTGTTAGTCTTTGAGCAAAAATAAAATAGAAATAGAATCCTAACTCATTGTCGCAGGCATCGTCGATTGCATTAAGCGTATGCAATAATCCTTTAAACCCCTAGGTGTCCCTAGTGGCGGAGTGTTGTCTCCGGAGGGCTTACCAGAGGTATACCCACAAAACCTTTATACTCCAGACCCTAGCTATCTACACAAAACCATGGAAGACACTAAAGAATCTCCTTGGTTGGCATACTTATTGACTACAGGAGGAAGTACCCTGATGCGAAATTCCAATTGTTATACACGAGTTTGCACTCAAGCATACTAAAATTCATATGAAGTGACAGAGCTCTACTCAGATAGTCGCACTATGGACATCAATATTCGGAGTCAAAACTAATCACATGGATAGATCAAGAAGATGGATATAGAAAAACATAGATGGTTTTGATGTTTACTAGGTGAACGATGTTTCTCATATCTGTCTGAAGGCCTCCGCTAAAATGAACCTATCCTAATGGACTGAGATACTAGTCTGACTAATATCAACACACTGGCATATACAAGGGTACCAGTGGTCGATAATCCTAACTCTAGGTCAACACAACTGGCATATACAAGGGTTCCAGTGGTCGACTTTATTGAATTTATTCCAGTTGGTCTGATGGTCTGGTCTCAATTTCTCTCTTCTTCTTTTTTTCAACTCTTTTTTTTTTTTTTTGTATCTCAATCACTCTAATTCACCCTAGCATTGGTAACAACTTGAATCGTGAGCCCCACCTAATCACTTAGAGAAACATAGTTTAAAAACAAAACAAAATAAAAACAGAAGTGAAAAGGACTCAACGAGATATGGTGAAACTATCATGTTATTTCTAACACCTGAGCTCTGTGCTTTTATGAATAGACTCTTTAGATGTTGCCATCTAGTCAGATTGGTTCTTCAACTCCTACAACCAAAATGCTTCCATCCACTTAGATTGGTTACTGCCATCCTTAATAAGCATAAATTTCTGGACTCTGGAGTTTAATTGTGCAACTAAAAAGTTTCTCCTATACCCCCAAACTTAAATCTAACATTGTCCTCAATGTTCTAAAAATCAAATTAAAAGCATGAACAAGGAGAAACTGTTACCATTTGAAGCAAAAGAGATAAGGAAAGATATTACCGTGTTGCATGAGAATGGGTTACCTCCCAAGAAGTGCTAAGTGTAATGTCTTCAGCCAGACTAAGAAAGGATTAGTCACCTCATAAAATCATAAAATAATAGCCGAAATATCTGTGGGTCATCAAAACCAAATAGAGCTATCACAAGTAAAAGGAATTTGCAACATGTCAAGAAAATAAACAAATAAAGCACACCCTTGTCTAGTTTCCTGTTTAAGACAACTACATCTAGTTGTGGTTCAGGTTCAAGATCTATAACTGGGTCCAAATAAAATATTTTCATGGGTTGCATTTCCTCATAGGTTAGATCCAAATGTTCAGGTTCTAGAGTCTGGAAAAACTCAAATAAAAACTTAGAAGCACATAATAATAACCTGAATAATTGAGGATCCTCTAAGTCAATCAGATTTGACTTACGCAACTGACCACAATGAGAGTGGTGATCTTCCTTAAATAAGTATGTCGACCCTAATCTCCTAAAGTAATTAGGTTTAGTCTCAAAACTTAATATTCGACACATTTGAAAATCAAACATTCCCACATTTGGAAAAAAAATATTTGGTGGGAAAACAAAGTCAATCTGGGTATCATAGCCTGGGTAAACCACATCAACCAGAGGATGGGTTTCTAATAACTGAAATTTCTTGTGGACATCACTAGGTTCAGGAAAACGTGTATGAAGATAATCTTGTAAAATGGTTGAGGCACATATGTCAAGTCCCAAGTGAGGGATCTCTGTAAGAGCTAAAGGTAAGGCACAAGGAGAATGATAATCACCCCCAAACTTAGAGTTTTGGGTGTCTCTAGATAGACTAGCTACAATTTCCCTAATTTCTAGATCATCAGAATCCTGAAAATGGTCAATTGATTCTTCTAAGTCAGGTACATCCTCACTCATCTCGACGAGTTCATTTTCTTTTTCTAAGTCTATTGTTTCTAAATCGCTAGACTCAAAATATACTCGTTCCTCTAAACCATTATTAGCTTCGTAATCAAAAGGAAATACTACATCGTCTAAAACGGGGGTATCTCTAGTCAAATCCTCGTCCTTTTGAATAGGTGAATAATTATTAAAATTATTTGGATTTGAACTAGAAATAATATTATTATTAAGCTCAGTTGGAGTAGCAAATTCCTGATCACTATGCCTATTTATTTCAAACTCTTCATCAACACTATCCTCATCATAATCATTATAATAACATGAAAATGGTTGAACCTCATCTAAACAAGTAGTGTAACCAATTTTTTCCTCGTCATCCAATGCAAATAACTATCCTCATTTTCAAGGGTATTATTGGAGACACTATATTGAAAATAAAGATTATTTCGAGCAATTCTTTCGTTCGTCTCAGCTATCAACTTGAGGGATTCCTCTATAGAAAGTTTTCTTTCGTCATAAACTAAGTTATTCATCTCAGTTATCCTACGTGTCGACTCTTCTAATTTCCTGAGAGACTCTTCTAAAGGAGAAATATAAGAATTTTGCTCATATGACTGGTGCCTATGTGGATAGTAATTGGGCTCACCATGATATGGACCATAATATTTAAAAGGATTATGTTCCCAACCACTATTCACACTATGGTCAAAGTAGTAACGTCCATTTTGAAACTCAGTCGGATATTCGTTGTATTGGCTATTGTAATACCAGTTCGACATTCTACTGCAGAGGTGTGAGTTGTCACACAAAATAAAACTCACTGACAGGGGATTCGTGGGTGGATAGAGTCTTACCTCCCGTACCAGACGGGCGATGAACCGTTGAAGTCGACTCAGGCCACCGACTCCAATGTCAGTGTACGAACCCGAGGGGCCGAGACAGTATCGTAAATGTCGTCCTTCCCTGCAAACAATTTATATTTAATTTTTAACCCTTCCTTAGGGTTTCAAAATAATAATAATGTCCAGTCCAAAAATAAAGTCCAAAAATAAAAATGTCCAAAAAGGAAAAGAAAAATTACAAAAATAAAATCCTATTTACAGTTTCTAAAAATAAACAAATAACTATATACAAAATCTTCTTCTTCACTCCTTTCAGATTCCTCTTTTCTTTCCTTCTTTGGCGATGCTTTCCTTTTATAGCAATTTTTCTTTCCTTGTAGCTTCGCTCCAAATCTGAAAAGAACCGAAAAATACCAAAAGGCGTAAAAAAGAACAAGAAACAATAAAAATAATAAAAATAAACCTTAAAAAAAATCTAAATACAAATTCGCGTCGGCGGCGCCAAAAATTGATGTAATTTTATAGTGGTAAATAAAAGTTCGTTTAAAGACTTGTAAATATTTGATTTCAGAATTAATTTTGGTTTCACTTAATGTTACGAGAGGCTGGGACTCAGGATTCTACCAATAAATCCATTCATGCGATTCATAAACTTATTCCAAACAATTATAGCTCAAATAGAATATTGACTCTGTTTCTTTGCCAAGGTAGATTTTTGAAAAGCAACGACTGTAAACCTAAAGCATGGGATATCAAAAGACTTAACCTAAGTATAACACATCAATTGAAATCACAACCGTTCAATAAAAACCATAAAATAATTAATAATCCTTGCAAAAAGTCATGAAAGAATTAAATATAATTACCACATGCATGAAATATGGCTTCTTCCGTCATCCCAGTGTTGGGGTTTAGCTCCTCATATTAATCATGATCTCAAAATATGTGTTTGTTGCTCAAAAGATGATTAAAAGAGTGAAAAGTAATAACACGGACTGTTTGCAACAGTGTATTGGTGTTGCAAAACAGCTGTTACAATGGAACTGTTACAGAAAAACTGTTGCTTTGTCGCTGATTTTAAGACCCTAGAATAAGACTTCCCTGAACAGCTTAATGTTCTGCGACTGTTTCTCGTGTGTCAATGTTCTTCCCGTTCTTCCTCTTCAGCAGCCGCAGCAGCAGAAACAGAGTTTGGTAAAGCTCTGATTTCTTCTTCTCTGGCTCTCCTTAGGTTCCCAAACTCTCGACACCTCTTCCATATGACCCAAGACATCTATTTATATCAAAAATACCGATTAAATCTCTCCCAAATCTTCCAAAATCTCTTCCCTTTTCTTCACGGCCAAGTTGTGGCAATTTCTTGTTTTGGGATTTCTACGTGTTTCTGAGCTTTCCTTTTTATTCTAAACTCTTCCTTAGATAGATACAAATCTTTGGAAAGGTTTACAGTGCTTTAATCTCTCTAAAATTCCCTAAAACAGGTCACACACGTGACTTTCCATATTTTCTGTTATGAGAAAAATCCGTCGATTGAGCCCAGTCTAATCGATTTAAACACCCATATCAGATTCCTAGACCCATAAGGAGTCTATCATATGAAAATAAGAGGTTTAACCGACCTCAAATTCCTCCAAATCACGATTGTCAAAACTGTTCTTTAACTGCACTATTTTCCCGCCAAAAACCTGATTTTTGAAGCCGTAAAGAAGATGGTGTGACCCTTATCCTCTGATGGGGTGCGATTAACAGATGCCTGGAAATGGGATTCCCCTTAGTAATTAGGTTACCCCTTATCCAAAGTGAGGGTCCGAATAGAAAATGTCCTCCCATGAACGCAAAAAACACTTTTCGAGCCAATTTCGCCGCAAAATCTTATTTTTTCCAAAAACACCTACAAAGCCATCAAAATACAAAATCGAGCACTAAAAATATATACAATTGAGATTATATCAGACACAAAAATGTGCCTATCAATAAAGGAGAGTAATCTAATTAGGTAGAATCTCTTGCGCTGCCTCCGTTTAAAGTCTCTATAAGGTCAAGTTTTCTTTTAGTTGTACCGTTGATAGGAAACTAATTAAATCGTATTGTTATTTTACTTTTTGATTAATTGATTTGATTGACTAACGATATAGTTATCCTTGATAAATCAAATTTGTTTATTATATGGTGCTTCTCTTCTGATATAAGGTGACTCGAGTTTGTTTAAGGATTGTCTATTACAGATCTAGTGATTCGAGATTTGTAGATAAAATTTCTGATCAATCAACATTAACAGACATTGTTTTGTGTGTCGTAATCATTAGTAGGATCAAGTTGTTTGTGTAGCGGTTAAGTTGAAGATTGAAGATTTGGTGTCTTTTCTTTTCTTGGTTTCTGATCTTTGTAATTCTTCTTGTATACTTGATTCTCTGAGATCCAAACAAGCAGTGTATATTGGTAAACTTGAAGACTTGTTGTAATGACCGAACGAACTGTCTAGTTGCTTCCCCTTGTAGATTTGATTTATAGAGCTTATTTAGTGACATAAATTATTTTGATAATATTTGTCTTGGTTTAATCTTTGATCAAATGAGTTTATGTATAAATAAAAAGAAGATCCTCCACTCTATTTTATCTGTGATCATTGCCGGATTTGGGGATTGATAAGTAAGTTGGTTACTGAAACAGATTTAGTATTTTAATATTTTGCGTTACGATCCAAAGGTGTTGAGAGCGGAAGTATCACAATATGTGAACTGACTCAAGATAGTGGACTTTGTCTTGGGATTCACATGCGTAGACCAGATTGGTTTTTAGCGCAAGGATACAGAAGGAACTGAGTAACTAGGAATAATTTACTTGGTCTCAAATATACGAAGTTGCAGTGGTCAATTTTCATAATGGATTTATGTTAGATAATTGCTCGGTTGAACCCACCAAGCGCTGGTATGTCAAGTTTGGTTGTCATATTTTATCTCCAGAACTCGAAGTTGTTTGATTATATTACCAGATCCAACTTTTTTAGGTTAGACTAGGAAATATTTGAAATTTTGAGAAAAGATAGTGTTACTTTGAATAACCTGAAGTCGTATTGGCATTAACGCACACATCATCCTTCTGTTCGAGGTAAGTAATGCATACTTGACTTGTTTCCATTTTTATCTACGTTTCTTTCAAATAATTTAGAATAAAAATATAACACATGAAATATATTCATGTATATCTAGTATTGGTGACTTGATCATTCCATTATGATCAAAGTGTCACGGAAGACTATGAATCAACTGGTATATTGGATTACGAAGTATTACGATTATGTTTTGAACTTTGTCACTATCTTTGTAATTCGTTACTAGATAGTGTGTTGAACTCTGGTTTGATTACATGCCTAGAAAAATATGTTTAACTACATGAGCTTAAGGAAGTAGACTTGCGAAACTTTTTTCGTAGTTGAAAGGACTCAAAGGATCTATTATAGTTACGATCCATTAAACAAGGATCTATACTAGGACTGGTCTCAGGGATCTGTAAAAATACTGATCCTTTTCTTGGGGATCTGTAGCAACTAAAAATTTTCTGATTTCGGCTATAAACTTAGAGTTTGGATAACTATCGAAAATACAGTTTGGCTAATATGGAAAGTTCACAAGATATTGACATAATATTTTGAACATGTACAAAACTCTTATTACTTAATGTTCAAATATTTTCCTTTATACTCAAGGTGGGATCCCAAACCGAAATATTCCATAATATCTTATTTGATATTCAGAATTCATATGTCTTTAGTATCCCAGTAATTAAAGCATATCTCTGGTACTATATTAGTAAAGCATATTTGCATGCTAGCTAATATTGAGTTTTCATCCATCAGAGATTTTGATATATTAGTTGGATTATAGTTGAAATTATACAAAACATAAAATAGGTATTTATTACATATCTTTGAATATCTTCGGATTTGGAATTCCTCGGAGTCCAAACTACATTGTCATTATACATAATAAAGTTTGTCTTTCTTGCAAACTTATCCCGCGGTACGTGTACATCTTGTAGTAGGTGTGAGGAAACCCACTAGCGGTATTCTCGTAATACTGAATGAAGAGGAAAGTATCCTAATTAGGTGAAATTCTTACATGCGCTTCGTTTAAAGATTTCTTTGGGATCAAGAAGCATCTAAAAGTACTGTTATGGGGAAACTAGAATCCTTTTCAATTATAAATTTGATTGGATAACGATATAGTTGAACCTTGATATTACCTAGTTTTTTTATTCTGTAATCCTTCTCCTTTGATATAAGGTCACTCGAACTAGATCAAGGATCAACGATTTCATATTTACTTTATTGATTCAAGATCTGAAGGATTTCTGATCATTCATTATTAACAGACTCCGTTTTGTGTGTGATTGATCATAAGGGAATCAAGTTGTTTGTGCAGGTACTTTGAAGACGAGAAGATTTACTTTTTGGTATTTTGATCTTTGTGATACTTCGTGTACACTTGATTGACTGGGACCCGACAAGCTCGTTTATCTTAATAAACCTTTTATAGCTTGTAATATGAATCCTATCACTTGGTGTTTCTCTTCGGGAACCGAAATTGATAGATTGTGAACTGAGATTGATTATCTTGGATAATCTTTATATCTTAATTAATTTAAACCACACGAGGGAATTTATATTGATTAAACGGTAAAACCTTTGTAACTCAACATATCTCTGAATAACTTGTTGATCTGGGAGGTTTATAGAGCAGTAACTGAAATAAATTAGTCCTTGACTGTTTAGGAATACAATCCAAAGGTGTTGATTGATATAAGTCGTCATAGAAAGTGGAGCGACTTAATATAGTGGACTTTATCTTAGGATTCAAAGGTGTTGGAGTTAGTTTACTTGGTCTCAACTATACGAAGTTGGTTGTAGTCTTTGTATAGCGGATTAATTATGAAAGTACTCAAAACTGGACTAGGTCCCGAAGTTTTTCTGCATTTGCAATTTTCTCGTTAATAAAAACCTTGTGCGTCGTGTAATTGCTTCCGCATTATATCAATTTGTCTTTATAATTAAAGTAAATATATTGCACGTTAATCAAACACTTGGTTTGATCCCATGGTTGGTTCGACTCGGACTTTGACTATATACCAGGTTCACATCTTGTGTTTTTCATTTTCACGACAGTTCTTGTCTATATTAGATCACACAAGGTGTGTCTTGAATAGGTGTACATCGAAAAGATCACGGTGTACTTGGTACCCTCGTCATTTCACTTAATTATGAGAGTATTAAAAACTGGATGAGGTCTCGGGTTTTTCTACCTCATTAACAAAATCTTGTGTGTCGTGCATCACGTACTTTATTTTCTGCAATTTAATTGGGTCGAACGACCCAAAGGTCCGAAGGGAGGGAGTCCCTTTTATGGCCACTTTTTTGTAAAATGAAAAGTAACGTAAATGTGCAATTTGATAAAAAGATCGGATATAATATTCCTAAAAGTTCCCTGTCATAAATAAAATTTTGGTTACTTTTTTACTAGACAAAATTGTCCCTCCCTTTTAGTGCAATTACTATAACTCTTTATGTATCCTATTTTTCAAGGGCATTGCCATTATGCAATCAGGAAAAGTGATACTTTCGTCCCGTTTCAAGAAAAGTGATACTTTCGACCTGTTTCAGGAAAAGTGATACTTTCGATCCGTTTCTGGAAAAGTGATATTTTCATTTCGTTTCAGGAAAAGTGATGCTTTCATCTTTTCTATTTGGCTTATTTTTAGGCAAAAATGAAACTTTGAAAGTATCTATTTTTCTAAAACGGAGGTAGTATATGCCTAAAATTATCATTCCAACAAAAAAAATGCATAACGAATTACGGAGCTACCACAAAGGATGCATAACAGTTTATACAATCGTATTTTGGTTTATGCATCCACTAATTTGGTTATGCAACCTCTAAAACGATATATATGCCTCAAAAATACATTCCAACAAAAAAAAGGATGTATAATGCGTTATGCAATCAATGTTTTTTCGTTTTTCTTCGGTTGTCCCTTCCCACCATGGTAGTAGTGTTCTAGTTATTATGTACGTTAATCCACTTAGTACGATCCCATGCTTAGTTCAATCACGAACTTAGATTATTTACCAAGTTATATCATTTTGAAGTAATTCTTTGACCATTATTATTTTGGTAAACCTACACAAGATGTGTTTATATAGGTCGATACGAAAAGCTTATGGTGTACTCGGTACCCTCGTCATTTTGATTTGTATCAGAACAGGACAAACACGATAAGATCTAATAACATGTATTTGGTGCGATCAAACCTATCGAGACCATTAGTCAGAATAACGGTAAAGGAATACCAAGAAAAAGACTTATAATTTCACATATAACAAGACTTTGGTGAATCTCTCGATCTCTGGATTTGATTTTAAAAAATGTTAGAAAGGAATTTGCTGATCAAGCTCAGATTTCTCTTTTAAAAAATTCCCGAAGATTGTCAAGATGAGATTAGGTAAAGTTTTATATTCAAGATCAATGACTCAAACTCTGAAAATCCTTTTCTGGGAGATGAGAGTTTTATTGATCACGTGAATATAGAAACATCTGAGCTACGTGAGCAATTTTTCTCTTGTACCAAAGAACTCAATTTTTCACTAAAAAGAGAAGGTAAGCTTCTAAATTACATAGACTCAAAGTAATCGGTTGATAATCGACTTCTTCTCGAGCTATCTTCCTTGAAATTCCACCTTCTGTCTCTCAAGAATGATTCTTTTTTGAAGATGCAATCTCTTAAAGAAAAACTAAGAAAGAGTATTGATCAGGAAAAAAAGTTTGAACTTTTAAAGAAATTTATAACTAATATATATAATGCCTTAAAAATCTCATCTGAATCTGAGATTATTACTGTTTTTAAACATGCCTAAAGGTTAAACAAAATAAGTCTTAAACTTGCGTCAGAAATCATTTGTTATCCTTTAAGGATACCCGTAAGACTTATTCGAAAGGGGCAGAAACTAGACATTACAATTTTTTCTTCAAAAAAGAAAAACGTTGACATAGCTATACCAAGAAAAGGATTTTCATCTTATAGGTCAAGAGAAGCTCAAGTACCACAAATCCCTAACAAGAAAAACAATATCAACTTCTAACATCAGAGTTTTCGTTATAAACCTTTGGTGAAGTTCTTCAAAATGATGTTTCGTGTGATCTTCATTCTTCAAGAGTAACTTGGAGGATCCGAGGACTTTATTATACAATCTAACCTAGACCGAAATATACTTTAGTATGTTATAAATCAAGAAATAGTTTTTTCATATAAATTTGACAACGTGCTTGACATTCCAACGCACGTGGGTTCAACCGAGCGCTCGTTCTATTACCCATATATACTCTTTATTCTCAAATTTCCACCTCACACCTTCTCTTCTCTTCACTTATAAATTTTATATCCGAGTTCTTATAATTTTCTAGTTTTTTTTTTAATAAAATGAAGATTTTATTAAACACTAGGGGAAGTTATATACACATAGATCACATCCATTTACAAGAGCCTTGATGATAGAGCATTTTAGGCTGTCATGAAGGGCATTAGTATTACAAAAAATACCCTTTTTACATTTCCCCCATTTAGATAGCTTATCAACTTCCTTTGGATTACTTCTATTTTCATAACATATCATACCACTAAAGTGACTCAAAAGAACCTTCACTTATTGTAATATTTTCTTCGTTTCCCATTCACAGTTTGAAGGTTTGTTAGCCAAAAAATTTACCACATTCTGATTGTCACTGTGCACCTGTATATCGTGCAAATTAAGTTCATTCGCCCACTCCAAAGCTCCTTTTACTGCAATTGCTTCTCCACATTCTGCACTTGTGGTGAATCCTGCAAATACTTTAATGTGAGCTATACTTTCATTTAACCACAGTATTAATCCAATACCCAGTTCCCCTGAATTCTTATCATAAGAAGCATCAACATGAATGCATCTATGCACGTTTCTGGTATTCACGAACCCTTGATTTCTTATCACTGATGAGTTCAAATCATTACTGACTCTATCATTTTCCTTAGAATCTTTTTTCAGAACAATACACCAGTCATTAATAGCAGTTTTTATCAATTGAATACAGTCCAAGGGGTTTGGCTTGATTCCCTTAAAAACCACCTGATTTTTCTACTTCCACAGCTGCCAACAGATGATTGCAAACATTTCTCTCCAATTTTTAAAAGGAGAAGAAAACCAAGATTTGACTCATTCAAAAAAATTATTATTGAAAACTGGCATTTGAATTACTAATCCAAACCATACCGCTCTAGTAAAGCTGCATTCAATAAATATGTGTTTGTTTGATTCTCGTAAATCAACAGAACATAACATACAGTACGGTTCAGAATGTTTCAACATATCATGCAGTTTCGATTTAAGGATGAGGACTTCTGACGTCATTTTCCAAACAAAAAGAATTGTTCTAGGTAGTAGATTCATATGCCATATTTTCAACCAAATAGGATCATTGTTAACTGGATTTTCCTGTGCCACTACCCTGTATGTAGATTTAGTAGTAAACTGACCGTTCTTATTGCCTAACCACATTAAAGAATATCGAGTATTTTGACTTAGATATATCGATTTAATCCTATTTGCTATCTCAGGTTGGATTAATGAATCAATTAAGCTTATGTTCCAAGCACCTTCCGAGTTAATAAGATCTGAGACGTATTTAACATCATCATTATGCCAATTTGTTAATCTACCTATTTTCGGAATCTAGTTATCTAAAGAAATTTGTATATTCCTACCATCACCCATTTGCCATATGTTGTTATCCCTGACAACTTGCAGACCTATTCCTATACTGTGCCAAACCCAGGAAATGTTATATTCCCTGTTCTTATGGAAGGGATGAGATCTTGGGAAGTATTTCCCTCTTAATATTCTAACCCATAAGTCATTAGTATTCTTCAGCATTCTCCATGCCAACTTAGTTAACAAAGATATGTTTACTTTTTGAGGGTCTCTAATGCCAATACCTCCAGCAGCATTTGATATTCTAATATTATCCCAAGCCTTAGGATAAAAAGCTTTTTTTGGATTATTTTTATCCCACCAAAAGTCTCTCTGTAATTTATCAAACTCATCAATCACAGATTTTGGAAATTCAAAGAACTGCATTTGATAGCTTGGATAAGCTGATAAAGTAGAGTTTATCAATACAGTTCTACCCGCTTGAGATAACAATTTAGCTCTCCACCCTTTTAGATCTTTATAACCTCTATCTAAAAGTGGCTCAAAATTTAATGCCTTTTTCCTACCAAAAAAAATAGGAGTTCCAAGATACTTCTCATCCTTGGAAATTCTTTGCACTTTCAGCATTCTGGCCAGAATTTTTCATGCTTTCCATGCACCTTCTTACTAAAGTAAACACCTGATTTATGGAAATTTATAGTCTGACCAGAAGAAGATGTAAATATGTATAAAATACTCATAACATTTCTAACTTCAGCCATGTCAGATTTATAAAATATAAAACAATCGTCAGCAAATAGTAGATGAGGTAGTGTTGGACAATTTATATTAATCTTGATTCCAAAAAACTTTTTCTGACATTCAGCATTTGTAAACAACCTAAAAAGACCTTCCAGAGATGTTATAAACAAATACGGAGATAAGGGGTCTCACTGACGAAGACCCCTAGAAGGAGAAAATTGAATTCCTGGAATACCATTCAGTAGAACAGTTATGAAAAAGCGGGGGTCTAACAACACCACCCAATATTTCGCTTAGAAATCTGTATGGACAAACTCCAATATACTTTTAAGAGAATCAACAAAACTCAATCAATTAAAAGTACATCAACAAGTTTATATCTCTCTCTTGATTTGATTTCCTCAAACAGAAACTGCGAGTACTGATCAAATACAAAGAATAAATTGGATGGTACCAAAGACCAATATCCAAGGATCAATCAATGACAATCAACAACCAAAGGTTGGATTACTCTAATTGATGATCTAACGCACAACCTGTATTATTTCAATTATAAATATAAAACAATATAATGCGGAAACTGAAATAACAAAGACACCAGAAATTTTGTTAACGAGGAAACCGAAAATGCAGAAAAACCCCGGGACCTACTCCAGATTGAACACACACTGTATTAAGCCACTACAGACACTAGCCTACTCCAAGCTAACTTCGGACTGGACTGTAATTGAACCCCAATCAGTCTCCCACTGATCCAAGGTACAGTTGTACTCCCTACGCCTCTGGTCCCAGTAGGATACTGCGCACTTGATTCCCTTAGCTGATCTCACCCACAACTAAGAGTTTCTACGACCCAAAATCGCAGGCTTTGACAATAAACAAATCTGTCTCACACAGACAAGTCTATCAAAGGATCAATCTGTCTCCCACAGAAAAACCCTAAAGTTTTTGTTCCATCTTTTGATAATAATCAAGGTGAACAGGAACCAATTGATAATCCGGTCTTATATTCCCGAAGAACAGCCTAGATAAATCAATCACCTCACAACAATCTTAATCGTATGGCAGCGAAACAAGATGTTGCGGAATCACAAATAATGAGACGAAGATGTTTGTGACTACTTTTTATATCTTTCCTATCGGAGATATTAATCTCAAGCCAATCAATCTGATTTTACTCGTAAGATAGAAGATGCAAGATCAGATCACACAACTACGATAAAAGTAGTATTGGTCTGGCTTCACAATCCCAATGAAGTCTTTAAGTCGTTAACCTGGTTTTAGAAGAAGAAAACCAAAGGTTAAAGGAGAAACGACTCTAGCACGCAAACTAGTATCACACGTGAAGTGTGGGGATTAGTTTTGCACAATACTAGATGTCTTCTTTGTATAGTCTTTCAAATCAAGGTTTCGCCTTGGTCACAAAGCAAACAATATCCACCGTTGGATGAAAACCTGATTTAGATTCAAGCTAATATTTCTCAACCGTTAGATCGAAAACTTAGCTTGTTATACACAAATGAAATGCATGCTTGTAGGTCTGTTAACCGTACCCAAATGTGTACATTTGTTGGTTCAACAATAGTTAACCAAAAGGTTAGGCATATGAGCATTTCATACCAACCATATTATTCTTCACCATAACTAGTTCAAATGACTCAAATGAACTAGTTAGAGAGTTGTTAAATTTCAAGGAAATCTTATGTACTACACAAGATACAATTGAAGCAAAGATGATTTTATTCACTCGAACCGGTTCATGAACTTTATAGCCATGGTTTGCAAATTGCATTCCTTAGTATTTATAAGTTTAAGTTCAGAAATAATCTTCAGATATATAACCTTCTTAAGTTCGCACACTAGGTTCGCGGACTTAAGCAACCGGGCAGAGTTTACAAACTCCAGCAGAAAATCTCGGCAAAGACTTTCCGCCGGTTCACAGACTGGTACTCACGTAATTGTCAACTCCAGCAGAATTTCTAAGGATGAGAAGTTCGGCAGTTCGCGGACTTGGAAACAAGCAATTCTTCCGGTTTCTCTTGATCAACAAAGTTCGCAAACTTTGGTTCAAGGAATAGGACTTATACATAAATGTGTTTCCACAACAATGCTTATGTCCACCATTGGTTATGTAATCTAAACTCTCATTTCAATCATTGAAACATTCTTCGAGGACTTTATACAGTTGTTACACCATTTCTCGTCAAAGAAATTTTCAAGATGATTGAAACATATCATGACCTTCGTCACATGGTAAAGATATACTAGATCGAAGTGAAAAGCTTACCAACACATATTTCGAGATATATATAGGCGAGGTATACTCGGCTCGAAATACCAAATGTGTATAATCCAAGTCTATATATATGGCATACGACTTCTTGTCTCAAAGAGTAGGAGATAGATTAGATAGACTTTTGAGTGATAGATAAGTTCAAGTCTTCACATACCTTTTTGTCGAGAAGTTCCACCGGTTCCTTGAGTAGTTCTTCTACTTGTATGATGAATCGCCATGAAGTCCTTGAGATCAACTATACTTTCTATCCTAGTCCGAGACTTAGCTATAGTAGACTAGCAATCAAGACTTATAGTTTTGATCACTCACATTGACAAACATGCTTGAGATAGCAACGCATGCGAGTTCGACCGAGCAATGCTCTAACAAGTTAACCTAACAGTTGATATATATTCATAAATGAGATCACACCATTTTTGTGAAAATCCAAATTTTTTAAACATATGTATCACAAAACCCCATTCCATTTTATCAAAGGCTTTAGATAAATCTAACTTTAAAGCCAAATACCCTTTAGATTTTTTACAAGTTCTCATAGTATGAAGTATTTCATGCGCTATCACAATATTATCAACTATTTGCCTTTCTGGAATAAAAGCCGATTGATTAAGCGATATAATTTTGTCTAAGACCTTTTTAAGACGAGTTGCCAATATCTTGGAGATTAGCTTATACAAAGCATTGCTCAGACTTATAGGTCTGAAATCCACCGGAGTTATTGGGTTCTCCACCTTAGGTATTAGACATATGAAATTGTCATCCAGAGTTTCTTCTGACTTTTCTGTTTCGAAAAATTTCTTAACCAAACTAACCACATCTTCCTCCACCGTATTCCAGTGACATTGGAAAAAACCCGGTGGATAACCATCCGGGTCTGGTGATCCCCATGGGTTCATGCTGAATAAAATACTTTTAATTTCATCAACATCTGGCGTTCTAACTAAATCCAAATTTTCCTCTTCAGAAACCACTTCAGAGATTATGTTATCAAAAGTTGGATTAAATTTCCCATCAGAAGAAGTGCTTATCCTAGCAAAATGATTCTTAAGAAGCAAATCTAGTTGAGTTTTATCTTCTATCCAAAGACCAGAATCTTCCCTAAGCATATGAATTGAATTATGCCTTTTCCTAATCGAATCTACCACATGAACATATTTAGTATATCTATCATGTTCCTTAAAGAATTTATCTCTACTATTTTCCAACCAATAGATACTTTCAATTTTATTCCAAGTTTCCAGTTCATCCTCAAGTCTTTTAAGAATTTTCCTAGAGATTAAATGGCATGGTTTCGCATTCTCTCTATCAATTTTCTTTAGGATTTCCTCCTTATTTTTAAAGATATTCTTGAAAATATTTTTATTCCAGAAACCAAATTCCTTAGCAAGATTTTCAAGAGTTTGTACTAAATTATTATCAGCAGAAGCTCTCCTTTCAACCCAGGCATTCTCTAAAAATATTTTGTAATCTTTATGTTCTTTCCAACCCCTAAAATATTTATAAGGTCTTTTACCTCCTAATTTAACATGACAAATATCAATGAGAAGAGGATTGTGATCCGAAGAAACCCTAGTTAAATGATAAACTGTAGAATCAAGGAAAGATTCAAACCATTTAACATTGACTAAATCTCTATCAATACGCTCTCTAATATTCTCTTCCCCTTCTCTTTGATTAGACCAGGTGAAAGGATCACCTTGAAAACCCAGATCTATAACCCAATTTGCTGTATTGCTGTATGAACTAAATTGAAGATACTTGTAGAAGCCTCATTACCCCCTTCTTTTTCAGTATTCTCCAAAATAAAATTCATATCACCAACCAGCATCCAAGACTCATTAAATCATTCATTTAGGTTCAATATGTAGTCCCATTGTTCTGACCTATTATGAACATTCAGAGCACCGTACATACAAGATATGTAACAGACTACACCCTATATTTTCAAAACCGCAGTAATAATATTTAATATGACTTCAACCAAATCAACAACGATATTATTATTCCAAGCAACTATTTGGGCACCCGATCTACCAATAGATGGTATAACTATCCAATCCCTGAATTGAAGTTCTAGTTCAATATATCTTAGAGAAAAATAAAAAAACAAATATGTACAACCAAAGGTGACCCTCCCCTGTGAGATTGGAGCCAGAATCGATCATTTAGCCACGAGTGGCTTACAGACCCAGTGTAACTCCTAATCATATATATGAAAATCCATAATGAGATCACTATAACAAAACGAGAAGTGGGTGTTCATAAATTGAGTGACTACCTAATACGGTTAAAGAAAGATTATGAAAATATCCTTAGTACCTATTATGTGACTCAAAAATACATAAGACCCAATATGTATAAATAATTTATTTCAAAAATTCCGAAATAGGTAAGTCTATTTGTTTATTTTTCGGATTTTATTTTAGTTTTTATGTAAGCATTTAAGAATGTGGAAGAATCAAATATGTAAATATTATCATAGGAATTACACCGCTTGATTTTACTCCAATACTGGAATAATATGTTAAAGGGATCTTGTTTCACTCCGCCAACGAAATTAGAGGTCAGATAAGAGATGAATCGAGCCTCTTCCTTCATATAAGAGTGATACAGAGGCGCTTTTGATTCATCAAGGATTGATAGCTGATGTAATACCTAATGCAGGACTGGAGAACATTTTACAACGTAAAGATTTAACATACCTAGGTCATCTTGAAAAAATCAATATAATATTTTTGTTATGAGTATATGGCCAATATTTTTTTCCTCAATGCTAGCATTTCTACAAAAGTTGGTTGGCTCGAAGCATGTCAAGAATTGAATGCGATTCAAATTGAGGATCATTGTTACAATTTTTTGTATCTAACGCAACGAATGCATGCTACCCACTTGGAGGTAAATGAAGGGTTGATTCATGTTTTTGCAGACAATTGCAGATTGTTTTGGTGGAAATCACAACCAATCTACCCAATAATTTCTGATAGAGACTCAAGTGCCAAAACAACAAGGATGGATTTTACCCCTAACACCACAACATAATATATTTTTCCCACAACCCTAAGGATTTCGACCATGGGCGAAACTACTTGACGAAATTCATCACCCCCAAGCACCGCAACGACATGATACTTCTACTTTTTAAGGTTATGGAGATGAACCTAATACTTCCACTCAACAAGATTATTCAACCAATCAGGTTCTCTCAAACTTCGGATTGAGCCATTTTTCATCAGATTAGTCTAAGATCAGAACAAATTTTATGGATTAAAATGTAAGTAAAATTAAGGTTGGATGTATTCAAAAAATTGAAACTGAGCCATTGAATGATACATCCATTAGAGACTTGATAATTATCGAGCGGCGTATTATCTACCCCACGGTAGATATTTTGTCGCGATTCGGAAAACCGAGTGAGTTTGTTGGCAACATTGCCAATTTACCAAGTCCATACGACCTGCCCTTAAGGGTGTTTCAATCAATCCATACTTGCCCTTAAGGGGTGTTTAAATTACTAGTCAGGGCGCTGGGCTGAAAAATCCACATAAGTTCATCCCACAAAACCCTAAAACATAATCCCTTTTCACTTCTCTCAAACTTTCGCCTCCACCATTTTTCCACAGACGAAGGGAGAGAGTTGAAACCAAAGCGACGCAGCCATGAAGTTCAATCCCAGAGTTTCATCATCAAGGAGGAAGAACCGCAAGGCTCATTTCACAGCACCATCAAGTGTTCGTAGGGTTCTTATGAGTTCCCCCCTTTCATCTGAACTCCGCAGCAAATACAACGTTCGATCTGTTCCTGTTCGCAAAGACGATGAAGTTCAGGTTGTTAGAGGAACTTTCAAGGGTCGTGAAGGAAAGGTTATTCAAGTTTATCGTAAGAAATGGGTTATTCATGTTGAGAGAATTACAAGAGAGAAAGTGAATGGATCTACTGTTAATGTTGGTGTTAATCCATCAAAGTGTGTTATTACTAAGCTCAGACTTGATAAGGATAGGAAATCGCTCTTGGATCGTAAAGCTAAGGGTAGAGCTGCTGCTGATAAAGATAAGGGTACCAAGTTTACTACTGATGATGTTATGCAGAACGTTGATTGATTGATTGGTGGTTCATTGGTACTCTCCTCAGGTTATCATTATCTTGTTTTTGGGGTTTCTTTGTTATGAGTTATGTTTTTGTTTTAGGGTTTCATGAATTTGGGGATTTTGAAAACTTGGATTATGATGATGATTATGGTAACATTTTGTCTATGAAATTGGATATTTTAGGTTTTAATTTGTTGTTTAATGTTATTATTGGATCTGTGAATGAATGTTTTGTTTTTTAGGTTTACATTTGTCATGGTGAATGCTGATACTGAATGGTGAATGGATGTTTTGTCTTTGCCCCTTTTGTTTCTTCTTACATAATCAAGAGGAAAGAATTTTTGATTTTGCAGCATTGGATGTTATTTTAGTGATTTTGAATTACTGGTGAATGGGCAATTTTTATGATTCTGGAAATTTGTTCTGATTTTTTAAGCTTTGATATATTTCATATGTTAGTTTGACGATTGGTTTTTGTTTGTATTGATTAAAGATTAGTAGAGAATTGACATACTTTGAATGCTTAGTTGTAGGAGCTTAGTTCTTAATGCCCATATATGTGTTTGATTGATTAGCAGAAGATTTCATGGTTTGCACTAGATTGCTGGAGAGACACAGTATTTTTGTACGAAAATGGTTAATAGAGCATGAATTATCTTTCAAAAATTGTGTTAGAAGCCTAGTTGTTGAGTTCTTGTGCGTTGAGAATGTCAGTCTTTATGTTTTTTTTAGTATACTGTGAATGTTTAGTTGTAGGTGCTTAGTTCTTACTTCTTATTTTTATGGTTGGTTTAGGTTTGGAACTTTAGATGTTAAATGTCTTTGCCTGATATTGAGTGGCACAATGTTATTGTACTAAAGATTAGTGGAGAATTGATGGTTTATGTGAATCTGAATTTAGCTGATTGAGCAGTCACTAGGTGACAAGTTCTGAATTCTTTATTCATGAAACTATTAGCCCTTTTCGATTTACCTCAATCTGTATCGGTGAATCGGTTAATAGTAATCTTATGATTCCATTGAGTTTTGATATATTGCATATTGTTAGTTTGAAGGCTTTTATTATTTTTGATTGATTAGTATAGGATTTCATGGTTCAAACCAAAGATTAGGAGACAATTGACAGTGTGTTTGTGTAATGATGGTTGATAACTGTGAAAGATCAGGGATGTGAATCATTTTCAGAAAATCTTTATTTGGTTTTGATATACTTGAATGCTTAGCTGCAGGAACTTAGTTCATAGTGTTCATTTCGGGTTGGATTGAACATTCTTGAATTCTCGATGGTTGATAAATTTGAAAGATCATGGATGTGAATCATAGGGGTGTCTATCATTTTCAGAAAATCTGTATCGAATCTGTATTGGTTTTGATATACTTTGAATGCTTTGCTGCAGGAGCTTAGTTCATAGGGTTGATTTTGGTTTGGATTGAACATTCTTGATTCTTGAATTGTTTTAGCTATTAGTGTAGAAGTTAAACTAAAGATTGCTTGTGGATCTTGATTTGAGTAGTTTTTTTTATCGAGCACATGATTTTGTGGAAAACAGTGACATAGCTGCTCCTTTTTCTGTTTAGGTTTAATCTGACGATCCTTTTACCAAAATAGTGTAAAACAGTGTGTGTTGTAAACAGAAAATATCAAGGGTTTTATAGTTACTATGTTTTGACTTGAATATAGCTCCAGGCTTATCCATGAAACTGTTGGCCTTTCTCAATATTTCTTCAATCTGTTTTGTGCTTTTACTTGGTGTTTCATGGCTGTAAATGTCTGTGGGAATTTGCTGTCCATCCTTGGAAATGTCATGGAGAATCAGTTGCTAGTATGCACTTTGCAGTTTGAAAATGATTCTCCTAGAATTGCGATGCATATTGAGGTTACAGTATGCACTTTGCAGTTTGAAAATGAGTGTCTAGTTTATCGACTTTTGCCACTGAGGTTGGCAATTACTTGAGAATTCAGATACAGTAAGCTTTGTTGCAGTTTAAGTTGATGCTCTCACTTTTCTATCTTGTTTTGGTCATCTAGTACTTGGTGCACTTGGTGGATTCAAGGTTGTATTCTCACTAATGCAGTCATATTATCTAGTGAAAAGTGTCCATGACTTGCACCAACTCCTTTTTGCCTAGTTACTGTACCCCTCAGCCAAAGAAAACCTCATGTCCTGTACCTGTAGTATTGGTCATGTATCTGGTTACTCTCAATATATCATCAAGTTATCCTCTGTCTTTAACTTCATCTGACAAGAGCAGTTCTCTTCCGATCATACCATTTTAAATCTCAAGGTTGACCCCAGAAATGCTAGTCTGTAGATATTGTGGAATATGGGAGAAACGTGCAAGTGATGCACATCTACGTGCCTAATGTGAGTGTTATGAGACGGCAAGCAATACCCAAACTTTAGTTTGTCCCATGTGAAGAGATAAAACAAGAGAACTACCAAAACATTCTCTAAAAGATTTCAATTCTAGGCCTTTGGAAGATATTAACCATTGGATAGATAACTTGTGTCTTGACCAAATGCTCAAAATGCAGCCATTCAATATTGAAAACGATTCAACATTGGGGCTTCTGAGTACAGGTCGTATGTTTACTTAACTATCTTATCATAATATCGTCATCATCGTAGTCTTTTATGTTTCAGTACAGATGCGCCTCGCAAGATGTTGGTTCTGGCTTTGGTGCAGGATTTTCCTGCTCGACAGCCCATAACTAGTATAAAACAGGACTTTCTTTACCTATGAGCAGGATATGGTACGCACGCACTTGCAGAAATGGACTTGGTCTTTATACTTTTTCCTTTCTTACTATGCTGCCTGAGGAATATATGTCATCTTCAACTTGGAGGAAATCTATCCATCTTGATCAATGTTATAACAAATGGCTCTTCCTAGCACAATCAATCTATCCATCTTGATAAATGTGATAACAAATGTCTCTTCCTAGCACAATCAATCAAGAATTGAAACATAAATGAAATTAAAGTAAATCAAGCACACACAACACAAGGGTTTATAGTGGTTCTATCAAGATGATCTACATCCACTTGTCAAGACAACGAAATGATTTCCACTATGAGTAAACAAGATTACAAAGTATTTCCACTCAACCCCCCCTCAAGAACCCTAGCCCCTTTTGGTGCCTCACTCTCTCTTTTCTAATACATAAGTTTCTCTTACCAAAACATGAGGAGGAGAAGAAGATTTATCTCCTGATGCCTTTTAGTCCACAAAAGGTAAACGGGCAAATGGGTAAACCCAACTGAATACAAAACCCGTATTCAAGGCATATATACAACAAATCTCCACCTTGACTTGAATACCATAACCACTCATCATCATCGTCTTCGCTCAGCCCCCTCAAGGGCTCTCAACACCTGTTGACACCAACCAAGTCCAAGCAATGATTGAACCTGATACTTGGAACCGACTCCGTTAACATGTCTGCAGGATTATTCGCTGTAGGAACCTTTAGCATCGCTATCTTCCCTTCTTCAATTGCATCCTTGATAAAATGATACCTGACATCGATGTGCTTCGTTCTCTCATGATACATATAATTCTTGGACAAGTGAATGGCACTTTGACTGTCACAGAATAGAGTTGCACTCTCTTGCTTGAACCCCAGATCACCAACCAAACCCATCAACCATATACCTTCCTTCACTGCTTCTGCGGCTGCCATGTACTCTGCCTCAGTTGTTGACAATGCAACTGTGCTTTGAAAAATCGACCTCCAACTGATAGTACTACCAAACAATGTAAAAGTATAACCTGTCAATGACCTTCTTCTATCAAGATCACCTGCATAATCGGAATCAACATAACCCACAACATTTGTTGAATCATCATAGTGTTGTTATCAAACAATAAACCAAGATCTGTACTTCCCCTTAGATACCTTCAAAATCCACTTTACAGCTTGCCAATGAGCCTTCCCGGGATTTCCCATGTACCTTCTTACCACACTCACATCTTGTGCGATATCCGGCCTTGTACAAACCATAACATACATGATGCTACCAACTGCACTTGCATACGGAACCCGAGACATGTAGCCTGCCTCATCTGCAGTTTGAGGTGATTGCCTTCTAGAGAGTCTAAAATGAGCTGCCAAAGGAGTACTTACTGGTTTTGCATTTTTCATACCATACCGCTCCAACACCTTCTCGATGTAAGCCTTCTGGGACAAATACAACTTTCCTTCAGCTCGGTTTCTATGAATCTCCATGCCCACTATCTTCTTTGCTGCACCAAGTCCTTCATCTCAAACTCACTACTCAATTGCACTTTCAACTTCTGTATCTCTGACATGTGTTTGCAAGCAATCAACATATCATCAACATACAAGCGTAAATACACAAATGAACCATCATGGAGTTTCCTGTGATATACACAACTATCATACTTACTCATATCATATCCATTTGCCAACATAAACGTATCAAAACGTTTATACCACTGCCTTGGAGATTTCTTCAAACCATACAAAGATTTTTTCAACAAACATACATGGTCTTCTTTGCCAGGAACTTCAAAGCTTTTTGGTTGTTGCAAATAAATACGCTCTTCCAAAATCACCATGAAGGAAAGTTGTCTTAACATCTAGTTGTTCAAATTCTAAATCATTCAAAGAAACTATAGTAAGCAATGTTCTAATAGAACTATGTTTAACAACAGGAGAAAATACCTCATTGTAGTCAATGCCTTCTCTTTGTGTAAACCCCTTTGCCACAAGCCTTGCCTTGTACCTTGTTCCCATCTGAAATACCTTCTTTCTTCTTGAAGACGACCCATTTGCTTCCCAAAATCTTCTGTCCCTTAGGTCTTGCAACTATCTCTCAAGTGCCATTCCTTTCAAGAGACCCAATTTCTTCAATTGCAGAAGCTCCTCATTCTGCTGATTCTTCACCTATGATTGCTTCTTCATAGGTTCTTGGATCATCCCTATCAATGCTCTCACCCACTGCAAGTGCATATGCAACCAAATCAGCATGGTCATATCTCTGAGGTGGTCTGACTTGCCTCCTTTCTCTGTCTCTTACAAGATTGTACTGATGATCTTATGCTTCTTCTTCCTGGGCAGGCTCTTGCACAATATCTTGATCATCATCATCAAAAACAATACTCTCATTGTTTCCTTGAACTTGCATCTCAAGTTCCACTTGGTCACCAAGCTCCACCTTATCACTAACACCCTCTTCAGCTCTTCCATCTAGATCTTCATTCTTTTGCTTCAACATCGATTGCTCATCAAATTTCACATCTCTACTGATGAGAAACTTGTTTGATCTTTCTTCAGGACACCATAACCTGTTTCCTTTCACACCCTTTGCGTACCCAAGAAATATACACTTTTTTTCTCTAGGCTCTAGCTTCCCCTCATTCACATGAGCATAGGCTGGACATCCAAAAATCTTCAAATCTTCATAATTAGCATGTGAACCTGTCCAAACTTCATTTGGAGTCTTGCATTCAATAGCAGTTTATGGAGATATGTTAACTAAATAAGCTGAAGTATTAGCTGCTTCTGCCCAAAACTCCCTTGATAACCATGCATTGGAGTGTATGCATCTTGCCTTCTCCATAATGGTTCTGTTCATCCTTTCCGCAACACCATTTTTCTGTGGTGTTTTTCTGACTGTGCGGTGTCTCACAATCCCTTAATCCTTGCAGAACTCATTGGGCTCACCTCCACAAAATTCCAAACCATTGTCTGTCCTCAAGCACTTGATTTGTCTTCCGGTTTGTTTCTCAACCATAGTCTTTCATTTCTTGAACTTGGAAAAAGTTTCATTTTTGTGCTTAAGTATGAATATCCATACTTTCCTTGAGAAATCATCAATGAATGTCAACATATATCTACCACCACCATGTGACTCAACCCGAGAGGGACCCCAAAGATCAGAATGAATATAATCCAAAATACCCTTTGTGTTATGAATAGTTGTACTAAACTTAACTCTACACTGCTTCCCAAAGACACAATGTTCACAGAAATCAAGCTTACCTGTTAATGACCACAAAGCAATCCCTGCTTGCTCAAAACATCCAACCCCCTCTCACTCATATGCCCTAACCACATACGCCACTACTTGGTAGTATCATCTTCGGAACTTGGAGAACATACAACTGCATCACCTTTCACAGTAGTACCTTGCATCGTATAAAGACCATTAATTCTCTCGCCCTTCATAATTGTAAGACTCCCCCTTGAGACATGAATAACTCCACATTCACCTTGATACTTGCAACCATTTGAATAAAGTGTACCTAAAGAAATCAGATTTTTTCTCAAGTCCGGAACATGCCTAACCTTAGTTAAAGTCCTCACCATACCGTCATACATCTTAATTTGAATTGTACCTACACCCACCACTTTACAAGTGACATTGTTTCCCATAAGAACTTTACCACCTTCTCTAGCTTGATAAGTAATAAACCACTCCCTGTGAGGACACATGTGAAAAGTACACCCCGAATCAAGAATCCACCCATTCTTCGGAATTTCAGTATAAACCGTAAGAATCGTTCCATCATCACCTTCTACTTCAAAATTTGCTACGGTGCCTTGGTTAATATTCTTCTCAATATTCTTCATTTTTGGACAATCCTTCTTGAAATGCCCTTGTTCCTTACAATAAAAGCAATAGAATTTACCCGATTTAGATTTGGACCATGACTTTGATCCACTCCTATCAAATCCACCCTTTTGGTTTCCTCTTCCTCTAAAAAACAACCCATCTCCCGAATTATCTTTACCATCAATACCCGTCTTCTTTAACTCCTTAGAGTTCAAAGCCGCTTTAACTTCTTCCATGGAATTGTGGTTTTTCCATATATTACGGTATCAAAGAAATTATCATAAGATGGTGGTAAGGAACAAAGAAAACCCAATGCTTGGTCTTCATCTTCAATTTTGACATCAATATTTGCCAAATCCAAGAGAATTTTATTATGCTCATCAAAATGATCTATAATAGACATTCCTTCATGCATTCTAAGAGTATGTAATTTCTTCTTAAGATATAAACGATTAGTTACGGATTTAGTCATATACCTCTTTTCCAACTTGTTCCGTAGCCCATCCTGTGTCGTTTTCGTCGCAACTTCTCTCAAGACCTCATTGCTCAAACACAAACAAATTATTCCATGTGCTTTATCCATGAGACCATCCTTTTCCTCATCCTTCAATGTTGCTCCTAGACCCGTTTTCCCCTTCAAAGTTTCCACCAAACCTTGTTGTACCAAAACAACCCTCATCTTTAGCCTCCATAAATTAAAATCATTTCTTCCATCAAACTTCCCAATCTCATACTTTGCCGCCATCCTAGATTGTACCCACCCGGAGCTTTGATACCAATTTGTCATAATAAATGGCTCTTACTAGCACAGTCAATCAACAAATGAAATAGAAATGAAATCAAAGTAAATCAAACACACACAACAAAATGATTTATAGTGGTTCGATCAAGATGATCTACATCCACTTGCGAAGATAACGAAACGATTTCCACTATGAGTAAACAAGATTACAAGGTATTTCCACTCAATCCCCTCTCAAGAACCCTAGCCCATTTTGGTGGCTCAATCTCTCTTTTCTAATACATGAGTTTCTCTTACCAAAACATGAGGAGAAGAAGACTTATCTCCTGATGGATTTTAGTCCACAGAAGATAATTGGGAAAATGGGTCAGGAAAATGGGTAAACCCAAACAAAACCCATATTCAAGGCATATATACAACAACCTGGTGAACATAAAGTCAGCAATCATGAAAAGTCTTCCATTCAAAAGCGAGGTGGACTTAGGAACTTGTGGATAGGAATTCCGATCCTACCTTCAAAAATTGTATGAAAATGTCGACATTTCCTATCAGCGAACTAAGGGGATCAGAAGGTACTCCATATAAAATAGCTTCCAAATGAACATATAAAAAGATGTTATATCCGCTTTACTGGTAAGATCAACATGCCTTGCACGAAGCCACAAAAAGGAGCCAAGTACGAAATGGCCCAGTACCTGTTTTGCAGAACATATATCATGGTGTCAATAGTAAATCATACCACACCAACAAAAAAAAGCATATTGTGCAGCAGTCAGAGTGAAGCACGTACGGTGAGAATTTTGCTGACTGCGAACGATGAAGTGGCTCCTACCATGATCGCAACACCATATGCAACCAACAACATATTCACACAAAACCAGAAAACATGTTTTGCATCAAGGGTTAGCAGCACTTAGTAGCAAGATACTTGCAGATAATATGAAATATATTTCTGGTACCTTTTCTTGCCCTGGGATGACACTGAAGGACTGAATGCTGAAGTCTCTATCTCCATCCACATCAGGTATATCCAGGTTGATTTTTTGTGATTGGTGGATTTAATTTCGACAAAGGCTAAAATCGTAAAATCATGATACTGCATGTTTCTGACCCGGCTTCAGGAATGTGCATGAAACTCATATTTTATCATCCGTGAACTATTTCACGATCTCTGACTGCGCGAGTATCCTCTCAGAGCTATGATGAAGATGTTTCTCGAAAAATCCTCTCAGCTGAGCTTTCGATGCTTTACACATTTCATCATCACCTCTACATAGAATCAAAATGATTGGGCGTCTCCTAGACATAGTGCATGCTAGTATAGAGCCTAACACCTTCAGGATGTCACGCTATTCGTTGTTTCCTGACTATGTAGAGAGAACATGTATAGAATCTCCTAACGATTGGACGACTCCTAAACATATTACATGCTAGTATACAGCGCTAACGTCTTCGGGACGTCACACTATTTGTTGTTCCCTGGCTATACACCCCTCAGAACGAGTATGATGCTTCCATTATCTCATATTTTGATTCTGCAAATCATAGGTTAATTCTAGTATGTCATCTCTTCACTTTATTTCTTTTGTCTTAGTAGGTCTCAAACTTATTCATAGACTTCAAAACTTAAACTCTTTTAATTTGGCTATATTATGTAAAAATTCGAATAGGGGAATAACAACGCTTCTTTGGTCACTAACTCTCTTATATATCCCTTTTAGGTCTTTTTCTAAAGCCTAAGTTTTTGTATAAAGAAAAAAATATATTTCATAATAAACTTTTTTGGGGGCGTGGCGCAACATACACTAACCTAGAAAAATCACGATATAATATGCACCGTATACACTAACCTAGAAAAATCAGGATATATAATCTGCACCTTAGAATAGGATTTTAAAAACGTTGGGGTGGCCATGGCTATATACCCAAGGGAATACGTGTCTCCGCCACTACCCACGCATACTAACGTTGTTCCTATAATTTATTCTTGGGTAAAGGGTTTTTTTTGGCTCCACCTAAATTATCATTGCTAGGACCCAGATCCTTGATTGGTTTCGAGGAATGGTTTTTCTACAATGGCTCCAAAAATCTTTCCAACCTCGACTTTTTTTTTTTATCCAAAATGAGAATATTATTAGAAAAAGGAGAATGTACAATTAGCTACCATAGATAGCACGGAAAGGAAAACATAAAAGATGTAAATTACATAAAAATAGATTCACATGTATTATGCAGGGAACTTGCAACATTCAGGTGAACTTTTTTTCCCGCTGCAACAACCCAACTTAGCACCAAAGATTTGATATCAATAATCAGGTATTTTCAAACTTTCTGCAGTTACGTTCACGCCAAATAATCCATATAAATGCTGCCGGAATCCAATCCCAAATGAAATTACCTGAACTAGAGAAGTTTGTAGAATCCCAACCATGAGCTAAAGAGAGCACTATAAGTTTATCCAAATTTTGTTCTTTTAGTCAACTGACTTTACCTTTGACATTCATGACATGGGGGAAAATTGGTCCAGAACCCTCCTTACTTGGTCGAGAAGAAACCAATTATATGACTTTGTCCAACTTTGAACGTGACACTGGGGGGAAATTGAACGTAAATTATCCAACTTTGTCCAACTTTGAGGATGTGTCCTTAGGCCGGCTTCATAATACATGCTTTGGAGGAGTGGGTAGGTTTTAGGTTTGATGGAAAAAATGCGTGGGATATTTTAGGTGAGACATGCAAACTTGCATGGTTCTAAAGACACTATAAAGACTAGTAATCTCCGAAACAAATTCCCACATCAAAATCAAAGAAGAAAGTAGCAGAGAAAGTTATGGAATACAAAGTTAAATTCATGTTCGTCATAATATTCATCCTAACATGGGCAACTGTGTGCAAGTTGGATCCTGCCATGGTGCGGGGGACGCATGTGGATCCCTTGGTGGAATCATTGAGTCGCAGGTCAAATCGTCGCAACAAAGATTCCACCATGGGAATCCACATGCGTCCCCCTGTGCAGGATCGATGATGATGACTGCGAGCTGATTCGTCGAAGTGAAAGCTATCTATTAAGCTTTGTTGCAATTTGAGTGGATGCTCTCACTTTTCTTTCTTTTTTCTTTTTTCAATCTAGTACTTGTTGAGGTGGATACAAGCTTGTATTCTCACTAGTGCAGTCATATTATTTATCTGTTCATGTATTGCTCCTAATAGAAGCTAGGCATATATATTGTTGTTTCTTTTCCTAATCAAAGAATGATTTTCTTTCTTTTTCCCAAAATGCATAAGTTAACATATGATTCGGATGGAATATACATGGCTTTATGAAGCCCCAGCAACTTGGATACTCGCATTATAATATTGTCATTATCAATGTCTTTTATGTTTCAGTACAGATGTGTCTCGCAAGACTTTGGTTCTAGCTTTGGTGCAGGATTTTTCTGCTCGACGGGACACAACTAGTATAAAACAACAGGACTTTCTTTACCTATGAGCAGGAGGATATGGAAAATTGTAGATCAGGGTATGCAGCAGATCCAAGGCACTTGCAGAAATGGACTTGAGCCTCGTACTTTTTCCTTCCTTACCATGCTGCCGGGGAATATATGATGATATCTTCAACTTCGAGGAAATCTGTCTATCTTGATCAACCTGGTGAACAGAAAGTCAGCAATCATGAAAGGTCTTCCATTCAAATGCGAGGTGGACTTACGGACTTGTGGGTAGGAATTCCGATCCTACCTTCAAAAATTGTATGAAAACGTCGACGTTTCCTATCAGCGAACTAAGGGGATCAGAAGGTACTCCATGTAAAATAGCTTCCAAATGAACATATAAAAAGATGTTATATCCGCTTTACTGGTAAGATCGACATGCCGTGCACGAAGCCACAAAAAGGAGCCAAGTACGAAATGGCCTAGTACCTGTTTTGCAGAACGTATACTTAATCTTATACCACACCAAGAAGAAAAAGAAGCATATTGTTCAGCCAGAATGAAGTACGTACGGTGAGAATTTTGCTGACTGGGAACGATGAAGTGGCTCCTACCACGATAGCAGCACCATATGCAACCAACAACATATTCACACAAAGCCAGAAAACCTGTTACGCATCAAGGGTTAGCAGCACTTACATTAAGATACTTGCAGATAATATGAAACATAGGTATATATATTTCTGGTACCTTTTCTTGCCCAAGGCTGACACTGAAGGACTGAATGCCGAAATCTCTATCTCCATCCACATCAGGTATATCCTGTTGGACCAAATAAATTAGTACGACGCGCTTGAACTACTATCAATTGCTTATAAATTGTTCTATGTTTTCGGCACTTCACCTTAAATAGTGCAATTACAGCTGAGAAGAAGCACATGAAAACTGTTGCAAATACCAATGATTTTGTGGTTACTGTTGGCTTCCCAAGTACATATTTCTGCAGGTGTAAGCAATCACTATTTCATCAATCATGCAACAACTATAACTTCACTGCATGAGTACAAATAAAACCGAAGATTTGTTTATTTTCCTTGTAGAAACGGTTGGAAAGTGTATAAAAGATACCTGCATATGGACAAAGAAAGCGAGTTGCACAACAAGAGCCCTCACAGATAAGATGCATGTTGCTGCAAGAAATGCATGCCTTTTCCATCGAAGGAAGGGAAGCTGGTAATGCGAAAAATACAACAACATCACTGGACAAATATATCGGATAGGATCATGTATTTGTGAGCTTAAAGGGTAATAATAACTACGCACTTCGATTGAATATACACTTCCAAGCAAAAAGCTAATGATAAGAGCACATAATAATGGCGGAGACTGAAACGTCAGACCCATTGCCAAACTCTGCAGTTAAAAAATGGAATACCGGTAAGAATTTGATAGTTAGAACGAAACAACAGTTTTGACTTTCCTAGCTATGCATGCATGCACTACACAACACACCATGAGAGAAGAGGTGGATACAATTGCTACGCCAGTGGCCATGGATAAATCACCAGAAGCAATTGGTAACTCTGGCTTGTTAATCTGTAGGTTAAAAACGAGCAAGAAAAAAAAAGTTACCAGCTGAAAAACAGAAGATAGTAAAATTCAGACTAAGACAGTGGCAATACCTTATCGATTTCAACATCAAACAACTGATTCAGTCCCACCACGTAAATGTTCATCAATAATGCTGGTATCAAGGCCTAGGAAACGGCATAGAAAGGATTAAAATTCTAGTAACTGAGACCAATATATATATCTAAATTATGTAAAGAAGCCTCCTCCTCATACCTTTACTACTCCCATGAAAAAGATCGGGGACAAATCGGACACTGTTTCTATTGGAAGAAGAGAAACTGATATGATTCCTACAACCTGATTCAATCAAAAAAGAAGAAGAAAAAAAACCATATAGTTCATCTTTACTCTTGCAAAATGACTACAAATTCAGAGAGTGAAACGTACGGTTCCAATTATTGTGTGAGGACGCGTAAATCTGAAGAGTGCATTTAGTTGCTTTGGTATGCTAGTTGTTGAATGATGACCATCTTCTGGTTCTGTTGCATACTCCGGCTTTAGTATGGTAGAGCTACTACACCTTGTTCCTGGACTTTTACTATTGAACAATGGCTTGTTCAAGTTACTTGCTGTTAAGGCCGAGAAAGCTTGATCTCGACTACTGTATGAAAGTTTCACTTGCGTTGGAATTATTAAACCTACACAAATGATGGAAATGATTGTAATACCCAAAGTACCCTTCCTTATGATAAAAATCTAATGCTATTATCAAGGAAATTTCTTAACAAAATTCCCGAGAGAATCTCTTACCATTGATGCTATGAGCAAATATTCACTTCACCATTGTTGATTAAGAAACACCACGATATATTGTACTTAATTAACATAGAAAAAAGAATTTATGGCATAATAACTTACATCTTCTTTGAGTCGTTTTTCTCGATATCGTTACATGTCTAAACAGTAAACCTGCCGATATGACAACATCATTGTCTTCCCAATTCATACTGACCGATCAATAGAAAAAAACTCAAAGATTTAAAATCATACCTTGTTTTACTTCAGGAGGGGAATGAAAAGACGACGACGACAAAGCAATTGATGGCAACATATCTTTCTCTCCGTCGTTATGTCTGTGATTTTCTTCTTCTTCTTCTAATTAACTCATCACTGTATAGTGATTATTGTGTATGCATGGAGTATAAATGTGGAAGAAATTATCCTTAGTTAAGCACCAAATTGCTCAATATCCAAAGAAATGAAACGCAGCAGCTATACTCTCTCTCTCTCGTTATAAAGGCGTGAGTTGGATGTATCGGCTTTGATTGCGGGTTCACAATAAAGAGTTGGCATGCTTATTAAGCGGAGGTATAGGACGTACTGCAAAGAAAGAGTTAAAGGGACTGTGCCATTTCCAGAATCAATTTATACTTACCGACTGACATCTTCTTATTGACTTTATTTAGAGGAAAATTTATTTTCAAGGCTGAATTGGGGGCCATGGAAATTAATTGGGGCCAGGATACATTTTATACCCACACCAAAAAATATATGGGGCTTCCAAAGTGATGGTGAAATAACTATTTTACCCATCTCTAATAACTTCTTCTCCTCCCATTCTTCTTTTCCTCCGCTCCCTCTCTCCCACTGTTTCCCATTCCATTAACGACTTTTGAGAAAAAAAAAATCTCACCGATTCATCATCGTAAGTGAACTAAAAAAAATTAGGTTTTCAACTGCAAAATTGCAGTTACAATTCCAGGGTCGTTAACCACGGTTTTTTATTGCTTAACGATTTTTGATATGCATGTTGAATTGATAATAAATCGTTAACCATTAGGGTGTAGCAGATAACGACTCTAAACCTGGTTTTCTGCCCTAAAATAGTGTCGTCTAGGGATTTCTAAATCGCTAACGACTCTATATGATACAAAATTTGTTCCCTGTTCAAAAAATAGGAAAGGTTGTCATGTCAAATGGTTGTAGTCATTAACTATGTTGAAGGGTCGTCATGTGAAGTCGTTAACGATGTTGAAGGGTCGTTTGGTTTTATAAATTTTGCTTGCCGACCCTTGATCTATGAAATGGCTCGCTAGGGTCGTCAGTATATAGGAATGCCTAATAACGACCCTAAGAGTAACATCTTCAAAGAGTAAAAAGTTTTAGAGTCGTTGGGTTCTAAACGTATTAAGTTAACGACTCTATATGACCTAACTAGCTGGAGTCGTCAATTATGTCACACTTGGTTGACGATTTTTCATAACCTGCAAAAGTTGCAGGTTTGAGTCGTCAAAGGTTGTGTCAAGTAATTGACGACTCCTTAGAGTCGTTCGTTTATTACCCTCTCGACTTAACGACCCTCACTCTGAGTAGTTGCATGGTGTATATGAATCGACCACTTGGGGCATCATTCATACAATTTGAAGAGTGTAGGAAGTTTACCTGATTGTTTTGAGCTTCGGGTTCTTCATTTTGAGGATTGGTTCCTTCATTTTGAGCAATATGATTCCTCTACTGGAATCCCCCAAAAACTCAACTTCTTCCTCTCCACAACACAAAAACACAATTTTTCTTTTATCAAAATTTTATCCCTAAATCTGATTTTAATCTAATTAAACTAATTAACAATTAATTAACTTAATTATCACTAATGATTTGAGGGTAGTTTAGTCATTTAAAAAAATTGGGGATAAGAGATAACTCTCAATTACTATTTCATGACCTTTTTTGTCATGTAGCTAGATCCCCAATTATTCTTGCAGGGCCCCAATTTAGCCTTCTTTATTTTCTATATGTCTATACACATCAGCATTATACTGTTCATTTCGTTTATAGTTTGTATTATTTTGTATCATCAAGAATTCAACAGAAGAATTACAGTCAAGTGGTGAGGGAGAGAATTACAATTAAAAAAAAGTGCTGACCAAAGTCAAATGAATTTAACACGTGAGGTTCTGATGCAAAATGAGGAGAGAGAAGTATTGAGACTCTTTCTCGATACTTCTCTTTTCTTGGTGCGAAATTTAATTGTTGGTGGATTTTTATGTTATTTTATTTTTTCTTGATGGTTGTGTTGTTTTGTTCGGTCAGGTGGTGCGGAGACCTTTTTTCTCATTACCCACCACTTTTCAGATAGTAGATGGCTCTTCGGTAAGAGGAGTGAATGATTTTTCTCGTCTTTCTGGTGTATTTATTGGTGGTTCTGGTTATAAGAATTCCCTGGCCTTACTCGTCCATTCCTCGTTTTTGTGAGAACAACTGGTCTTCATCTCTGTTTCCGCTAAAGAAAGGGTTTTTGCTAATGCTGCCAATGCCATGTTTTTCGAACCTACTTCTGTGGTGGATGATGACAGGGTGGTTGCTGTTAAGTTTTTCAGATCTTGAAGTTAAGATCAAGAGATGCAAGAATCTAGTAGTGCGTATGTTTGTAGGTAAGAGATTACCTTATGATCTGGTTAAACATGTTGTTGAACGAGCTTGGAGGCTTAAGGGTAATTTTAATCTTATTATTCAGGGTAAATCTATTTTTATTTTTGATTTTGATGATGAAGCTAATAGATCTGCTGCACCTGAACATGGTTCCATGTATATCTCAAATCATTTGTTTATTGTCCAGCCTTGGCATCTTGATATTCAGAATGAAACTGCGGAACTGAAATTCCAAACGCAAGTGATGATGAGGAACTAATGGAGCCAAATATTGTGTGAGGAGTCTGAGGACGCGTAAATCTGAAGAGTGCATTTAGTTTCTTTGGTATGCTAGTTGTTGGCTGATGATCATCTTCTGCATCTGTTGCATGCTCCGGCTTTAGTATGGAAGACCTTTTTCCTGGACTTTTACCGTTGAAGAATACGAATGTTAAACATATTTTAAAAAATAAATCTTTGAGCATCTGCTAAGTTCTACTGAGACAATTGGTGAAACAGATCGTGAACCGTGAGGGTAGTTCACGAATCAGGGTGGAACTGTTCGTGAACCGGGTACGCCAGCCTTTACTCGGCTCGAAAACTCATATGGACAATGTTTGCGAACTGGGTTTGCCAACCGTACTTGGCTTATGAACTCAGATGGGCACAGTTCTCCAACCGCGTTCGCCAACTTTAAGTATTTTATACCAACATTAAAAAAATCAGTGCACCACAGTTCGCCGACCTGGTTCGTGAAAAGTTCCCAACTAAACTTGTCGTTTGCGAACAGGGTTTCCAATCTTCCCTGTATTTCTGAAATCAGATATTTACGGTTTGCAAACGGGTTTGTCAACCTACCCTGAATAGAAATATCAGAAGTTCATGAATATCTCTTTTTGATGTTTGAAACATTTTTAAATGATAAAATCACTTATATGGGCGATTTTCAATTGATCCGTAAATTAATTCTCAAGCAATAAATTGTTTCGAACTAATATTGTTAAAGATCTTTGAACATCTACGTTAGAATCATATTTCGAGATTTTGAACAAGACAAGATTGACTCAAAATTTCTTCTTCGTAAATTTATTAGAAGTCATACAATATAATCTCAATAGATAGAATGGTAAGATACTGAGTAAAATAAAATGGTTAAGTCTTCACATAATTGATACTCAACTACCAAATTTTAACCTAGTCCGAGACTTGACTTAGTAGAATAGAGAGCAAGATATAGTTTTGATCATCTAATATTGACATCAAGCTTGAGATAGCAAAACTTGTAGGTTCAACTGAGTATTTCTCTAACAATCTTCCCCTTCGTCAATTTAGTGACAAAAATATTCAATACATATGGATACAATAAATAAACTTTTCAGCTCAATCCACTATGTTTCATTTCCTTGGTTCTTCAACAAACGTCTTGAATTCTTCGTACTTCAAGTTCTTTTAATGTTTTGCATGTGCTCGTTCAGCACTTTATCGTTGAAGATCTGTAGCGATTACAATTTATGAGAATACTCGTTATAGATTTTACAGAATATGGTAAATACACTCTACTCATTAATCACTATATGGAAACATAAAATTGATACCTTCCTCAAAGTTCAATTGTACCGCAACTTTGAAGCAATACTACAGTGATATGTTCTCCCCCTTAGTCAATACTGACATCTTTTGCAAAATAGGTAAAACCTATAGATAATAATCCACTTACCCTAACATAATGCTCCAAGAAGCCATATGTTGTAGTAGGATACTATATAGTAATTGTGCCCCTTTTTTGTCAACAAAATTGGTAAAGGCGAAATATAATCGTCCGGAAATTGAAGGTTTTGGAAACTGAGTTTAAACGCTTAGTAGATTATATAAGTGAAGAAATGGCATTTGCAAAACAGAACTCAGATGGTTTGAATGTTATTATACATGTTGTAAGCCATGATCTAAAACATCATGTATCCTGCCAAACTTCAAAGGAAGCTTGGAATAATCTTTAGATCATATTTGAAGGTAATCAGAAAAGGAATCTAGACTTCAAACCTTCACTTCTGATTGGGAAAACCTTCGAATGGATGACAACGATACTTTTGAAGAGATCCATCTTAAACTCTCTGAGATAGTTAATGCTTCCTTCTCTCTTAGAAATTCTATTTCTGAAAAAGATATAGTATGCAAAATTCTCAGATCGTTGCCATCTAGATACGAATCTAAGAAACATGCAATCATGAAAGAAAATGATCTTCCAACTCTCTCTCGAAGCACACTTGTTGGAAAGTTAAAGATCTTTGATCATGAATCACAATCTATTCAAGCTAAAGGATTCACTTTTAAAGCTGAGAAATTTCCAAAAGATCATGGGGAGAAAAATAGATTGATGAACGATTCCGATGAATTGATTGCAGAAGATTTGGATGATGATGTTGAACTAACATTGTCACTGATTACGTGACATTTCGAGATCTCTTAAGAAAACGGAATAAGAGATTTGTAAAAGATAATCATCGTACTTATCTTCCTCATGATCGTGTTCCAATCAAGAACAGAAAAAATCAAGAAGAAGATGATGAATATCAGCCTCAGTTACTGTCCTAATCTAAGGAAATACACTTGAAGGAAGGCATTAGTTGTAACTCTAGATGAGACATATGATTCATACAACTCTGAAGAAGAAGAAACAACTAATATTGAACTAGTTGTTAATTTAATTCCCTCGTATTCCATTAGTGATTTAATCATTTTAAAAATGGACATGTCTTCCGATGCTGAAAAATCATCTAGTAGTACAAGGAAAAATAAGACAAAGTGCAAACTGTCTCAAAAGCAAGGATTGCTAAAACGCACGAGTGCTGTTCCAACCAATCTCTGGAAACTTTGATGTATCAAGGAAAAAAGAGAATATTTATGAATCATACTTCACTAGATCAAGAATATTTTGTTTTTTCTGAATTAAACAAAGGAGTATTCAAGACTATAGAACATATACCATCTTTTAGTTCAGACCATTCCACCAAGAAAACTCGGTTTTGCGTCAAGGAGACGTATAGGTACAAGTATCTCCTACAATTCCACATCCTCTCTCCCCACAAGTATATTACGTTTAAGCACAAGTTCAAAAGAACTCTCCCCCATTTGATGTCATTCCCTGAAGAACAACATGAGCAACCTTGACTCTAATCACAGTAGAAGGATTTTCCTTGAGCATTAGAAAACTTACTCGCCAGTTACGAACAAAGTAAATTTGTATCCAAATATTTTTCTCTCTTCTTGACAGTTATGAACAAAGAAGTTAAAAATAACGATCTTAATATTAGATGCACTAAGATACAAGATTTTCCTGAGAAAAATAATCATCTGCAAAAGCTATTCTCTACGCCGGTTATGAACAAGAGAACAATTAGTGCGATATGACTCAACATAAGAATTATAACCTCTCTAGCCATGTACAAACATGGAGACTAAAGTTCACCACTTATCCCCTGACAGTTATGTAATAAAGGAAGTAAGTAGATTCCTAGAGAACATATAATGTAGCATTATATTAAAAAAAATGTTATCGTGGAGAGATCAATAATGTCATTTTGCAAGAGTTAAGAGCTTAATTAACCTATGAAAAAATATGAGATATATGTTTTGATCACCAGAATATGATAGAAAAGAATAACTCACAAATAAACAATACATATATATAAACCATGAAGATTAGGTATTGCAAGTCATCTTCTAAAATAAAACTTAATTAAATAAACTTTAAACATGCAAGATGATAGTATTTGGAATAACTAATGTAACACATAAGAAGTACTCCAAAAGCTAGTGTTCTTCCTTTAACAATAAGAATAAATTCCTACAACGAGTTAACTAGTAACGCAAAAATTCATCCCGAAGAGACTGTGCGGAGAATTCCTTCTCATTATTGAAGAACTCGTTGATAATCAGATCATTCAGTTGTCTTACATCTTCAGAGATATTAGTTAACTCACTAAGATCTGTTTCAAGGCTATTGATCAAGTTATTTTTCCACAGATTAAGCTTTTGGTCATAGTTAGTTACCTCTTTCAAGGAGTGATTTATCTCTAAATTTGTTGTCATGATAACAGGTTGACAATAGACATGTAGGTGAGGAAGAGTCTGCATCTTCTGAAGATTTTTATTTCTTGGTTCATGATTCCTTCACAAAGAAAAACGTTACCAACTTCTATTGCATCCTTCTTCGTAACACCTCTAGTTATTAGAGCCATTATTCCCTACCTTCTTTCAGGGAGTATGCATGACATATACAGAGAGGAGAGTCGTTGAGTCAAGAATTAAAAGAAAATAAGGAAAATGGTAGAAACATTTCATAGGAAGTTCTTGAACCAGTTTTCCACGGGTTAGTGAACCCGTTAGTATGCCCTTAAAAATAAACTAATACAAACACTGATCAATTTTAGAGTTATAGAACTGTATAAACAGTATAATAAAGAAATAGAAGACTTGAGTAGCCTTGATATCAGAAAAGCTAGTTCTCATGATACAGTTTTGTGCACACCTCATATTCTCAAGTTAATATTGTGAGGTTGCACACATCACTATCATTAGGTAGTAATGGGGTGAGTAGAAATCTCACCACTTGTGTCACTAGTAGACATACCAAGGTTATTTGTATTTTTCTTACTGTTTCCGGGCTTCCTTCTTCTTTTCTCTCGTTGAAGATCCGAAGAAATTGTAAAGTTCTTCAAAGAAAGATTCATCATTTTCATATCACTTTGAAGCTTGACAAGAATCTTGTCATTATTCTTCGATCTTTAACACTTCCCTTTAGAATGACCACAACTGCCACAAAAGATATAGTGTGAGGTGAGAGAATTACCAGGAGGTAGGGTTTCATTTTTATCACAATGAACATCTTCATCCTCTTTAGCTCCTGCAAGAATGAAGGTATTATTATTGGTGAATGAGTTATTACTCTTAAACCCAATTTCACTCGTGTTATCAAATGAATTTTGACCAAACAACATAGCTAAGATCTTATCAGAACTTCCGGAAAGCCTTTGTAAGTTACACTTAAGAGTATCAATTTCTACATCCTTAAGAGATAGGGTTTTTGTGAAATTCCCATTGAGCGTTTATCAAAATTTAGATATTTCACAAGAAGAGATGTTTCAACTTTTTCCAAGTTTTTAATTGGACGAAGTTTTTCACGATGAATTTCTTCACTTTTATTCAAAAACTCAAGAATCTCCTTATTTGTTTCATCGTCTGAGTCAGAAATATGAACTACATGTGTTTTTGCTGCAAGAGCAGAATTCTCTGTGTAATTTTCAGAAGGGAGCTCATCAGGCATATCATCAAGACAAAATATGAGACCATTATTTCCTTGATAAAATTACTTACTGGAGCATTCCTTTTTTATATGTCCAAACCTGTGACATTTAAAACACTGAAGAGGATTTTCATTTTTAGAAAAATATTCATACTGAAAGTTTGATCCGATGCGTCGTTTTCCAGAACGTCTTTCGCTACATCTCTTGAGAAAATCTCTGACATGTTGTGTGATTATAGACATGGAAGTGTCTATTTCGTCATGGTCATCACAACACTCGTCAGCCCAAGACAAGCTAGCCTTTGGAGGAGAAAGGCTTGATTTGTCACAACTTCTACAGTGGAAGTTTTCTCTTTAGCTGTAAGTTGCTCATGATCAAAAATCTTTTATGGGTGCTTCTGGAAAGTGTTGTAAGATCGTTTCTTTCAGTGATGACATGTTTCTTAGACTCGTATCGAGCTGGTAAATATCTTCAGGATTTTCATCTTAATATTCTTTTCAGGATTGGTCTTTCCAAGTGAGTGACATGCATTCACTATTTCCTACAATTTGTGATTAAATTCCTCAAGCGAATCACCTTTAGCCATACGAAGGTTTTCCCAGTCAGAAGTTAGGTTTTGAAGTCGTGCTTCTTTCTCTGCAGAATTCCCTTTAAATACGATTTCTAAGATATCCCGAGCATCCTTTGATCTAGTGCATGTATACACATGATGTTGAATATCTTGGCTTATAGATTGGATAATAGCGTCTAGTCCATATGAGTTGTGTTTAGCATCACTAATTTCATCATCACTATAAGTTTCTATGCTTTTTGGAACAACAACTGCTCCTTCTCTTACCATTCGAGTGTTGTATCCTCTTACAACAAGAACCCATATGCATGTCTTAAAGTCACGCGCTTGTAAGAATGACCGCATAACAGTTTTCCACCATCAAAGGTTGGTGGTACGTTAATCGAGATTTAACTCTTGTCTATAATACAGATCGCTTCAAGCACAAACTTATTATATTTAACAGTGTTTTCCTGCTTTGATACCAATTGAAAATGCGGGTGTACCAAGTACACCATCAAATTTTCATTCGGAAATATGTATGGAAAAAACCTAATACAATACTAAGCAGTCCAACTTAATGATTCTTGATAATATGTATATAGAGTTTAGATCACAATCTTTTCTCAATCAATATGTATGAGACATTGAGTCTGTGAACTTGATTGTTAAGAAGAGTACTTGGACGATCTCAAAAATCAATATCCAATATTAATCTAGTTATATCCAAATAATCCAATCAGAATTCTGCCAAGTAACTAAGCTTGTTATTTATCTAACAAGATACAATTTCTATAAGAAACAAGTCTCATAATCGATCACAGTTAAATGGATGTATCTACTAAGATTCAATACGTAAACCTTGCGTCAATCCAATTATAAAGATAAATAATATAATGCGGAAAATGAAAAATACAAGACACCAGAACTCTTGTTAATGAGGAAACCGCAACTGCAGAAAAACCTCGGGACCTCGTTCAGATTTGAACACCGAGTTGTATTAACGAACTACAGACACTAGCCTACTATCAAACTTTAGAGTGGAATGTAGATGAGACCTAATCAACCCTTCAAGAAATTCAGTTACAATCGTGCTCCTTATGTCTATTGAACCTCGCAAGGCTCCATGCCTTGATTCCCTTAGCTGATGACCTTTATAGCCTAAGAGTTGCTTCATCCGCAATGAAGACTTTTGATACCAATCTTCCTCTAACAGATAAGCCTATTTGATTTCCTTTTAGATTGAGAGATCAAGGTGTGGAAATCTGTTTGCAATAGGCAAACTAGTACCCCACGAATCCGGAACTTAAGACTCCCGAAGAGCATCCTAGATTCTTAACCACCTCTCAAGAACAAACTTCAAAAGATCACTTAAGATCAATTTTCAGATACCTATCTTGAGAAATCACAAAATCTGAGACGAAGAGAACTTTGTGATCTCTATCTATCTTGCCTGAAAGAGATTAAGGAAACCTCGATAACCAAAAAGAAAGATCAGGATACACGAACTATCAAGGTAAAAGATATCATTTGCAGTAGGTGCAAAAGTGAAACTAAGACTAATCTGCATATTCTCTGTGACTGTTGTTTGGTTATGCGCATGCTATAGATTTGTTGATACTCAAACATCAAACCCAAAGGAAAGTATCTCATCTTGGTTTACCAACTCTACTCATCTAGAATGACCACCATAAGTTGGTTCTTGTGGAAAGAGAGATGATGTGTTGTTTTTACAATAAGCTCGCATCTCCTCAGCAAGTTACTTACTTGATATATAACTTCCTTGGAAGCTCTATTTCTGTCTCAAATAGTTCTAAACACTTTATGATAGCTTCTGTGAGTCCTAAGTGGTCTCTCTCTGACGGAAACTTCATAAAAATCAACATCGATGCATCTTATTGTTATATTACAAAATATGGAGGATATAGGGACTAATCTTCAAGAATTTTGTAGGTCAGCACTTAGCTTCGGGTTGTACCATCTTCAATGGAGCAATGGTGTCTGAAGACTTGGAATGTCTAGCTGTCTTAAAGTCTGTAAAGATAGCGTTGTGATGTGATTTTGAATTGAGTTGTAGTAAAAAGTTCTTTGAGACTTGTGAAAGCAATAGATTTTAGACTTAATTTTAAAGCAAAGAAAATAAAGCAAATAAATGTTGATATGTTGTGAAAATTATGGAGAAGTTGGAGCTAGGATTTCACCATTCATCAATACTTATGTGGTTCTAAATTAATTTATATCATGCAATTTAAACAATTGATTCGATTCTAAAATATTGCCAAAATCAGATTCTCGAAATATCAAATGTTAGTCGCAAGTATAACGCATCAAGAGTCTAAAACTAAGCATGCATCATCAAAAGAAAACACATTTGATTAATAAGAATCATTTAATTTATTTTTTTATCAATGCAAATAATTATATAAAAATATTGCATAAATTTATAAAATAAATATTACCATATAATTATTGAGAGAATGGCTTCCTCCGTCGCCCCAAGGATTGGGTTTAGCTCATCATTAGGATAACACGCTCAAAAATCATTTTTTATTGCTCAAAGGTGGTGTACAAATGATGAAATGGGAGAAACAATGATAAAACCGGGTTTGTAACAGTTATATCTGTTACAAAAAGAAAAGAAGGATAGAACTGTAATGTCGCTGATTCTCGACCCACGTCTGTGTGTCGTTTCCAATGTCGAAAAACGACTGTCTTGGATGGTATGTTCTTCGCGTTTTTCAGATGAGCAGCAGCAGAAGCAGGTTTCTCTGGTGATCGTATTTCGCCTCTGTGATGTTCCAAAATCTCCCAAACTCTCCGTTTCCACTCTATTACTCCTCAACTCCTTATATATCCTCTCATGCACAAGAAATATCCTTCATAAATCCATGTAATTCTCCATTAATGACCTTTATTCTCCACGGAAGTTCACAGGGAATAGTTACCATTTTTAATTCCTTCACGCGTCTGTTGTATGCAGATTCACTCCTACACGCTGGCAAAATAACTTAGATTGAGTTTATCTCTTTGTAGCACACGGAACCTTCCCAAAGGCACGACCAAAATCCCATAATATCTCGAGTAGATATTCTTCCCTGTCCTAAAGATAATACGTGTAATCATCCTTCCTTTTAGATCGCACAACACATACAAACCCTGTTTAAGTGTAACAAGGTGTTTCCAATTCAGAATTGCATCCAAATCCGACTGAAACTTCCCAAATTTATCATTAACAGAGACCGACACTTCTCACTCTATGTTTTTCTTCTCCCGGCTTATCCATCCCAACTGGATCAAATCCATCGAGCATATCAAGCCTGTTAAGACGAAACATGCCTATCACAATAGATTCCAGTGATTGAATCTCTTTAAATCCAGTCCAGGAGATGAACCCTAATTTCAGCCAGCTTCACACACTGTTTTCCCGCCTAAAATATTCAAACCGTGGGGAAGAAAGGGTTGCCCCCTATCCAGAGTAGGGTGCGAATGGCAGGTGGATATCTTGGGGTGTAAATAGTGATCGAGGTGCCCCTTAGTAATTGAGTGCCCCTTAGCTAAAACTAGGGTCCGAATAGCAAATCTCCTCCGGGGGTCCTGATAGACACATTTTTGTGTCTGATATAATCTCAATTGTATATATTGTTAGTGCTCAATTTTGTATTTATTTTGGCTTTTTATGTCTTTGTAGGTGTTTTTGGAAAAATAAGATTTTGCGGCGAAATTGGCTCGAAAAGTGTTTTTTTGTGTTCATGGGAGGACATTTGCTATTCGGACCCTCACTTCGGATAAGGGGTAACCTAATTACTAAGGGGCATCCCATTTCAAAGCATCTGCTAATCGCACCCCTACTCTGGATAAGGGGCAACCATCTTCAACATTCAAAAATCAGGTTTTGGCGGGAAAAAAGTGTAGTTAAAGAGCAGTTTTGGCAATCGTGATTTGGAGGATTTTGAGGTCGATTAAACCTCTGATTTTCATAGTATAGACTCTTTATGGGTCTAGGAATCTGATATGGGTGTTTAAATAGATTAGATTGGGCTCAAACGACGGATTTTTCTCACAACAAGAAAATATGGAAAGTCACTTGTGTGACCTGTTTTAAGGAATTTTAGAGTGATTAAAACGCTGTAAACCTTCCCAAAGATTTGTATCTATCTAAGGAAGAGTTTAGAATAAAAAGGAAAGCTCAGAAACGCGTAGAAATCCTAAAACAAGAAATTGTCGCAACTTGGCCGTGAAGAGAAGGAAAGAGATTTTGGAAGATTTGGGAGAGATTTAATCGGTATTTTTGATATAAATAGATGTCTTGGGTCATATAGAAGAGGTTTCGAGAGTTTGGGAACCTAAGGAGAGCCATAGAAGAAGAAATAAGAGCTTTACCAAACTCTATTTCCGCTGCTGCAGCTGTTGAAGAAGAAGAATAGCTGAAGAACATTGACCCTCGTCCGACAGTCGCAGAAAAGTGTCACTGTTTAACAGCTGAAGAACATTAAGCTGTTCTGGGCAGTCTTATTCTAGGGTCTTAAAATCAGCGACAAAGCAACAGTTTTTCTGTAACAGTTCCATTGTAACAGTTGTTTTGCAACACCAATACACTGTTGCAAACAGTCTATGTTATTACTTTTCACTCTTTTAATCATCTTTTGAGCAACAAACACATACTTTGAGATCATGACTAATATGAGGAGCTAAACCCCATTCATGAGGCGATAGAGGAAGCTATTTTTCCAACAAAAAGTGGTATATTCTATTTTATCTTTTTATTTGCAATAATTATATGATTATTTGCCTTGAAATATTATTGAATATGATTTTTATTTGAGTGATTGTGATCTATTTTGATGGAGTATGCTTAGTTTTAAGACTTTTGATGCTTCATACTTGGTATTTACAATTATTACTTTTGAAAATCTACTTGTTGCAATATTTTAAAATCAAATTAAACAAGAAAATTGCATAAATATAAGTATTGGTTTAATCACTTTAAACTTGGAAAATAATGGAATCTTAGCCTCAGTGTTTCTTTTAGTATTGATATCATCTTTGATTGATTTTGCTATAATTTTTAGTGAGTTTTCTATTTTAATATTAGGATTTAAGTCTAATCAATATCCTTCACAAGTCTGAGAATCGAACCACTTTTACCACTATCTACAAATCACATCAATTTTTGGCGCCGCCGACGCGGAGTTGTATTTAGATTTGTTTTAGGTTTGTTTTTATTTTTATTATTTTTTTTGTTCTTTTTTACGCGTTTTGGTATTTTTCAATTCTTGTCAGATTTGGAGCGAAGCTACAAGGAAAGAAAAGTACTATAAAAGGAAAGCATTGCCAAAGAAGGAAAGAAAAGATGAATCTAAAAGGAGTGAAGAAGAAGATTTTGTAGATAGTTATTTTGTTTTATTTTTAGAAACTGTAAATAGGGTTTTATTTTTGTAATTTTTCTTTTCCTTTTTGGACATTTTTATTTTTGGACTTGGACATTTTTATTTTTAAACCATAAGGAAGGGTTAAAATTAAATATAAACTTTTTGCAGGGAAGGATGACAATTACGATATTGTCTCGGCCCCTCGGGTTCGTACACTGACATAGGAGTCGGTGGCTTGAGTCGACTTCAACGGTTCATCGCCCGTCTGGTACGGGAGGTAAGACTCTATCCACCCACGAATCCCCTGTTAGTGGGTTTTATTTTGTGTGACAACTCACACCCCTGCAGTGGAATATCGAACTGGTATTACAATAGCCAATACAACGAATATCCAACTGAGTTTCAAAATGGACGTTACTACTTTGACCATAGTGTGAATATTGGTTGGGAACATCAGCCTTTTGAAGATTATGGTCCATACCATGGTGATCCCAATTACTATCAACATAACTACCGATCATATGAGCAAAATTCTTATATTTCTACTTTAGAAGAGTCTCTCAGGAAATTAGAAGAGTCGACACGTAGGATAGCTGAGATGAATAACTTAGTTTATGACGAAAGAAAACTTTCTTTAGAGGAATCCCTCAAGCTGATAGCTGAGACGAACGAAAGAATTGCTCGAAATAATCTTAATTTTCAATACAGTGTCTCCAATAATACCCTTGAAAATGAGGATAGTTATTTGCATAATCAAGATGACGAGGATATAATTAGTAACACTACTTGTTGTTTAGATGAGGTTCAACCATTTTCATGTTATTATAATGATTATGATGAGGATAGTGTTGATGAAGAATTTGAAATAAATAGGCATAGTGATCAGGAATTTGCTACTTCAACTGAGCTTAATAATAATATTATTTCTAGTTCAAATCCAAATAATTTTAATAATTATTCACCTATTCAAAAGGACGAGGATTTGACTAGAGATACCCCCGTTTTAGACGATGTAGTATTTCCTTTTGATTACGAAGCTAATAATGGTTTATAGGAACGAGTATATTTTGAGTCTAGCGATTTAGAAAAAATAGACTTAGAAAAAGAAAATGAACTCGTCGAGATGAGTGAGGATGTACCTGACTTAGAAGAATCAATTGACCATTTTCCTGAATTAGATGACCTTGAAATTAGGGAAGTTGTGACTAGTCTTTCTAGAGACACACAAAACTCTAAGTTTGGGGGTGATTATCATTCTCCTTTTGCCTTACCTTTATCTCTTACAGAGATCCCTCACTTGGGACTTGACATATGTGCCTCAACCATTTTACAACATTATCTTCATATACGTTTTCCTGAACCTAGTGATGTCCACAAGAAATTTCAGTTATTAGAAACCCATCCTATGGTTTATGTGGTTTACCCAGGCTATGATACCCAGATTGACTTTGTTTTCCCACCAAATATTTTTCTTCCAAATGTGGGAATGTTTGATTTTCAAATGTGTCGAATATTAAGTTTTGAGACTAAACCTAATTACTTTAGGAGATTAGGGTCGACATACTTGTTTAAGGAAGATCACCACTCTCATTGTGGTCAGCTGTGTAAGTCAAATCTGATTAACTTAGAGGATCCTCAATTATTCAGGTTATTATTATGTGCTTCTAAGTTTTTATTTAAGTTTTTCCAGACTCTAGAACCTGAACATTTGGATCTAACCTATGAGGAAACGCAACCCATGAAAATATTTTATTTGGACCTAGTTATAGATCCTGAACCTGAACCACAACTAGATGTAGTTGTCTTAAACAGGAAACTAGACAAGGGTGTGCTTTATTTGTTCATTTTCTTGGCATGTTGCAGATTCCTTTTACTTGTGATAGCTCTATTTGGTTTTGATGACCCACAGATATTTCGGCTATTACTTTATGATTTTATAAGGTGACTAATCCTTTCTTAGTCTGGATGAAGACATTAAACTTAGCACTTCTTGGGAGGTAACCCATTCTCATGCAACACGGTAATATCTTTCCTTATCTCTTTTGCTTCAAATGGTAACAGTTTCTCCTTGTTCATGCTTTTAATTTGATCTTTAGAACATTGAGGAAAATGTTAGATTTAAGTTTGGGGATATAGGAGAAACTTTTTAGTTGCACAATTAAACTCCAGAGCCTAGAAATTTATGCTTATTAAGGATGAAACTAACCAATCTAAGTGGATGGAAGCATTTTGGTTGTAGGAGTTGAGGAACCAATCTGACTAGATGGAAACATCTAAAGAGTCTATTCATAAAAGCACAGAGCTCAGGTGTTAGAAATAACATGATAGTTTCACCATATCTCGTTGAGTCTTTTTCACTTCTGTTTTTATTTTGTTTTGTTTTTAAACTATGTTTCTCTAAGTGATTAGGTGGGGCTCACAATTCAAGTTGTTACCAATGCTAGGGTGAATTAGAGTGATTGACCTAGAGTTAGGATTATCAATCACTGGTTCCCTTGTATATGCCAGTGTGTTGATATTAGTCAGACTAGTATCTCAGTCCATTAGGATAGGTTCATTTTTGCTGAGGCCATCAGACAGATATGAGAAACACCGTTCACCTAGTAAACATCAAAACCATCTATGTTTTTCTATATCCATCTTCTTGATCTATCCATGTGATTAGTTTTGACTCCGGATATTGATGTCCATAGTGCGACTATCTGAGTAGAGCTCTGTCACTTCATATGAATTTTAGTATGCTTGAGTGCAAACTCGTGTACAACAATTGGAATTTCACATCAGGGTACTTCCTCCCGTAGTCAATAAGTATGCCAACCAAGGAGATTCTTTAGTGCCTTCCAAGGTTCTGTGTAGATAGCTAGGGTCTGGAGTAAAAAGGTTTTGTGGGTATACCTCTGGTAAGCCCTCCGGAGACAACACTCCACCACTAGGGACACTTAAGGGTTTAAAGGCTTATTGCATACGCTAAATGCAATCGACGATGCCTGCGACAGTGAGTTAGGATTTTATTTCTATTTTATTTTTGCTCGAGGACTAGAAAATAATAGGTTTGGGGGTATTTGATAGACACATTTTTGTGTCTGATATAATCTCAATTGTATATATTGTTAGTGCTCGATTTTGTATTTATTTTGGCTTTTTATGTCTTTGTAGGTGTTTTTGGAAAAATAAGATTTTGCGGCGAAATTGGCTCGAAAAGTGTTTTTTTGCGTTCATGGGAGGACATTTGCTATTCGGACCCTCACTTTGGATAATGGTAGCCTAATTAATAAGGGGCATCCCATTTCCAAGCATCTTCTAATCGCACCCCTACTATGGATAAGGGGCAACCATCTTCAACATTCAAAAATCAGGTTTTGGCGGGAAAAAAGTTTAGTTAAAGAGCAGTTTTGGAAATCGTGATTTGGAGGAGTTTGAGGTCGATTAAACCTCTGATTTTCATAGGATAGACTCCTTATGGGTCTAGGAATCTGATATGGGTGTTTAAATCGATTAGATTGGGCTCAAACGACGGATTTTTCTCACAACAAGAAAATATGAAAAGTCACGTGTGTGACCTGTTTTAGGGAATTTTAGAGTGATTAAATCGCTGTAAACCTTCCCAAAGATTTGTATCTATCTAAGGAAGAGTTTAGAATAAAAAGAAAAGCTCAGAAACGCGTAGAAAGCCTAAAACAAGAAATTGTCGCAACTTGGCCGTGAAGAGAAGGAAAGAGATTTTGGAAGATTTGGGAGAGATTTAATCGGTATTTTTGATATATAAAGATGTATTGGGTCATATAGAAGATGTGTCGAGAGTTTGGGAACCTAAGGAGAGCCATAGAAGAAGAAATCGGAGCTTTACCAAACTCTGTTTCTGCTGCTGCTGCTGTTGAAGAAGAAGGACAGCTGAAGAACATAGACCCTCGGTAGACAGTCGCAGAAAAGTGTCATTGTTTAACAGCTGAAGAACATTAAGCTTTTCAGGGCAGTCTTATTCTAGGGACTTAAAATCAGCGACAAAGCAACAGTTTTTCTGTAACAGTTCCATTGTAACAGCTGTTTTGCAACACCAATACACTGTTGCAAACAGTCTGTGTTATTACTTTTCGCTCTTTTAATCATCTTTTGAGAAACAAACACATATTTTGAGATCATGATTAATATGAGGAGCTAAACCCCATTGCTGAGGCGATAGAGGAAGCTATTTTTCCAACAAAAAGTGGTGTATTCAATTTTATCTTTTTATTTGCAATAATTATATGATTATTTGCCTTGAAATATTATTGAATATGATTTTTATTTGAGTGATTGTGATCTATTTTGATGGAGTATTCTTAGTTTTAAGACTTTTGATGCTTCATACTTGGTTTTACAATTATTACTTTTGAAAATCTACTTGTTGCAATATTTTAGAATCAAATTAAACAAGAAAATTTCATAAATATAAGTATTGGTTTAATCACTTTGAACTTGGAAAATAGTGGAATCTTAGCCTCAGTGTTTCTTTTAGTATTGATATCATCTTTGATTGAGTTTGCTATATTTTAAGTGAGTTTTCTATTTTAATATTAGGATTTAAGTCTAATTAATATCTTTCACAAGTCTGAGAATCGAACCACTTTTACCACTATCTAAAAATCACATCAGGTCCAAATAGCACTTTCCGAGCAACTTTTTCCACACAAGTGTATTTTTCTAAAAACACCTACAAACACATAAAACACCATAATAAGCACACAATCAAGCACTAACAATAGAGATACTGAGGACAATTCAGAAACAAAAATGTGTCTATCAAAATACCCCCAAACTTATTATTTGCTAGTCCTCGAGCAAAAATAATCTAGAAAATAAAATGACTACACTTAGCACGTGCAGCAAGCCGTTAAACCGTGAGGTGGCCCTAGCGGCGGAGTGTTGTCTCCGGAGGGTTTACCAGAGGTGTACCCACAAAACCTTTACTCCAGACTCTAGCTATCTACGCAGAACCTTGGAAGGAACTAAAGAATATCCTTGGTTGGCATACAAACATTGACTATAGGAGGAAGTAACCTGATGCGAAATTCCAATTGTTGTACATGAGTTTGCACTCAGCATACTATAATTCATATATAAATGACAGATCTCTACTCAGATAGTTTCTAGACATCATAACCGGATTCAACCAATCACATGGAAAGATTAAGAGGATGGATAAAGAGAAAAAATATATGGTTAAAGTGAACGGTGTTTCCCATATCTGTCTGAAGGCCTCTGCCAAGATGATCCTATCCTAATGGACTTAGATACCAGCCTGACTAATATCAAGACAACTGGCATATACAAGGGGATCAGTGGTCGATAAACCTAACTCTAGGTCAACACAACTGGCATATACAAAGGCACCAGTGGTCGACTTTATTGAATTTATTCTGGTTGGTCTGATGGTCTGGTCTCAAACTTTTTTTTTTTTTTTGGTATCTCAATCACCCTATTTCACCCTAGCAATGGTAACAACTTGAGTCGTGTGCCCCACCAAATCACTTAAGAAATAAAAACAGAAGGGATTAGGATTCAACGAGTTATGGCGAAACTACCATTTTTTTTTTAATTCTAACACCTGAGCTTTGTGCTTTTATTAATAGACTCTTTAGATGTTTCCATCTAATCAGATTGGTTCCTTAACTCCTACAACCAAGATGTTCCCATCCACTTAGATTGGTTAGTGCCAACCTTAATAAGCATAAATTTCTAGGCTCTGGAGTTTATTTATTGCAACTAAAATCTAACAAAAAGTTTCTTCCCCACCCCAAAACTTAAGTATAACATTGTCCTCAATGTTTCTAATGAAAGAGAAATACCAAAAATCAAAGTAACATGATGAATCAGTAAAGAGAAAAGTCGGAAAGATAGTACCTGGGTGAAGAGAGAAATCAAAAACTAATATACAACATACAATCGCCTCGATGGTCAATCAAGGGTAAAAAGGGTCCTCCAGAGGGACCTCCTCAACATCACCTGTAGGAAAGGGCTCTAAAAAGGGTTTCAATATCTGACCGTTAACCTTCGAAGAACTACTACCATCTGTTTTCTCGATCTCAACATCTCAATGAGGAAAGACAGTGCGAACAATAAAAGGACCCGTCCACCGAGAACGTAGCTTCCCAGGGAAAATATGCAAGCGGGTATCATACAGAAGAACTTTTTGACCTGGAGAAAATGACTTCCTTAAAATATTTATATCATGCACAAGTTTCATTTTGTTCTTATACTCCTTCGCACTATCATAAGCATCTATATGAATCTCTTCCAACTCATTGAGCTGGAGTTTCCTATGGGCTCCTGCCTTGTCTAGTGAAAAATTTAGCTGCTTAACAGCCCAATATTCTCTATGTTCTAACTTAACAGGTAAGTGACATTCCTTGCCATACATAAGTCGATAAGGTGACATTGCAATGGGGTGTCTTAAAAGCAGTACGGTAAGCCCATAAGGCATCAGTAAGCCTAGACGACCAGTCTTTCCGATTAGGATTAACTGTTTTCTCTAATATACGTTTTATCTCCCTATTGGAAACCTCTACTTGACCACTAGTCTGTGGATGATACGGGGTAGCTACCTTATGTGTAATACCATATTTCTTCATCAAAATCCTAAAAGGTCCATTACAAAAGTGCGACCCTCCATCACTAGTTATAGCTCGCGGTGTACCAAAACGTGTAAGTATATTAATTTTCAAGAACTCAATCACAACCCTATGGTCATTGGTTTTACATGCAACTGCCTCAATCCACTTAGATACATAGTCTACAGAGACAAGTATGTAAAGGTTACCAAAAGAATTAGGAAACGGACCCATAAAGTCAATACCCCACACATCAAAGACCTCAACAACTAAAATAGGGTTCAATAGCATCATGTTCCTACGGGAAATGGTTCCTAACATCTGGCAATGTTCATAAGTAACACAGTGACTATGGGAGTCTTTAAACAACGAAGCATGATCATGACAAAAGGAAATAATACTGGGCTGGTCATTCTCAGGTATACATCTCCTAATGATGTGGTCTGAATAATACTTAAACAAATAAGGATCATCCCAAAAGAAGTGCTTCACCTCGGCTAAAAACCTAGAACGATATTTTTTACCCCAATGTTGGGGCATTCGACCAGTAACAAGATAATTCACTATATTCACATACCAAGGTGCTTGGGTAACAAAGAACAGTTGTTCATCAGGAAAACTATCCCTAACAGGAGGAGAATCATTAAGGGTATACACAACAAGCCTAGACAAGTGGTCTACTACTACATTTTCTGCACCTTTTTTATCTCTAATGTCTAAGGAAAATTCCTGCAACAATAGGATCCATCTAATCAATCTAGATTTAGTATCCTTCTTGGAAAGAAGATACTTCAAACCAGCATGATCAGTAAAGATTATGATCTTAGAACCTAAGAGGTAGGATCTAAATTTGTCTAAGGCAAACACAATATCTAATAGTTCCTTCTCCGTACTGGTGTAGTTCAATTGGGCATCATTCAGAGTTTTGATAGCATAGTAAATCACATGAAGTAACTTATTTTCTTGATGACCTAGCACAACACCAATAGCATAATCTGAAGCGTCACACATGATCTCAAAGGGTAGGTTCCAGTTGGGTGCCTGGACTATGGGGGCGGTAGTGAGTAAATTTTTAAGCTTAGCAAAAGCCTCTAAACAAGCATCATCAAAGACAAACTTAACGTCTTTTGCAAGCAAATTGCAAAGAGGTCTAGAAATCAAGCTAAAATCCTTAATGAATCGACGATAAAAACCTGCATTTCCTAAGAATGACCTAATATCTCTTACGGTTTTTGGGACCTGTAAAGTTTTAATAAGGTCAACTTTGGCTCTATCTACCTCTATACCCTTCGAAGATACGATATTCCCTAGAACAATTCCTGAACGAACCATGAAGTGACATTTCTCCCAATTAAGCACTAAATTCTTTTCCTTACACCTAGTCAAAACCAATGACAAATGATGCAAGCACTCATCGAAAGACGAACCAAACACTGAAAAATCATCCATAAAGACCTCTAAGAACCGTTCTACCATGTCAGAAAATATGCTCAACATACAACGTTGAAAGGTCGCAGGGGCATTACATAGCCGAAAGGCATGCGTCTATACACAAAGGTACCAAAGGGACAGGTAAAAGTGGTTTTCTCTTGGTCTTCTGGGGCAATAACAACCTGATTATAACCGCAGTATCCATCTAAAAAGAAATAATGGCTACGTCCAGATAATCTCTCTAGCATTTGGTCGATGAAGGGAAGGGGAAAGTGGTCCTTCCTAGTGACCTTGTTCAATTTCCTATTGTCAATACAGACACGCCAACCCGTGGTCACCCGGGTTAGGATTAACTCATTGTTATCATTCTGGACTACAGTAATACCGGATTTCTTGGGAACAACCTGAACGGGGCTGACCCACTTACTGTCTGAAAGGTCCTGCATCTAACAACTTAAGAACCTCGGTTCGAACTACTTCTTTCATATTAGGGTTCAGTCGACGTTGCATCTCCCTAGAAGGTTTGGTGTCACTCTCTAAATAGATATGATGCATACAATCAGTAGGACTTATACCCTTAATGTCTGCTATGGTCCAACCTAAAGCTTCCTTGTTATTCTGAAGGACGGTCACTAGCCTACTTTCCTGATCACAAAGTCGGATGCTATAATCACAGGTAAAGTTTTAGATGGGCCTAAAAACACATAATTCAGGGAATCTGGTAATGGTTTAAGGTCCAACTTATGAGGCTTTTCTAACGAAGGAACTAGGGTAGACTTAGAAACGGGTAGAAGTTCGAACTTAGGTTTCCAGCCATTACTAGTGTCTATCAAAGGGGTTGAATCTAACAAAGCATTCACCTCATTAATCACATCGTCATCATCAAAATCAATCCCAAAGTGGGCTAGGAATTTCACTAATGGATCTTCTAACAAAGTGTTTGGTAATGACCCTCGACTAATGTTCCTATCATGTTCACCTCTTCTATGCTCGAGTTATCTAGTTCAGAGGGTAGCTTACTGATATTAAAAATGCTCAGCTCAATAGTCATATTACCAAAATACAAATTCATAATACAATTTCGACAGTTAACGATCGCATTGGATGTAGCTAAAAACGGGCGACCTAAAATCACTGGTATTTGGTTCTCTGGGTCAGGGACAGGTTGGGTATCTAGGATAACAAAATCCACTGGATAAATAAACTTGTCGATCTCAATAAGAACGTCCTCGATCACACCACGAGGAATTTTAACGGACCTATCAGCTAACTGAAGTGTCATCTGGGTAGGTTTTATCTCACCAAGTCCTAGCTTAAGGTACACATGGTATGGCAGTAAGTTCACACTGGATCCTAAGTCAAGCAAAGCTTTTCGACACGGTATTTACCTATTGTGCAAGAAATAGTAGGGGACCCTGGGTCTTTATACTTAGGAGTAGTGGTATTCTGAATAATAGAACTCACATGACTAGCTAGGAAGGCTTTCTTCTGGACACTAAGTTTTCGCTTTCGCGTACACATATCCTTAAGAAACTTGGCATAAACGGGAATCTGCTTAATCGCATCTAACAATGGGAGGTTGATAGTAACCTTCTTAAAAACCTCCAATATATCATTAAAGTAGGACTCCCTCTTAGTTGGAACTAGTAGCTGGGGGAACGGGGCTCTGGGAATAAAGTCGGGCTCAGCATGACCCTCATTGGTCTCTTTGGAGACTCTATCAGTCTCCTCATTTTCTGGCTCAGAAGGGTGAACTACAACATGTTCATTATCAGGCATGGCAACCTTATTGTCAACTTTCTTTCCACTCCTAAGGGTTGTTATAGAATTCACATGATTGTACGATTTCTATCCTTTAGGATTAGGATCAGTTTGACTAGGGAATCTTCCATCTTCTCTTTCACTAAGAAACTTATCTATTTGGCCGACTTGAAGTTCTAAGTTAGCAAGAGACTGGGAATTATTCTTAAAATTCTGCCTGGTTTCTTCTTGAAAACCATAGTGGTTCTTTGATAACATCTCATGGTTCTTTGCTAACATAGTATGGGTTTCTTCTAAGGTGGAGATCTTTTTCTCATTCTGAAACTGCGGTTGACCTGAAGAGTTCTTAGCATAACCAAAACCTGGGGGAGGCTGAGAATTACTAGACTGTCCTTGATTCTGACCCTTAGACCAAGAAAAATTAGGATGGTTTCTCCAACCAGGGTTGTAAGTCTCTGAGTATGGGCCAAACTTCTGACGGTTCTCAAACCTAGCATTGTTATAGACATCATGGGCTTGCTCTTCACTAACCTGACCTTCCCAAAACGAGTTATTGGGTTGTACTTCACAACTAGACACTTGAGAGTCTCTAAACCTATCATCAGGTTCAACAAGAGACCTATGTTTAGGATGATTCAATTCCAAAGCTTCTAACCTTCTAGACAAAACAACAAACTTAGCATCAGACCCGAAGCTTGTATCTACCACATTGGTTCTACTTCTATTGACCAAGAGTCTTTTGGGGGGTTCAACACAAGACTCCCACTATTGGGATTTTTCAGCGACAGCTCCTAAGAAGGTAAAAGCATCATCAGCACTTTTACTAGTGAACTCACCAGCGCACATAGACTCAACCATGGCTTTGGTTGAATAGTATAAACCATCATAAATAATCTCTACGAGTTTCATCTTATCAAATCCATGGTGAGGACACTGGGATAGGAGATCATTGAATCTCTCTGAAAACCTATAAAGAGACTCTCCCTCTTGTTGCACACTAGCACTAATTTTCTTCCTAAAAGACGCAGTTTTATGCTTAGGGTAGAATTCCATATAGAAAGCAGCAATAAGTTCCTGCCATGTTTCAATGGACTCAGGTGGTAGGTTGTTCAACCAGGTCTTGGCTTTATCTCTCAAGAAAAAGGGAAACATCTTAAGTTTCAAAACTTCATCAGTGAGATATTTTATTCTAACTGTCCCACAGATTTCCTCAAAGTCCCTAATATGAAAATAAGGGTTCCCATCATCTTTTCTTAAGAATATAGGGATCATCTGAAGAATACTAGGTTTTATCTCGAAATTAGCCGTAGTGGCTGGCAATTAAATGCACGAAGCTCGGGTGGACCTAGTTGGGAACATGTAATCTTTCAAAGTTGCCATTGCTGGCACAGATGAAGTACTAGGGGTAATTTCCTCACAAAGAGACAGATTCTCAAAACTGAAGTTTCAAAAAACAGGGCTCTCAAAAGAAGAGTCTTCGAGCTCCCCGCCTTCACAAGAAAAACTACTAGGTTTATCACTAATAAAACGACCTATAGTGTTTCTTTTCCAAGCCCGCTCTTTAATAACCTTGGGAATACACTAGAAAAACGAAAGAAAATGAAAGAAATCCTAAAAGGAAGGGAAGTTCTATGCAAACACAAACAAGGCTGACTCCACTACAACAAACCTACTGATTTCTAGCAAACAAAAAACATGATGGCTCCACTTAGATTGTTTCTGGACCAGCTTCTAATCCTTCCAAATGGAATTCGTTACAATTTAAGCAAACCCCTCTGGAATCAATCCGATTTTAAGTAAGTTGAATCGAGACGAGGGAAGCTCAATGGAGCTTTGATACCCAAGGCCTCACCGGCATTACAAGGCGGCGTATTCAACTCACAGAAACCATCATGAACTTTGAAGCATGCTTAAAAGAGTAACCAATATTTTTCGAATGACTTTCCTATTAAGCTCGTTACCCTATAGGTCTCGTTCTAGTCAAATTTTAGGCTTAAGTTCGCGTTTGCTTTCGTTTTCCTAAGGCGGGCAAGAAGGGAACGGTAATGAAATCCGAACCCTTATCTTGTATGGCCAGTCCTTTCCCTTTACTAAAAAATTAAAGTAGTCGTTTTCAAATCCTCAACATATATGAAAACGAAGGAATACAGTAACTCGCTGACAGGAGATTCGCGAGTGTTTCGACAAACTTGCCTCCCGTACCAGACGGGGGATGAACCGATGAAGTCGACTCGGGCCACGACTCCTATGTCATGTACAAACCCGAGGGGCCGAGGCAATATCGTAATCGCCGTCCTTCTCTGCAAACAATTGATGTTTAAACTACCCTTATGTAGGGTTAAAAAAAATAAAGTCCCAAAGTCCAAAAATAAAGTGCAAAAGAAAAAGATAATCTAAAAGAAATTCTAAAAAAACAAAATAATAATAAAAAATTCTCTCTCTCTCTTTTTTTAATTAATTTTTATTCTTCTTTTCTTTCGCTTTGCTTTTACTTCAAATCTTTAAGTATTCACCAAAAACTTTGGAAAAATTTTCTTTCGCTCCAAACTCTGTAAGGAAAAGAAAAAAACCCAATAACGTAAAGAAGAATAAATAAAATAAAAATGAAAAACAAATAAAAACCTAAAAAAAAAAATCTAAAAACTCTAGCCTAAAGACAAGTCCACGTCGGCGGCGCCAAAAATTGATGTGATTTTGAATTGAGTTGTAGTAAAAAGTTCGTTGAGACTTGTGAAAGCAATAGATTTTAGACTTAATTTTAAAGCAAAGAAAATAAAGCAAAAAAATGTTGATATGTTGTGAAATTTATGGAGAAGTTGGAGCTAGGATTTCACCATTCATCAATACTTGTGTGGTTCTAAATTAATTTATATCATGCAATTTAAAAAATTGATTCGATTATAAAATATTGCCAAAATCAGATTCCCAAAATATCAAATGTTAGTCGCAAGTATAACGCATCAAGAGTCTAAAACTAAGCATGCATCATCAAGAGAAAACACATTTGATTAATAAGAATCATTTAATTTATTTTTTTTATCAATGCAAATAATCATATAAAAATATTGCATAAATTTATAAAATAAATATTACCACATAATTCTTGAGAGAATGGCTTCCTCCGTCGCCCCAAGGATTGGTTTAGCTCATCATTAGGGAAAACACGCTCAAAAATCATTTTTTATTGCTCAAAGGTGGTGTAAAAATGATGAAATGGGAGAAACAATGATAAAACTGGGTTTGTAACAGTTATAGTGTTACAAACAGAAAAGAACGATAGAATTGTACTGTCGCTGATTCTCGACCCACGCCTGTGTGTCGTTTCCACTGTTGAAAAACGACTGTCTTGGATGGTATGTCCTTCGCGTTTTTCAGATGAGCAGCAGCAGAAGCAGGTTTCTCTGGTGATCGTATTTCGCCTCTGTGATGTTCCAAAACTCTCTCAAACTCTCCGTTTCCACTCTATTACTCCTCAACTCCTTCTATATCCTCTCATGCACAAGAAATATCCTTCATAACTCCATGTAATTCTCCATTAATGACCTTTATTCTCCACGGAAGTTCACAGGGAATAGTTACCATTTTTAATTCCTTCACGCGTCTGTTGTATACAGATTCACTCCTACACGCTGGAAAAATAACTTAGATTGAGTTTATCTCTTTGTAGCACACGGAACCTTCCCAAAGGCACGACCAAAATCCCATAATATCTCGAGTAGATATTCTTCCCTGTCCTAAAGAGAATATGTGTAATCATCCTTCCTTTTAGATCGTACAACACATACAAACCCTGTTTAAGTGTAACAAGGTGTTTCCAATTCAGAATTGCGTCCAAATCCGACTGAAACTTCCCAAATTTATCATTAACAGAGACCGACACTTCTCACTCTCTGTTTTTCTTCTCCCGGCTTATCCAGCCCAACTGGATCAAATCCATCGAGCATACCAAGCCTTTTAAGACGAAACATGCCTATCACAATAGATTCCAGTGATTGAATCTCTTTAAATCCAGTCCAGGAGATGAACCCTAATTTCATCCAGCTTCACACACTGTTTTCCCGCCAAAAATATTCAAACCGTGGGGAAGAAAGGGTTGCCCCTCTCCAGAGTAGGGTGCGAATAGCAGGTGGATATCTTGGGGTGCAAATAGTGATCGAGGTGCCCCTTAGTAATTGAGTGCCCCTTAGCCAAAACTGGGGTCCGAATAGCAAATCTCCTCCAAGGGTCCAAATAACACTTTTCGAGCAACTTTTTCCACACAAGTGTATTTCTCTAAAAACACCTACAAACACATAAAACACCATAATAAACACACAATCAAGCACTAACAATAGAGACACTGAGGACAATTCAGACACAAAAATGTGTCTATCACGTTGCAGTTAGAAATCATCATCGAAACAGATTATCTTAGCTTAGTTAAGGCAATTCAAGGATTGGATGTAGAGGTTCCATGGGAGCTTAGGGGAATAGCCGAAGACATTATTTTCTTGTTAATTTCTTTTGAGTCTTGGTATTGTAAGAACACAGACAGACTAGCTTATAAGTGTGTTGGTGAGTTAGCAAAATATGCACGTAAAGAGGGTATAACTAGTAGTTGGATTGGTAATCCCCTCATTTCTTATTAAACCTTATTGAGCACGAAAGTGCATAATTAAACTTTTCACACATATAACACCTACTGTGATAAAAAGTAGTACTCATTTTTCTAAAATACCACCAAACAAACTTGGGATATCACAAAAAATCTGATATATGTATGAGTCAGATAAAGCCCACATACAAAATCAGAATTGCAAAGCTCAAACCTAAGAGAGTTGTTGATTATATGTATGTTTTCAGAATTGCTAATCTCAAACCTAAGCGAATTGCTATCATATCATCATTACTGAACATGAAACAATGATACATGAATTTGAGATGAAACCCATAACACATGAGAAACAATTGGAAACTCTGGAATAACCAAATTAATTTTCTTTTTTAATTTTTGGTTTTTCTTTCTAGCAAACATTAATTAAATACCCCTAAAATATAAGGCCTTCACAAATAGTCCTGTCCATTTTATTTAAATACCCCTAAGGGGTATTTTCTAAGTGGATAATGAAAATGAACTAGTAATCTTTTGGAAAATGAAAATAAACTAGTATGTTTTTGACGTGTGAAAACGTCAACCCAACCTCCTCCGAAGGTTGAATTGACTTAATATAATTTTAGATGTGCCAAAAATTATACCTTAAAAACTTTAAATATATCCTTTAGGGGTATTTGTGAAGTCCCTAGAGATATTTGTGAAGACCCCTGAAAAGGAGGAGTATTTATTCAATTTCCACTTCTTTCTTTTTAATCCCCCATCCTAATATCGTCGGCAAGCTCGTTTCGGCCATTTCGGCAGAGATTATCTAATTTTTTCTTGCATTAAAAAAAAATCACTACTTTGCACATCTCTTTTTGACAAGCCCATTTTTTTAAAAAAACGAAGGGCTAATACCCAAGGCCCTGTTAGAAAACTCTGGAAAATGAATTCCCATAAACAAGACCTAAAACCAACTTCATTCACAAGCACCACTTACCAAATGTAGGAAATACCTATTAGTCCTAGAAATAATATATTAGGATGAGTCTAGTCCAGTTGACTGAGTCAACTTTCTGTTTGGTCATTTTTGGTAAAATATATTATAGTTTGCTCCTAGAAATTATGGTTTGATCTTAGAGTGACGTCATGGATGATGCAATTGTCACTAGGTAGTGGCAGGAATACCTTTTTGGGACCATATATATAGAAAAAGTCAATAACTATCTTATTATAGATTTACTTTCTCTATCCTTCTGTTTTCAGATCTAGTTTCTCTCTCCATTTTTTCTTTTCTTTTTTCTGTTGCTGCTCATGAAAACGATGAAGAAGGATGATAATTTTTTGATTTTTTCTTCTATGTAGCTAATGGTGATGTTGAAGATGATGAAGACGACGGAGATTTTTGTGTTTTTTCGTCATTTGTTGCTGCTGCCGCTGCTGTTGAAGAAGATGGAGATGACGAAGACGACGATGATTTTGTGTTTCTTTCTTCTCTGTTGTTGCTGCTTTTGTTGAAGATGATGTAGAAGATGAATACGTTGAAGATTATGAAGATTTTTATGTTATTTGGATGTATTTTTTTTATTTTGATGTTGAAGATCTTGATCTTGATTTTGTTGCTCGTGTTAAAGATGAAGTTCTGCTGCTGTTAAAGACGGTGATGTTTGCTGCTGCTGTTGAAGATGACGAAGATGATGAAGATGATGCTACTGCAGTTCATTCCAGAAATGAACTCTGTTTTTTTAGGTTTTTATATGGAGTTCATTTCTGGAATGAACTCTATTTTTTTCAGGTTTTTATATGGAGTTCATTTCTGGAATGAACTCTGGTATTTTTAGGTTTTTATATGGAGTTCATTTTCTGGAATGAACTCTGTTTTTTTAGGTTTTTATATGGAGTTCATTTTCTGGAATAAACTCTGATTTATATGTTTTCTGAAAAAATAAGTAGAAATTAACAGGAGTTCATTTTGACGAATGAACTGCTACAAGAAAATAAGTAAAAATTAACATGGAAGGGTAATTTTGTCTGTTTTATGTTTTTAAATTATTATGGACCAAACAGTAAAGACGTTTTCCCAAAGGACTAAACAGACATGGGACCACCTAAAAAAAGGACCAAACAATATTTTTCCCTTACCAAATTCAACAGACTAGAAAGGAAAGTATTATGGAGCTCTTTAATACCGACAATTGTTTCTCAGCTCCGTAAGGAGTTGGTTAATGACCGTCAAACGGACAGATTAATGATTAATCCCTTTGATGGCTCGGTGCTCGGTCTTAAGAAAGCCGATCACTTAGGATGGTCGGCTTAAGCAACACAGACCGCCAAAAAACTTGACGCCTTTGGTCACCCTTCTTTGTTAATGGGGATTATATGCAAGAGATCGCTGATTTAAGACCAATAGCCGAGTTTGGTATTGTTGTGAGTTTTAGAAAAGTGCTTTTCTGTTGAGCTGTGTTGTGCGTTGTTGTGTTGTGCTGTAGAAATAAATCAGCATGACGTTTGGTAAACTATAATTTAAAAGGCACTGTGCAACTAACAAACTGTAAATTATGTTTGGTATAGTGGTGGTGTTGTAGTTAATGACGAAAATAGACATATTTCAAACATTATTTTTTAAATATAATTTTATTATAATAAATTATATTTCTAATTTTAATATATTTAATAAAATATAAATAATATTTATTTTCTTATTTTATTTATTTTTATAATTATTTTATTATTTAATAACGAATTTTGTGATTATGGTTTGCTTAAAAAATATTATTATTTTAATAAACAAATTTGGTATTATTATATTATTGGAGTTATTATTTTAAAATGAAAAATGAAAAAATAAAGAAATAAAATAAAAGTTAGAAATATGACGTTAAGTGAGCAATATTTTAGGATAAAACTTGTCTTCATAATAAAATGACAAGGTTAAAATAGAGAATCAATTAAATCGAATTATGTGGATCCACATCTTCTGCTTTTCCAGCTTTTAAAAGCTAGTGTTGAGCAGCTTTTAAAAGCAGGCCTAAAATGAAAGTGCTTCTCTCCAAAAGCACTTTGAAATTTTTTTACCAAACACAATATTTGGTAATAGTTTGTTATAAATTTGTTACAAAGTGCTTTTGGTTGAAAAAAAACAATCCCAAACATGGCTCAAAATAAGATTTTTAATTAAGAATTGCCAATATTGACTACGGGTTTATTTGATTATGACTTGAGGAATGTATTTAAAACTAGGATAATATTTTGGTAGGGCTATACATGGCTGCCTGCTCTAGCGTGCATCAAACTTTGTTCCAACTTGTTGGGTTGTTCAACACTCCAACTTGTCCCAACTTGTTGGGTTGTTCAACACCCCATGGATATGCTCCGAATTTCATATTAGCAATTCGGGATTCGGCAAACGTATGGAACGGCAAACGTACGAGTATTATACGGTTTTGTAAAATCCAGATTCGGTCCAAAATTCGGTCAACGGGACGTGATTCGTCATTAATTCGGAACGGCATACGTACGTGTATAATTCGATTTATAAATGTGAGTTCGGCTCTGAAAATTCGGTATCTATATATAACAAATAATTTGTATTTATAAGGTCATATACCAATTTTTATGCATATGTGTGAGTTATTTAAGGAAAAAATAAACTCAATATGATGATATTAATAATATATACAACATTAGTTATCCAAAGGGGAAATTAGGCTCAGGCCCAACCCATGGATAACCCATAATATGAGGCCCTTAATTAAAAAAAGTTTAAATCTAGGCCCCGAGTTTTTAAAAGACCTTGATACCCTTATGCATATTGTCAAGCCCATAATTAAATAAAATTTAAATCTAGGCCCAAAATTATTAAATCTAGGCCCGAAATTATTAAAATACAGTGCGAAGGTGTAAACAGAAGTTACACATGCATATGGCATGTGTAACCAGAAGTTACACATCCTTATGATATGTGTAATGCAAAGTTACACTTGTATATATATGCAAATAAATAGACATAAAAAAAAACACAAAAAAAAGTTATTACTTTAATATTCATTTACAATAATTTCTTAGCATGTGTAACTAGAAGTTACACACGCATCTGTTTAGTGTAATTGAGAGTTACATATGTGTCTATCTAGTGTAACTGAGAGTTACACATGCATCTGACTTGTGTATTCAGCGTCAACTCCAGTTCCAGCGAGACCATTACCACGTTTAAGCAATTAGCTTTTATGAAGTTATCTAAAACCTGAAATATAACAACAAGCAATCAGTATTTATACGATTAAAATGAACAGTACATAAAACAATGTATATTCCAGTTTCACAAGCATCTGACTAGTGTAGCTAGTGGTTACACATGCATCTGAATTGTGTAACTGAGAGTTACACATGCATATAACATGTGTAACTAGGAGATACACATTCATCTGGCTAGTGTAGCTAGCAGTTACACATGCATATGACTAGTGTAACTAGGAGTTACACATACATATTGATATGTGTACCCAAAATCAGTATGTGTAAGTAAAAGTTACACATCTAATTAACATGTGTAACTTGCAGATACACATGCATCTGAATTATGTAACTAGGAGTTACACATGCATCTGACTTAGATATGTCAACATAAAATCAGCAAATCAAAAAGTGAGTTTTATCTTTTTGGTATGCAACGTCAATCTATTGCAGGTGTAAACTCCTGCTTCTTGAAGCTTCTTAATGTCTATCAGTTAGCATGTGTAACTAGTAGCTACACATCCATTTAGTTAGTGTACCTAAAAGTTACACATCTAATTAGCATGTGTAACTAGTAGCTACACATACTTTTAACTTCCAAGTTAACACACTCAGCAATTGATAGTAAAAAACAGATCAATCTTAGCTTGCCAAGTTAGAATCACGCATACGTCCATTATAAACTCCAGCATTAATCTCATCAAGCGCACACCATGGTATCTGCAGTGGATTTAAAAGTTACAACAGCATACCGCCACTAACTGATCATACACTAGTAAAACAGATGAAAGATGCTAACATTGTTCCTAAACAACATGAACTATGAAATGTACCAACCAATCAATGAAATTTTTTTATTGAAAACTGACAAAAGGACATACCAGCAGTATTTCTCTAAGACCCTTATACATACAAAAATTCATATGTAATCAGCAGTTACACATGCATATGGCATGTGTAATTGTTAGTTACATATGTAAGTCATTCGAATCTGCACAAGCCACGTCTGGATCCAATCCAATAACTACATGCCTAGCTTAAAACAAATTCAAAGGAAAGTATGTAACTACAAGGTGGAAGATTCATTCCATTCGGGAGCTACAAAATGGAATAACTTAACAAGATTAAACCATATCTGTATTTATACTTTTAAGATCAGAAATAAAATTGACGACACATTGCTACCTGGTCACAATCTACTGGCGTAAGTGGTTGCTTCCCAAAATTTTCCTTTCACATAAAAAATGCCAATATCAATACAGTTAGACCATGAATAGCTGATAATACCACAAAATAACTAAGTGAAGGAAACATAATCAATCAAAAATATAACCATACCTTATGTAATCTGACCCGAGCAAGCGATTCCTTGATAGAATTAACCTATTGTTGGGACTTATGTAATCAAAAATATAACCATACCTTATGTAATCAAAAATATAACCATACCTTATGCTGGACTAACCTTGCAGTATCAAGAGAAATTTTCATTCGCAGGTGCCACGTGAGAGTCGTTCCATGAGAAGGTCCTGTAATGTCAATCAAAATAGTGTCAACCTTTACAAGTTTCAGTAATGTCTGACATAAAACAACATATAATAGTTATGCCGTGCAATTGAGTTTCTATAGATCCATTATGCATCAATTGGTAAAATATGAACTTCGTCTCGCCATAAATACAATAACCCAGTAGGGAAATTATAGTCGAATGTCAAATACTACTCAACGAATATACTTCATTCTGTAATTCGAATTCAGTCTAACATCAGAATGACCAAAAAATGAAAAAGAAAACTTTGCATTGATCTCTATAAATGAAGTTGAGTAAACCTTAAATTCAGTTTCTGCATCTTGTCTTTTGCAATTCAATCTCTTGAAAGATGCAATGAGATTGTCATCATCAATATGAGCTCTATAAACACATCCAAACCCACCCTTACCCAAAATATTAGTCTCATTAAACTTGTCAGTAAGAGAGCAATACTACTTTTCAGAAAACGAGACAAATATATTTTCAACTTTAACACACTGAAATAGCATGTGTAATTGGCAGTTACACATCCAACTCATGTGTATCTAGCGGTTACACATCCAACTAGCTTGTGTAACTGGTATGTGTAATTTTTGGTTGCAAAGTTTGTTCATTTTAGCATGTGTAATTAGAAGTTACTTATGCATATGTCTAGTGTAATTCAGAGTTACACATGCATCATACTTGTGTAATTAGAAGTTACACAAGCATATAACATGTGTAACTTGAAGTTACACATATAAACTAGAAACTACACATTTATTTAATCTGTGTAACTTGAAGTTACACATCCACTTAACTTGTGTAACTAGAAGGTATGCAACAATATGGGTATTTCAGTAGAATTGTGGTTACCAAGGGATATTATTTCCAGGCGTTTCCTCTTAGATTTACCGATGCCAGTGAACTTCTATCTGCAAATAAGAGACAAGACAAGTTAAAGATCACCATCATTTCACCTATGAATTTGTTTACTTCATAGTCTTCTCGATCTTCTCGAAATGAAACTGAAGTTTTCAGTTTTTGAGATTTATGAAAATATTTTTTGAATTCCATATTGAGATCTATCACTAATTATTTTGATCGAATTAAAATGATTGCAACAGAAAATTTACTGTTCAATAATTTCTGGTGATGAAGTCTTCTCGATCTTTCACTGCTGATGACTTTCTCGATCTTCTTTACCTCAGGAAGATGGACTCCAGGAATATTTGGGCGAGACCCGAAAAGAACAATAACAAATTCATAGGAAACAACTCCAGAAGAAAAGAATCCATTGGAAAACTTGCAAACGCTCAATCAATCGACTCACTTTTGGATGAAGGTAGATGCATTCGACCACATGAACAGAACAACCAAAGTCAATATAGAACAGTGGCAGACCAAAGTGAGCAAGTGGTATTCCAACAATTCAAATAAAACCCATGTAACAGTAGCTCCACCAAGAACACTAGCTGAAATCTTCTTGTTCCTCCATAAGAAAACATCAGCAGCTGCAGCAGCAGAAAATTCACAACACATTAATCATAACGAGAAATCTAAGCATTCACAAATCAACCAACCAATTTTACTAAAATAATTCTGGGCCATATCGTAACAAAATAATTTCTCAACTCTCAAATTCAAAAAGACATGTAGGTGGACTGTAAAGTAAACAAATTGATATGTGAAGTAATGGTGATATTTAACTTGTCTTATCAATTATTTGCAGAGGGAAGTTCACTGGCATCGGAAATGTGTTTGTTGGATAAGCTACATGTTATGTTTCGTTAGCTATTGCGGTAATTCTATTCTCTTATGATGATTGAAAAGGAATATACAAATGCATGTCTTGAAGTTTACCTTCAACAAACTTGACTGTTTCAAATTTCAGTAACAATCTTGCTCAAACAAATAAGCTACATGTTCTGTGATTCTCATTACCTTAAGTCAATCTATACTTCTGTACCTTCGCAAAATATAATTTAATTCAATATAATCTTATAATGCTTGTCCATGAATGCAAGTTTCTGATTTTCAATTGCTAAGACATGAAGCAAAGTATATCTTCAGTGTTTCTGTTTTCAATTACTAGGACAATATTGACCAAATGAATTTTCAGAAAAATAAGGATCTTAATAACTATATACATTGTTTACGTGTACGTGTGGATTGCAGGGAGTGGTGGTGTTGATAATGATACCAAAAAAGTGGTTAAGCAGATGAGGATGGTGTTTCGAGTGAGCTTCAGGTAAACATGACTCCATAAAATTTGATTGTGATTTCCACATTTCTAGGTATCTATATATGTTGGCATATGGATGTCTAACTGCTAGTTATCCGAAACCTGTAACTAGCAGGATGTGTAACTGCTAGTTACACATCCTGGGATATAAAGTTTATGTTATGTATATTGCAAGTCTTATGAAAAGGTATATCATGCATATTAAAATGACTAGATAACATTGTTCAACAGTTGCTTTATGGCCAGCTTGTTCTCAGTAAAGGACCATCATTCAGTTTGGATGATGATCTAGTAGTAACTACCAGGATGTGTAACTGCTAGTTACACATCCTGGGATATAAAGTTTATGTTATATATATTGCAAGTTCTTATAAATACATCTATAACAAGCTTGGTAATACCCAAATTCCACCTTCGTAAATCTAATCAGATCGACGAAATCAATCAGTTCAGCTACAAAGTGAGATACCGATCAATATAGCTTCAATTTTTACATGTTTAATATTTAATTGATTCATACATCCTAATCTAAGTATACAAAAACAAGAAATTACAGCCACTTAAACCTCGATAAGATCACAGACAAGCAAAACAAACTAAACATCTAGGAATTGACATCAACTTTACATACAAACCCCAATCAAGTGCATCATGAAATTAACAGTAAAACAAATCATTATTCACCTCCAATAACATGCAACTAAGTCCATTAAAACCAGATCAGAAATTATTCCAAATCCAAACAAAATCAAACCAAATCTAGAACTTCAAGCTCAAAATTCAACCTCAAAACACCTAGATCAACCACCAAACTACCAAACAAATCTACAAAAAATCACAAAAAATCAGTAGTGAGATTCTTACGCTTTCCACCACCAAAGACATGATTAACAGGTTTCTTCGTTCCCAAGAGGCGATTAATAGCAGAATGAACACCTTTTGCTGATGAAGATTTAGGTACTGACTGATGTTTAACTTCCCTTTCATTATCAGAATCAGATGAAAACGATGATGATGAATCATGTGAATGAATCTTCTCTGATATCTTCTCCATCAACGATGAATGATTTTGACGAAATCTCCATTGAATCAAATCAATTCGCAAGGTGGAAAATAAATCTCAGAAAACCCTAGAAATGGTTTCTCCACAGACGAGAGAGAGGCAAGAGAGAGAAAGAAAATTTAGAAATGAAAATATCTACTGATTTTATTCTTGTTTAAATAGAAAAGGGTAAAGTTGTCATAGCGAAAAAAACATTTTCATTATGAAGCCCTAAAAATGAAAGTATTGGGCCTGGAAATATCGAAATATGAAAGTATGGAGTTGATAGTGGAGGATCCATTTTGTGGGGCTTCTAAATATTGAACCCATATAGTAGGGTGGTTCTAGTATTTTTCACTTATCCAAAAGGACGTCGTATGGTGGTTTAGATGCTTGGTTAGTGAGTTTGAGATTTCTCTCACCTTCACCTTCAAATCTCTTCAGTCGTTTTTGTTTCATAAAAATTACAACACGTCTAATATTCGGTCGTGTATGTTCGGGAGGCAGTAAAGCCCAAAAAGTGGAGTCTTTGAAAAGTAAAAGCTAAAGAATTTATGGCGAATTAAGCGGACGTATCATTCGGGATACGTAAAATTCGTGGACGATTCGCGAATAATCCGGGAATGCCACATAATACGCGACTTGGGTTCGGAGTTGCAAACGTACGCGAATAAGACGGTAAAATTCGTGATACGGAAAAATTCGTGAATGATTCGCGAATCATTCGCGAACTTACTAACTAAGTTCCATAGTCGACAAAGTACAACAGCCGCCAAAAAACACAATCATACTATAAATAGCAGCCGCCACAAAAGTAAAATATACTATAAATAGCAAACTAATTGTTGGAACAAAATCATCTCATTCTTAAGAAAAAACAACATTCTTTAATCATCTGTTTGAGCTAACTTGTTTTTTCATTTAGAACCAAAAAGAAAAATGAAGCCATCCACTTTCTCGTTACTCTCCTTCACTTTCACATATCTGTTATTTCTCTTTATTTTCTCTCATGGTGTTAATGGTGCCGACATAACTGAACCTACTTGCAACAAGGCGGCGAAAAGCAGTCCAAACATTAAATACCACTATTGCATGAGTTCTTTTAAATCAAATCCTGAAAGCCGAAATGCCAACGTACAACAACTTGGAATAATTTCAACAGAATTGGCAAAATCGAAAGCAAATTCGATAAGTACAAGTATCAAAAGTTTGTTGGAGAAGAATAAGAATCGAGCTGATAACAAGTACTTACAGGACTGTTTGGAAATGTATACGAGTGCAGTTTCGGATTTAGAAAAGGTTCTTGAAGCTTTTATTGCTAGAGATTATTTCAAAGCTAATATCCGAATGAGTGCAGCTATGGATGCTTCGACTAATTGTGAGGATGGATTTAAAGAGACAGGTTTGGTTTCTCCGTTGACGAAGATGAACGATAGTTATTTTCAAACAACTGCAATCGCTCTTACCATTACTAATATGGCCTGATGATCTTTTTTTGTTCTTTTAAGCGTGTAATTAAGTTTTATTTTACGAAATACTGTATACGTCTTAATTTTTATAAGAAGGCTTGAATATAAGTATAAGCTATTTTTACTTACAGCATTCATCTTAGATCTAATCCAAATGTGGCCAGAATGAAAAAGTGATAAAATCTCTTAATAAACGGAGGGAGTATAAAATCATCAAAGTAGTAAGAAATGAAGCGCAAACATTACACCATGGGAAGGAAGATAATGTATTAAAGAGGTGGGATCCTAATTCCCACCAACAAATAATTGTCACCATGACTACGAGATAGATTACAAAAATTTTAGTAAATTCAGATACATGACAACAGCTCAATTATCTCCTCCATGAATAGTTGAATACAAGAAATAGTTTGAGATAAAAATAAATAAATAAATAGATAAATAAATATATCGTTCAACATCAATTAAGCCAGCCAGCCAGCACAGTTCAACATAAAAGGAATTCTGGTCCATCAAAAGGGCTTGTTGTGTTCATCATCATATCCATGTAGCTGGTGCTGCAATTCAACCGCTGGAACTCCAACTCAATCATATCAGCGAATCTAGGCTCATAATCACAAAACATGTTATCAGCAGCAGTGGTAGTGGTTAACCCAGCAGGATCAAAAGTAATCAAAGGTTGGGGTTGCTGTTGGTATAAAACATCAGAAGAAGAAGAACCATGTTCGTAAACTGATCCTACTACCAGCGAACTAGACTCGCAATTAGTAGAATTAAATACCCCAAAATTCTTCTTCATCTCATCATCTTGATAGCAGCAATTTGAAGATGATGATGATGATGATGATGATGCCACTCCTGCTTTTAACTGCTTTTCTCTCTCGGAAATCATATTAAACTTGGATTCTAAATCTCTCTCAATCCTTTCAAGTGATTCAACAGTAGATAAATTATCGAAGTTACAGAATCTCTGATTCTTGGATTTCATCTTCTTTTGATCGTAAAACTTCTTTAGCATCACCACCTCATCAAATTCTCTAGGGTTCACTGGTAATGATTTTGCCCCGTTCATGAATTCAGAATAAACAACTGCAGCAGCCTTAACATCACACAGTGTTCTCAACTCATAGAATTTCTTCTCAAACCCTTTGATTCTGTTCTTGAAACTCTTCCTTCTAATCTTATGATCGACATTGTTAATGGAAGATGATGATGATTTCCCCCTTTCATTACAACCCATATTTTGTTTGAATAAGAACAGTCTATAGCACTCAGGTTGTAATGGCAAGTGATAGAACTACATAAGCAGAGATGGTGCTATTTATAGATAGATGTACAAGGTTGAGTTTATATAAGGAAATTGCAGAAATTAGGCTTCTAAATTTTGTTAACTAGGGTTGTTTCTTGGGGATTAAGAAACGCGGTAGTTCTTTTTTACTGGCGACAAAACGCGGTAAGATTCTTTTTGGTAAGTGAAATATATGAACTACATGGGCCTCAACGATCCTATATCACTAACAGGTTTTTTTGGCTTCCGTGTAGTTATGCAAAAAAGAAATATCCTAAAAGTTACTAGCTAAATACAAGACATCATTCAGGATATTAGCAAAATACCAAGGAACTAAACATTCACTACTACAAAGTAATATAGACAGAGTCACTAGCTACTTCCACCTTTGTGTTCTTTTGCAATTTGCAATCCTTTTCAGATGGCGCGGAGCTCAGCAATGTTGCTGCCCTTTCTGTATATGTACTCTGCAAAGGCAGCAAAAAACTTCCCTGAATCATCTCGGATGACACCCCCAGTACCTGCATTAAGAAACTCATTAGCTGCACCATCTATATTCAACTTGTATCTGGACAGGACCACTCAATATGTTTAACAGCATAATGAGAAATTGCTGAACTGGAAGGATGTAAGGTGGCTATATATTCTGCTGTCTTTGTATAGGCCTTTTGAACCACCATGTAACACTGAAAACACTGATTTTGAAACACCAGTTCGTTCCTAGCAGTACATATTTGCGTAAAAAAAGGAAGGACCGAAAACACTTTTCATCTGATATCTCCACTGGAGATAAGACTGCAAAAGGAGATGATTCCGGTCCAGATCCATATGAGATCTTGCAACAGATAGTCTCCATTGTAATTTATAAAACTACAGCATTCAGCTAAGGATCTAATCTGAGTGCGAGTCTTATACAAAATTATCAAAGTAGTTAGTGTTCAAGTGGAAAGCTTTAACTAGAGACTGTGAGCATGGAACATTGAACAAGTAATGTAAAAGTGAAATAGAGAATCAAATGAAGAGAGACATTCAAAGAGGGATTTTTTTTTTCTTCTGTACCTGCTCCTTTCATCAATTGAGTTTCGCGCTTAGATAATAGTTTGGATCCCTAAAAAATCTTGTTATTGTGTCTGCCTTTTCTGCTGAAAGATCTGTTTTCTCCAAAATAAGGCTTTTTGATGCTTGGGATATTGCTTGTATAGAACCAATTGCTGCATAGAGCTGAAAAAAGGAGACCAGTTATTTTCTCATGGAGTAGAGTATAATGTGCATAGTAATATACCAAGATCATACAGGCCCTCATTATGTAGAGGTATAAAGTTCACAGAAAACCGCCATTACCTCTACAGGAGGCATCAAGATTCAAGGGTGAGGTATTCTATTGTAGAATAGAATCATAATCTAGAAAGCTTGATAGTAAAAAGAATTCCTAACTAAGACGAGTTTAATCCATGATTTACCCAATAAATAAAACAATTTAGGAGCGACCGGGTTGTCGAATAGTGGATTCCACTACAAAAAGGATAATGAGCAATGGATTCAAACAAAATAATTACCGTATTAGCATCATGGTTGTTGACCCCGGGTATTGAGGTAACCACTTTGACGAACTGGTCCATCACTAGAACTGATTGCTCCCTCTTGTAAAAATAGATGAGTACTTTTATCAGGTATACTTTTCAATTATATGAGTGAGAACACAACAAGCAAACATCAAACAATGAACTGACCTCGGCATTTATCTTGGCAATGACACCCTGTCGCTTGCAAACTGCACTAGAAGTATAAAACCATTGCAGACACTTTCATTGGAGAATATCTGAGAAAGATAGTACATGTATTTGGTTACCTCCACGAGAATGAGCAATTCTCACAATCTTCTCAAATCCCATCTCCAAGTCTTGAACCGGCACAAAAGTTGGCTTCCCAAGCTCCATACCATACCTAAGATCAAAACTCATGTTCTTTAGATACAGACAATACGATAAACGATCATATTAGTTACAGCTGCTTTTAGCTTACTTGAAGTATGAGCGGGTGAAGGAGTCATTTTGTTCCTGAGTCGGAAGGGTGACAATGACATAAAAATGCGCAAACTGCCCCTTCAGCTTCTGCACTCTGGGAAACAAATTGACATCAATCAACCATAAGCAAGAAAGCCTGGAACAATGTTCAATGATCAGATTACCTGCTAAAGATGGAGGAAGAGATGTTGCAGTCCCATTTTGTGAGAAATAAGAATGCGACTGAGAGTCCGCCACAGTTAAATATGAAATTCTACAAGTGGATATTTGCATTTCTGAGTGCTAAGCCAATTAAACTTGAGAAATAGATAAATAAAAGAGGGGGACCTACGGGGCCGATAGGGACAAAGTTTAGTTTGAACAAATTGTCGGCAAGGAAAGAGGAAATGGAATGAATGAGGGACGGATGTTGTTCATCTCTCCATTTGGTTTGCATCATACACACACCACCAACTCCTGCTAAAACGAAAAAAAAAATTAGTCTTGTCCACTCGAGAATGATACAATGTACATCAACCATAAATATCCAAGAGCATCCACAATCACAAATGCCAAAGCTAAATTTGGCTTTCAGGTTTAATCTTAGGCCAAACCGCACAATGGGAAGGAAACTATAGTTAGCTTTCATTCCAGACGCACTCCATAGATCCGCCTATTTGGTAGGCACACTTTTAATGTTCATTCAGACGCGATGGAATATTTCCCAAGCGTTTGTATTTATAAATACCCTTTGATGATACGCTATTTAAAACAACACATGGCCGTTCTATCATCAGGCGCAGTTTTAATCTGTGCCCTGCCAAAGATGATACTTAAGGTCCCCCCACTATGCTTCATTTATTTTGGCATTTATACTCGTGATTGTGGACGCTCTAAGATACTTGTTGTAATCACATTCTTAGCGACATAAAAGTGTGAAACGTCCCAGATAAAGAATCAAAATGGTTGTCAAGTGCAATCATTTGAAGTATTTATCACTGAAGTTGAGATCTAGAAGATTTGAAACCTGACCTTCGATTGCATTTTGCATTAGAATCAGGAAAACATTAACTGCTTAACGAAAATATATTCAACTCCAGTCCCTAGTACTTGAACGAAAGAAACTACACAATGTAACTCTTTTTTGTGACTCAAACCTAGTTCAACTTCTCAAAATTGATAGTTTATAGAGAATTTTCCAAGTGTCACTGTGGCACATCAACAACTAACCAACGACATTGTTCATCTGAAGTACATCTCTGGCTATAAAACAAAAATAATCGCTTCCATTTCAGAGCTCACACAAAGAACAAACTCCAACCAACCACAGACTTTCACCACTTGACTTTTCAATGTTAACCAAGCTAAACATAAGAAATTCGAAATAGAAAAACCAGGATCTCATTATCCTCCTTACAAGATTATGACATCCCCTAAACTCGTCTCCCCGAACAGCTTGTCAATTTTACTTAGCTATTATCAATTTTCAGCAAGCACATATACACTTTTACGTTTTCATTTCAAAATTACTTACAGAATCAAAGCGAAAGAAGCATAGTCCTAAGTAAATCTCCAGCTCTACTATAAGAATTGCACTACACTACATATCATCTAATATATTATTAACATAATTTTCAGTCTGTACTCGTACGAATCTAAGCAAACCTAATTTTCAAATTCGTTCCTCTTTCCATCTGAAACAGATTTTCAAATCAAATTTGAGTGAGACTAAGCAAACATAAGTATGATCTTCATCATCTAGATTTTTTGAATCTCACTGTAAATAACATGCAACAAGAAACCGCAACTTGGAATCTACGCAAACCTTATTCGCAAATTTTAAAAATAATTGAATCTTCAAATCAAATGCAAATCAGAAAAAAAAAAAAAAAAAGAAGGCACAATCGAACTCAAATTTTACCTGGACTAGGAGCATCTGAAGGATTTGTAGGTTGATAATCACTGTAACTTGGTCTCAGATTCGCCATTGTCGGTTTCTGAGTATTTCCAGAGACTGAAAACTGGAGCGGATTTCAAAACAAAAGAGAATTACTGTTACATTTCTCTTTGGGGAATTTTTCAGTCTTTATTTGCATGATTTTTAACCGAATTACCTAAATGCCCTATCCAAAAATTCCCGCTCTGTTTATGCTTGCGCGTATTAAGAAGTGTCAAAAACCTGGACGAGAGTCACGACGAGACAATCTCATTTAACAGGTAGGAAGAAGTAACTTTCGTCTTGATGAAATCCAAAAGTCAAAAATGATTTTGTTTTTTAAGAAGTAGAAGCCAAAAGCAAAACAATTTTGCTTCACGAAAAATTAATTTTTCGACTTTTAAAAGTCGTTTTGAAATTTAACACCCAAATTGATTTTTGATTTTTTTACTTCTATAAATCGAAAAGCTATTTTTGATGTGTTATCCAAACATGTACGTAGAGTATTTGTTACCACGGTTTCAAAATAACTTTTCAGCTTTTTCTTGTGCTTCTGTCTTGTAGTAACTTTGAGTTGTTTCAGATCGGAAATGCTCTTACTTCTTCAGAATCAGCTTCTCAGAAATCAGAAACAAATTGTCTTTTGGCAATTGTAGGTCTATTTTTAAGGTTGTTAGCTCAGGGCCGTCAGGCTCTCTCTCGGTGGATGCAGAATTTGGAGGTCCTTTACTCTGCCGAAAGAGCTTGATAACCAGAAATAAAAATGCTTATGTTTCTCTAGTTATAATTTCAGAACGATTTTTAGAAACAGAAAAATCAACTTGAATGCACGTTTGGATACAAATCTACTTCTCCAAAAGTAGAAGTCAGAAGCAAAGCTATTTTACTTCACAAAAAGATGATTTTCCCGCTTTTAGAAGTCGTTCTGAAAAGTTATTGCTGAACTTCACAAATAAGATTCATGCACTGTTACATTGCATCTAATAGAAGTTTGCAAATCAGATTCATAGGGTGTTTGGATGTACACTCTCAGAAATTGCTTTTCGACTTCCGGGTCAGAAGCCAGTTTGGCAATAGTTTTCAGAACGACTTCTAAAAACATAAAAATCAGCTTTTTGTGAAGCAAAATAGTTTATTTTCTGATTTCTGGAGAAGCAGATGTAAACGGGAAGTTGTTTCTAGTAAAAGTTTGCAAATAAGATTCAGGCAATAGGAAATTGCTTCTAGTAGAAGTTTGAAAGAGTGACAAGTGAAATATATGAAATGTGCATATATGATACCAAAAGCATGTTCAGATAAACAAAAGCTTCTTTTATACATGAAACCAAGATTAGTACCTACACCTGATTTGTTTGTATTACATTGGTTGGGCAACAAAAGCCTATCAAGAACTACTCAAAATTGTAATACAAACAATACCATTACACTACCACTATCACCATTCATTTTTCTCTTTTGCTCTCTCAACAATACAGATACAACATTCATGTACAGAACTTCCACTACCTTTTGATTTTGCTAACAGTAAAACATCACTTTCTTAACATTCTCTTTCAATGCTGGTAACTCGCGAACACATGACCCGTTGTTACCCGTAAAATGTGTGTGTCGCTTTTTCGGGTTTTCTGGCACTTCTGGTCCCATATAGAATCGAGCACGATATGCAGCAAGATGTGCGTAGTAAGCTGGAGGTACTGCTTGTCATGAAAAATGAACAACTTTAGTGGATGCTCAATAAACGTATGGTTGGAGATATCGCAATTAGTCAATAATTTGGGTTTGTCAGAGTGTACTCGGTTTTATTATGAACAAGGGAAAACGTTCACTGTAAATAAGGATAAAATGAAAGAACGTGCATGGAAACCAAGAATATGAATACATCTAGTCTAAATACAGATTTTTCTACGAGACGTTTGATTGACATTGTGACCTACGTATGTTAAGAGTTCAAAGCTTACCTATAGAAACAGACCGAGTGCATCGAGCATACCTGCAAATACGCTCAAACTCCTAAGTAAGTGCCAACTAACATAGCCTGGATGAATATACATAAGCACTAACGATAAAAGTACTTACGTGTAACAGAGGTTGTTTGTGAGAGATTGAATCTCATCGGCACTGAAATTGTTCTCATCCCACAGAACATGATAATGAGCCGGTCTACTTGTCCCCTGCCATTTAAAAATTTAGTAATATCAGGTGGAATTCTTTTGCTGAAACTGTAAACAAACATTGTGGTGCTAAAATTGCAATCGTATTTATCTCTCTCACACACACAGAGCAAGAGAGACTAATATTGTCTCGAACATTTTAAAAGCACACCTGGATCCCAGCATGACTACAAAGATAAAAGTCGAACTCAGTAGGATGACAAATTTTTGAATCCACCACGGTCCCTGCAAATGATACAAAAGGATGCTTAGTATAGTGAGAGTAAAAAGTAATGGAGAGAATATAAAGGGTGCCAAAAGTGAAACAGTTAATACCAGGAAGGATATTTCCACTCTTGTCAGTGCTACTTCGATCCTTGTGGTTATTTGCATATAGTCTTGTGTGGTGACGTTTTTGAACGATCACAAAGGTTACTCGAGGCTGGTAGTTTGGTTCTAAAGAGGCACAAGCCTAAAAAGAGCAGGCAAATTAGTTAAGGAAAATGGGTAACTAAGATACTACTAGGTCTGAACTCGGGCTTGGAGATAATAACTAACCTTACGAATGGCATCCAATTCATATAGCAACACCTGATAAAATTGCCCTTCGCTTACACCATCCCTGCGATGTTCATGCAAGAAGTTTGAAAATAGATAAAACCAGCAAGTTCTCAATTTTAAGCTTTCACAGGAACAGAAAAGAGAGCGAGATATGATAGTAAGCTGGATGTAATTTAACTGGTTATCAAATTTGAACCTGTAAAATATGATCCTCAGTGGTTTTTGTCCAGTTGCCTTTCTGAAGGAAATTAAAAGCTCCCTGCAGTGGTCAAGCTTTGGTGTAAATAAGAAACTGTGGCAGTGAGCTTTAAATTTTGCGTTTAACTGTCAAAAAAAAAAAACATTTTCACATGTACCTGATCATTCCTCCAGTAACGGTACCCCTTTGAGGATCATGCCAAGTTTTGAACAAGTCTTGAATAAGCTCTTGTCGATGAGCTTGCGCAGATACTAAACCAGCATACTTTGTAACCTCGGGCCAGTCTTGAGAAGCTACGACCTGAACTAATAAATCGTTAGTATGGAATTTGGTGATCCATCTCATAGAACTAAAGTAAAAAAGGAGTTTCTTGTTATTACCGCGGCAATAGATGGACTGGTGTCCTCTCCAGTTTCTGGATGAGTTACGTCAGCTCCGAATATTATAGTAGGAATGTCACTGACCAAAGGAATTTTCCAACATAGTGCATCTAAGAGTACCGTATTTCTTCCTCCCATCTGCAACAGTGGAGTTAATATGTATACACCAAAACTTAACAGGGGAGAGAGTGGAAATGAAGATCTGAAAAGTGTACCATATGATTTTTAACTTCAAAATGGATATCTCAGTTTTAAATTTACCTTGACATTGATTTTAAGCGAAACGTTAGCCAGGTACTGTTTGCTTAACTTGAAAACATGTTTTGTTAGACAGCATTGGGATATCAATCCTAAATCTGTCTCGCAAATTCTCTTTAGATCACCTGAACAAGTAAGTGTAATCAGTACGCAAAACAACATATTTTCCTTTAGATACCATTCCTCACAGGAAAATTAACATAGGAAAAGAAAACCTGTATTTGCTTGAAAACATAAAAAGAGAAACTAACCATACAACGACCCGTTGTTATCAGGGAGGATGGCTATAAGTAGATCCAACTCTTTCCCTTTAAGCTTGTTTAAGGCTGCATCATATACATGTTTTAATGCCTTCTCTACTTGATCTGGCCTTGCTGAATAGATTGGCATCACAGGCTCACGGTTGAATTCCTACAATGAAGGATCGAGAACATTTAAGATTTACTTAGGTTCTTTATGCATCCTTCCTACATGAACATCGATATAGAGAACGTTCAAAGGAAATAAGAGAATGATGGGATAGGAATGTCACCATGCCAGAAACTTGGCACATCTGTGCCAGCTCTTGACAAAAGCCACGAACAGTGTTTTCTTGTACGCTTTGTGAGAAGTTGATACAAGCCCAGTAGTTTACAGTGCTTCCATTTATCATTTTCTTCAGTACGAAAAGAACCATATTAGCATACCAAAAATAAAATATTGGATGGAAAATCTAGAATGAATCTGGAGGCATGTGCCCCCAACAATTGACTTCAGTACCTTGTTCATCATGTTCCACTGACCAACTTGAGGCAAGCAATCTTTTTCTTTCCCGCTATCATGATATTTTAGCTGTACCATAAAGAGACCAAATGAAAGAAATTTAAGCAGCTTAATACAACATGAAAACATACTCATGTTAAGAACACTAATCATCTAGTTATGATGTATGTTACCCATGGGGCAGGAAGAACTCGAGCTTCAAGAGATGCAAGCTTATCACTTATATTGATGCCAAACTCCTTCGCATAGGGATCTTGATCATATCCATTTTGGCGAACAGTCTGAAAAAATGATACAGAAAATTCTGTGTGAGTCATCTTCGTTGGTCGGATTCTCGACAGATTCATATGTTTCGGTTTAGAAAGGACTATATGGACAACTAAACCTGGTTAAGAAAGTGAATTTAGATACGAGTAAGTAACCTGCAAAATGCCCATTTCTTGTTCACGTGGTCTTTGGCATGTAACTTTCAAAAAGGAAGTTATCTGCTTATCGTTTAACCTCTTTGTGTATCTTTGCCCGCCGACAATCTTGCAAGTCTGCAATAAAATGTATGTGGATAAACTGAGAAACGGGCATTATGCGAAAGCTTACTTATCAAAAACACAACTGCTGATGAATGAGATTTACCTCCATTGGCAAATAGTTGGCCTTCTTTTCATTTCCTACTTGGAGGCAGGGAAGATGTGAGTATTGAATGGTATACCCATACATCTCTTGAAAGTACTCGACAACTGATTTCATATTCATTTGCTCATCCACTGGAAACCTATTCAACCCAAAACCAAAGAAAGATCACTTCAAAATCAATATTATGAAGATCAGTATTAAAAAGTTATTAAAGGGAAACGATCTGTACATTAGCTCCCTTGTAGTCTGTGACGTCAACCCTGAAACACGGTATTTCCGTCGTACATTTTCTCTATGAGTTACTTCAACTTTGACACCTCTGAGAGATTTCTTAACCTGCGGAAATTGCTCACACGATTACTTGGCTAGAAGCTAGATCTCGAGTTATTTGAAGCTAAAACAAAGTCTCCAGATTAGATATTTTTTGGGTGGGAGTAGCTGCTAAAAAAACAACCCAATCAACTGGGATGTCATTGTTACAAGCACTGTTATACATCCAACATAAAATTGGTAGAAAATTTCAATTCCATATTATGCCTGATTTATAGTACAAAGGACCTGATACAAACCAACACAGTTGATATTGGCACTCAATGAGTGTTTACCAGCGCATAGCGCCCTACCTTAATACGATCAGCATCTGACAGAGGCTGACAGAGTATGTTCTTGCCCAAAACTTGAGCAACAAACTCCATTACAGGAAGTGGTTCAATAAAAGCAGCCGAAGAATTGTCTGTAATTGGTTCACAAAAGAAAAATGTCATCAACACAATATTTATAAAATGAGAAACTGATCCATCCATACTCATTTCACCAAACACAGCATTTACCAATATTTAGAGACAGACCCATTTGTGTAGGTCTTACACTCTGATAAAATCCACACCATGATTGTAATCCATCTCCAAGTCGTCGTGATTTTCTAATATCAGGAGCATAAAATGATCGTCCGATAGATAAATACCTACACCAAAATTCAAATGGATTTACAATGACCTCAAAGTTAAGCGAATTAACAAGATATATTCCTAGATGAGACTGTCTACAGAAAGAGACCATAAATTTCACCATCACACCACTTGCTACTAAACGAACCCAATTTTCAAGACTAGTGACTAGGGCGAGTATTGGCCTTAATAATACAATTCAACACGAGTGAAGAGTTCTAGAATAGAAACACAAAGCAAGTAAGAAATTCACCTTTGCCTAGGTAATTCTCTTAAAACAATGTCAAGGACTTGAATAGCATCATGAGGAGCATCAGTAATTTTCCCAGCAAGAAACTGACGCAAATGGTCGAGCTCAATTCGAGCTACAAACTTGACTATCACTTTGAATTCCAATTCTCTGCCAATCAAGTATATAGGTAAACAGACAGAACTAGCTAGATAAAATGTCATTTTCTCTAAAATCTCGAACTTGGAAATATACCAATCACGAGAACTACTGACCTTGTGAGCTCAGTTCCATCATGCTTTTGCAGTATAATGACATTAAATTCCTTTGAAGTAAAAGGAAGTAATCCAGCAGTATACAGGCTTTTCATTCCATCATAAGCTGGAAGTCTCATGCCCAAATCAGTTCCTCTATGAACTTTTATTAATTCAGCCATTATAGCTCTATTCATACCACAAGAACTAACATCAGGCATAATCGTTACCTACATTAAACAAGACAAAACCAATTATTATTGAGCCCCTGGACTACAAAATACATAAAAATCTTGCAAAGAGGAATGAAATGAAACTTACATCATAATGAATTAAGTCTGTGTTATCAGATAACTCAATCAAGAAATGATTTGCTTTAACAATACATTTAGTACCGAGCTGACCGAAACCCGGTCTTCTCCGAAACATCAAACCCTTACTGGACACTGGAATAGAAGAAGATATCAAGCTCAGATCAGTTTCCTGTTTCATAGTTTCAACTTGATGATGATGATGATGATGATGATGATGAAGAAGAACATCATGATGATCACTAGTAGTACTATTCATCATTTTGCCTCTACATTTCTTCCTTCTTCTTCTACCAACACTAGTAGTACTTTTCTTTTTATTTTCCTGTAAACAATTTTTTGATGATGATGATGATGAATCTGATGATGAAGAAGAAGGTTGCCTTTGTTGCTGCTGCTGTTGATGATTATTCAACGAATTTTGTAATGGTTTTCTAGAAACCACATGTTTTTCTTTGGGTTCTTTCATCTGAACTTGAGGCATTTTGTCAAAAACAAAATGATCTTTCTTTCTGTCTCTGGAAAGCTGGTGGTGATCTCTGTTTTTATGTGCTGATGAATTGATTGATCATATTGTTTACCTGTGAAACATAAAGAATGTTAATTGAAGTTTGAAAATGAAAACTCGTCAAAAAAATCAAAAAGTACTAAATAGTGGTCCATAATATACAGTAGTACTTTCCAAGAAAATCAAAATCTCTGGTTAATGGGAGGAGGGCATTTATGATTTTTCAAACTCTTTTTTTTTTTTTTTTTTTTGCTGAGAAAGATGAAGAAAAGGAAAGGGGGGAGAGAACTGCATGCAGAAGGGATGAACAGAGTTGAGTGAAATAATGAGAGAAATGACAAACTAAGGACTGTATTTGGACATACCCTTATGACATTTTTCACGTTTTCTCTGAAAATTCTTGAGAATATCGGGATCTTTTTATTCAAGAAGTATAACGGATGGAGTGGAGTGAAGCAGAGAATGAAGAAGGAGGAGGAGGAGGAGGAGGAGGATGGAACTTGGAAGGATAGAAGGAAGCTGCTGCGTTTAAGTGATAATAAAGAAAGAAAAGTACCGACCGTTGTATCGTGGTTGCTGCAGGAGGGGAGTAGAAGGATTAAAAGAAGGAAGTACACAGCAATCAATACGAGCTCTGTGCTCATAGCTAGATGATAGATTCAAGAAGGAACTAATAGTATAATAATTTGTCTAAAAGAACTAAAAAAAGGGAACAAGAAGTAAGCATAAATGTCTACAATGTCTCTGTCTCGATTGAATATTTGTATTGCTTCATTGGATAATGTTTTCCTACAATTTTTATGTGATGGAGGTCCGTCAAAAACTCTTGGGGAACCACTAGGACCAAGCACTTTGGCTATCCCGACTACGGAAGTGATAGCCATCCATTATAGGCGGGATTTTTGTTTGGGAGATTTGCTCCGTCGAGCTAGCATTTTCTATGCGGACTAACCCCATATTTGTTTAGGTCTCAAAAAAATCTCAAAAAAAAATCTCAAAAAAAAAAAAACAAACGTAAAATTCAATAATAAGCTGAATGTTCTTTGGAAACTGAAGTTACAACCCTCATGGAAACATACATAGTTCTCGTGCAAATGGTTCCTACCACAATGCAAAAAAAAAAATATATCTTGGCATTGTGTCGTATTTTTTTTTATACTCTAAAGAACCGGACAAACAAATTGTATCATAATACTTGCTCTTAGCGATTCAATAAAGTGGGTTTTAATTACCTTTTCGACGGTAGAGGCCGAAAAACCAATGTTGCTAACTGGGGTACCAAGAGTGTACCAATTTATAAGAAATAATGTTTTGATTTATATGGATTTCAGTACACGCAGATATGTTGATATCCTTATTAGAAGTCATCCAGGAAAACCTGGCTTGCTTGGGCTTATAGGTTTTATTTGAGGCGTATTACTAAAGACAAAAAGAAATATTTAAATATTTTGAAGTAAAATTAAAAACCTTTATCCACCAATTATAATTAGTATCAATTTAATTGATTAACAAATTTTTAATCTTGTTAACTCAAAAACCAACTAATGTTAATGGTCACCAAACTTTTTCTTTTTTGTAAAATTATTAACCAAGACCAGTCGATGTTCATGTTCTCGTAGGATGACTCTGGTTGATGCCCATCATTCATGAAGAATACTCAGAATCGGTCGATACTAATTACTACATAGACCGATTGTCGCTTCAAAAACAAACTGAAAAAAGTTAAAAATTTCTTTTACCAAGAATCAGTCGATATGAATCTTCACATCCATCGACTATCTGCTGGTGTTGAAAAATATCAAACCTAATTTAAATCCATACTCATTTCCAGATCGAGTATGAAATCATATTTTATTTGAGATCTCATACTCATGAGTATAAAATCATGCTCTTCAATTTGGGCGTAAAATCCTGCTCATACTCATTTCCCATTCGGGTATAAAATTGTCTTCATTGTATAAAATTTATATTTGAACTGAAATCGATCATTTAGATTGAGAATGAGTATGATTTCATACTCATTCTATGATCGAGTATTAACTGGAAAAAAAGGGGGTCAACCAGAATCGTTCTTTATAAGTGTCCACGTTGGTCGATTCTGGATTGATGTTCTTCAACCCCGAAGAACATTAAGAATAGACGGTCGACGTGTATGTGAATATCAGTCGATTGCTCAAAAATCGGCTAATGTGGTTATTCATATCAACTGATTCTGGATAGAAACAAATAACCTAAATTTTTGAACATCTTCAATTTTGAATGTATGAACACATCAGAAACCTTCTTAAGAGTAATGGGTCGGCAGAAAAATATCTAAGAGAGTGGAAGTTTAAAGACTTTTTTTAAATTTTTAAGTTTTAAAACTTAATACTTTCACCCTTTTTAGACACCTTTTATCCCTCTCAGCTTGATGTGTGAACAAATTGATTGGCCTCAAATAAGAGCCATATGCCTCAAACTAGGGAGGCAAGAAAATCCGCAAGTTCGACTTTCACCCCCTTCAAAAAGAAAAAAACCTATTATAGGGACTGCAAGGATTTGATTTTGAAGGATCCTATGGATTCAACTATCCTATATGTGGATGAGGGGGGCCTAATCTATTATCAAAAATACCCTTTGATAACCAAAATAATTACCACACCTAAATCAAATCAAATCAAAAACTAAACCTAAACCCAATAAAATAAAATAAAAAACAGAAACGCGTTTCTTCTGCTTCCTCTCTTCTTATCCTCCATCGTCTCTTCTTCTTCTTCGTTTTTTTATTTTTCAACGACGATTAATCGTCAATTCTCGGCTAATAATAACATTAATTGGGTAAGAATCGAAAACCCAACCTTTTTTTTATTATTTTTTATCCCATAAACAGGTTAGATTTGATTAAATTAGAGATTGAAAAATTAATTCCAGAACTGAATACAGTTGGGAAATATTGATTTCCTAACCGTAGAAATGATTTACGGTAGGAATATATTGATTTCCTCACCGTATAATTTCTTACGGTTGGGAAAATATGAATTCCCAACCGTATATAACTTACCTAACTTTGTATACGGTTGGAAATCTTAACCGTAAGTTACCCTGACTTCTCATACGGTTGGGAAAATATGAACTCCCAACCGTATATAAGTTACCTAACTTCGTATACGGTTGGAAAATCTAACCGTAAGTTACCTGACTTCTCATACAGTTAGTAACATGAATTTTCGCGAAAAAAAATTTTGATTTTGATTTTCAAATATTAACCATAAATCAAATGATTAGTCTAATCTTATTACTAATCTTATCACTCATCTTGTTTAATTTAGTTAACCTAATCATTAACATTAACTATAAGGGTTTTAGAGATTACTATTTGATGACCTCATTTTTTGTCATCATGTGAGCCCTCAAATCCAAGATTTTGGAGCCCCTATAATAAATTTCATAAGAAAGGGCCCCCCATTCCTATCCCATGAGATAATAGCTCTAAGGCCGGTTCCTATGGGGGTGGCTAACCCACCCATTTGCCATGCCAGCTGACCTGGCAAACTGGCCGCGCTACTATGGTAATAATGTTAAGCGATCGAGTCTCAACCGAACGATGGAGATTGCGCTAACGGTAGAGACTCGACCTCTAGCGGTATAGTTTCCTCCGTTCTGTTGATTTCAAACCTCCAACGGCTCTTTCTCCACCGCTATAAAAATGTGACAGTCACACACAAAAATTACACCGAATTTTTTACACAAAAAGTTTCTATCTTTATCTATCTTATCTTTCAAAATGGCAAAGTTTGAATCCCAACTTGACTTGGCTACCCAACTTGATTTTTCCAGAGTGGTGCTTGAAGCCGCCGTTAGTAAGATATGTGAAGGTTGTAAAGAAATAGGTAAAAACCAAAGAAGACTACAAGTTTTGGATATTAACCAAATCAAACCTCCAACTAAAAAAAGACAAAGAAAGGTTGAAGGGAAGGATAATTTGAAGGCAAAGAAGAAGATAAACAAAGGAAACTTCGTTCATGAGCGCATTGATTGGAAGTTTAGTGAAATGGAGAAGATAAACAAGATGAAGAACATTGTCCTAAATTTTTACTTTTAAAGTCTTTATTGTAAGTTATGTCATTATCTAGATGAATGAAAGAGGCACTACTGTAAATTAAAATTCTAAACTTTTAATGAAAGATGCACTTGTTTTATATTAATAATATCTTAAAATTAAAATTTGATACAAATGAAAGATGCATCATATTTGGGAAGCTAATCCAAACTCATTGTATTTGGGAAACACCCTCAAGATAAGATAACAACCATCGAATTGAAAAACTTTTCCCACTCTGTTGCGCCATTCGAGCCGACACATTTGCTCCACATCAAATACGTTTTTGCCATTTTGTCGGTTTCGATAGCCTTCAGTAAGTGCAGCAACAAACAACTTCACATCCTTGCTGATTATTCTGAAACGATGACACAATCCATTTGCATCTCGATTTTTGAGGTTCAATATTTCTTCTTGAAATCTCTGAAATATGCGACTCCATACAAACTCTTGTTGCTGATGTTGTCCATCATTGCAAATGGATTCATCTTCAGCTATGCTAAATTTGCGAGCTCGAACTCGAACTGACATATTGGATATGTGGAGTGAAAGAATGGAGATTGAAGAAATGGTGTGAGTTGAAATGAAATTTGATATTTATAGGATGATGAAATGATGACCGTTAAATGAGATGATACAAGCGGTCGAGTCGGTGGAAACTTGACCTGGCCTGGCTAAGTGACAAATTTGCCACTTGGTCAGGCCAGTTTGCTCGTTTGCCAGCTTCATTGTGGGTGCAAAACCGACAAATCTTGATTTTTCACACCCATAAAAACCGTCTAAGTAAAATAAGAAAATAAAATACTTCACAGGTGATGGGACTAGGGAGATCTAAACCGGTTCCAGAGCTCTAGAATTAATTCTGGTTCGGAAGATCTAGGCTTTATTCGAGGATAAGTCGCATTGTTTAGAAAGAAAGTTTGATTTCAAAAAACTGGCTCTGGTACTAATACTATTGTCTGTGACAGAAGATGCCTCCAATCCGTAAATTAGACAAAAGGTATACTGAACTGAAGTGGACTGGACACCAGGTGAAATTTCGTTTAACCTACAAAAGATTTGTCAATTGTCAATCAAAATTTCTTCACATTGGGATTTTGTGTTTTTTCTCAAATAAGGATATAGAGTTTTCACTATCACAAACCCTTTTTGTTATCGTAGATTGTGGACAAGTAAATTTCATTTTATTTTTTATTTTTAAATTAGTGGTTCTAAGTAAAATAAGAAACATACATTACACTAAACTCCAACTCATGAAAGAAAGCTAATGAATCCATTATACTAAACTCCAAGGAGAAAAAATTGGTGTGATCGAACAAAATGAAAGAATAATGCATGCAGTGCATCTAAGTACGTATGCTTGGGGATAATGAAACATCCTCTTCAAAAATGGGATCCCAAGATTTGTTTTCTTTTTTGGCAGTTTATAGATTTGAGCCCTATCAAGTTTCATGGAATTATAAATGTTTCACGAAAAATCTAACTGTGCTTCAAAAATAAATAAATGAAAAATGAACTTAAATTTGTAACCACAAAATCCCATATTCAAAAATACTTATCACTATGATACATGATTTATAAGGGATGATACCAGTCCATCGATCCAACGATCAGGATTGTCAGGATCTTTTGATTTTGATAAATCAGTAAAGCTAAGTCAAAATGAAAAAGTCACAGTATTTCTTTTTTTAGAGATGGAGAGAGCATTAAAAATTGATTTGGACCAAAGTGGACGGCCCCAAAGTGGCAATTGTACCGGTAACGTTTTGATTTTTAGACATCATTGGATTATACTGCCCACATTAAAATGGTGCGGTTGGGGCGTGGGATTTAGCTGCACCGCATATTAGGTAAGCGGTAGCCTGATCAGTTAGGTTGCAAGAAAATCGTAATACTTGCACGGGTAGGCGTGCAACAGCCGTGATAAACACTCAAGATATTGATTTTGAATATTGTAGAAAAAACTTGTATATTATCATCACGGGCACTCTGTGGCTCTAGAGACAAGACTGGCCAACAACTACCCGAGAGAGATAATAAATTCAAAAGAGAGAATTTTACATAAAGCTTTATGTCCACTTACTCTCTTGCTTTATATGACACGAGTAGACTGCCGAGTGCAGAAAGCGTCAAAGACTGAACAAGCATTTTCGCCTAAAAACAGCCTTGCAGCTGTTAGCAATTATGGAAGCCAGACAAGTTTTGGCTGAAAAACGCCGACACCTAATAACTAGAGTTTTAAACTTTTAAGTCTATAACACTTGAAAGATGAGCCTATCTATTAGCCGGAGAGATGAGCAGGATTTCTGATAATTTATACAAGAGTCTTCCTAGAGAAATAGCTTGAAAAGCCCTTCAAACCATCGTCATTTATAATGTGGGATACAAGGTCTTCACATGATACTGTTTCATATAAAACAAGACAATCCAGATCGTTGGATTTTTAGATTCCCTTCTTATAAATCATGCGAAACATTTCGGAAACTCCACCAAAACTCAAATCTCATTCATTAATTAATTACATACAAGTCCCATGGAGAAAAACCAATATAAAAAACGGATCTTGCTGTTTTTGTTCCCAGGGTCTTCAAATTTTTTTGAGTACAAGCTCAGACTAGTGAGTTTGCGAACCCACACTCAAGTGAGTTTTTGAGTATAGGAACTTCAAAATTCGTTTAGGTTCGAGAACTCAAAAGGTGGGGTTCGTAAACTTGATCTATTTTGGAGTTCACGAACTTCTCATTATTTGTACGTTCGCACACTTAATGCCTGGGTTTGCAAGCCAAGTGATACTTGGAGTCCTGGAACTTTCAGTGCCCTGTAAATTCGCGAATTCATATGCTCAATGTTCATTGAGCTCCGAGAGCGAATGTTCGGTTTTGACAAATTTTACTTCTTTGTTACTACTAGGAGGATTTATACCATTATAGCCCAATCCCCTTTTATAAGGATGATTTCTATTTGATCCTAATATTGAGTTTAATTCGTTTTTCAAGTCTTCTTTTAACCTTTTGATATTTTCAAAAGCGATATCAGGATCCTAGTTAGCAATTCGGGGTACTAAGTGATGTTCAGAATGACAAACATAAGTGTATTATATAGATTCGGATTATTGAATGTGATCAAAAATTCGGTCAACAGTTCGTTATTCTGCAGTAATTCGGAACGACATATGTATTGAATAATTCGTTTCAGAAATATAATTTCGGTGCTGAAAATCGGCCTATATCAAAAGATATTTTAATATAATTTGTCATAGAAATATGATTTGAAATATAATATATATACAAAGTATTTAATGCTACTTAATGCTACTTAACAACCGAGTTGTGGACTAGTGGTGGGGGCTCTCTTACCATTCATGAGGTCATGTGTTCGAAATTCGAGTCATCCGTTTTAAAAAATGAAATTAGATAAAGTAGTAAATCGATTGACCAATACGCCAAATTGCTAACCATGGTCTAGATCGTTCTTAGAAGTTTCCTTCAGAGGTTTGAGTTTTTCAGTCTCTGAGTTCTTTAGTTTTTCTAATTGACTTCTCAAGAAGGCTTTTCCTCAGCTTATCTTCAAGTATTTGAATCTTCACAAAGAAATTAACTTTACAAGAAGTAAGCTCTTGCTTTTTTTAGATCGTGAAGGAGCTCGTCATATTTCATGATTTTTTATTTCAAAGTGCCAAAATTTTGCCTTCTCTTTCATGAAACTGATTAAGACATTGACATAGGTGAGTTACTGCTTATTCAGTTCAAATTCTTGGAGATTTATATGTCCAATGAGATTAAAACCATCTTTAGGAAGTTTCTTTTTGGAATATATGAAGTCTCGACATGCAGCACCGACTAAATCTAGTGTCATGTTAATGGATTTATTTCTAGGTTTTTGAGAAACATTTTTTCGACTTATGTCTTATAGGTTTGATCATTACAAACATAAATTATTAGGTCTTTTCGGTATTTTCTTGTTATGATACCAATTGAAAAGAGGAGAGTACCAAATCCACTACAAACTTTTTTTGTTTTGAACCTAACAGATGATCCATTTTGTGAACTTTGATAAATATAAAAGCAAACAAGGAATATCCTTGAATAATCTCAATTCAAGATTCTTAAATTACAAGGATGATTAAGGTACAATTTGCTTCTACTTCAACTATAAAAAACTAATCAATATAATGTGGAAAAATAAATAAAAGCAAGACACAATAAATTTTGTTAATGAGGAAAACCATCTTTAGGAAGTTTCTTTTTGGATTATATGAAGTCTCGACATGCAGCACCGACTAAATCTAGTGTCATGTTAATGGATTTATTTCTAGGTTTTTGAGAAACATTTTTTCGACTTATGTCTTATAGGTTTGATCATTACAAACACAAATTATTAGGTCTTTTCGGTATTTTCTTGTTATGATACCAATTGAAAAGAGGAGAGTACCAAATCCACTACAAACTTTTTTTGTTTTGAACCTAACAGATGATTCATTTTGTGAACTTTGATAAATATAAAAGCAAACAAGGAATATCCTTGAATAATCTCAATTCAAGATTCTTAAATTACAAGGATGATTAAGGTACAATTTGCTTCTACTTCAACTATAAAAAACTAATCAATATAATGTGGAAAAATAAATAAAAGCAAGACACAATAAATTTTGTTAATGAGGAAAACCATCTTTAGGAAGTTTCTTTTTGGATTATATGAAGTCTCGACATGCAGCACCGACTAAATCTAGTGTCATGTTAATGGATTTATTTCTAGGTTTTTGAGAAACATTTTTTCGACTTATATCTTATAGGTTTGATCATTACAAACACAAATTATTAGATCTTTTCGGTATTTTCTTGTTATGATACCAATTGAAAAGAGGAGAGTACCAAATCCACTACAAACTTTTTTTGTTTTGAACCTAACAGATGATTCATTTTGTGAACTTTGATAAATATAAAAGCAAACAAGGAATATCCTTGAGTAATCTCAATTCAAGATTCTTAAATTACAAGGATGATTAAGGTACAATTTGCTTCTACTTCAACTATAAAAAACTAATCAATATAATGTGGAAAAATAATAAAAGCAAGACACAATAAATTTTGTTAATGAGGAAAACCACAATTGCAGAAAATCCGTAGGACTTTGTCCAGTTTGAACACACTGAACCAAGCAGTTACGAGCACTAGATTACTATCTGATTTCATATTGGAATGTAAATGAGACAGAATAAACCCTCCAAGATACTTTGTTTCATCTGTATCCCTACATCTCTTGGATCTCGCAAGAACCTAAGAATTTGATTCCCCTAATTGAAGTCCTTTATAAGCCTAGAAAGTTGCTTCACAATCCTTCTTGAACATCAGTGTTCGAGCACTGCTCGGTCGAACTCACAAGCGTTGCTATCTCAAACTTGTTTGTCAAGTTTAATTGCCAAAACTATAACTCTTGATTTCTAGTATACTAATAGTTAAGTCTCGGACTAGGATAGAAAGTGTAATTGAGCTCTAGACTCCACAGTGTTCATCATGCAAAGACGAAGTACTACTCAAGGAACTGGTGGAACTTCATCGACAAAAAGGTATGTGGAGACTTGAACTTATCTATCACTCAAAAGTCTACACTATCTCCTATCTTGAGACAAAAATCGTATTGCTATATAGACTATGATTATACAAATATACTATTTCGAGCTGAGTTTATCTTGTTTCTCTATTTCTCGAAATATGTGTTGGTAAGCTTTCGCTTTGGCCAAGTTCACGACCACACTAACCTCTGACAAAGAGATCATCGTGTTCACGCACCTTTTAATTAAGAGTTAGCGCGATCGAACGAGTTTAAATTCCTTAAGGAAAACCTAGATTGTTCATATCAGTCTTAAAAAATGATCACGACCACACGATTTGGCCACGCAATTCAACCAGCCTATCCTACTCCTAACGGAACTAGGCAATTGTCATGATAAATACCGGCGAGCCCACTAACATCCCGACCGGTCGAAATTCCTTTAGCTCGTCCGTTACATCCTTGAGCGTTCACCAAAACATGGGTGATCGCGTTATCTAAAAATACCTCAAAGAGCTAAGACCGGAAAAAATGGTCTCAAAACCCATCGCATCCGTCCAACTTATCCGGCCTAGTTGGACGGCTTAGATCGCATCTTGAACGATCAAAGAGGTGCCAAGGTGTTCACCGGCGACCCAATTTTCTTCCCAGTTGATCGACTTGCTCATGGCAAGTCAATTACGCATCAAACCATTCGATCAAACAAGAGCAGACGCGGCTGCTTCGAAACCCTAATTTGTGTTTGACGCAGTATGTTACTATCGCAAATTGATCATGACCGCTCATCTTCGCCAGCCAAATCGAATGGCTTAGATCTAATTTTAGATAGCCCAAAAGATGTTAACGTGCACACGAGCGGCCTGTCTTTGCGCATGGCCGATCGACCTGCTTGAATTAGCGCCCAACGCTTCAAATCGCTTAGCCAAAATAGGGTTGGCCGCACGGCTTCCAAACCCTAATTAGAATCAACGACAGCGTACAACTGCCGCAAATCATCTCGTCCGTCCAACTTTGCTAGCTTGGTCGGATGGTTTATATCGGATTTTAGATGGCTAAGAGGATGACGCCGTGATCACCGGCCACCCCTCCTCCTTAGAGAATGATCGGCCAAGTCATGGCTCGTTCATAAGGTCCCCAAACGATCACTCAAAAAAGGTCGTTCGCGCTACTTATAATTCAACAACAGTCATTAACTGCCACAAATCGTCCCAGCCACTCAACTTGGCTAGCCGATTTAAGCGGTCCAGATTTAAACTGGATCAACCGATAGGATTTTAGAATGACTACCAGTTGCCACTCTCCTATATGGCCTGACCGGCCACTCATTGGGATGCGTGCGTAGCTCCTACCAACTCCCTGAAAGAGGACGACCACGCTCCTTTTAAGACACTAAGCTCCGCGACTGACTTAGATGAGCTTGGAAACAATGATTCTTTATATACATTGATTATAACCAATGTTTTATAAACATTGTTTCTACCAATAATTTTGACCTAAAAGCACTATGTGCTGCTTTTAGCGGCGAGTCTCATGACTTGACACATTCACTCGAGACATCAAACATGTCACAAACTGGGGGATGCTCACTGGGTATTGGTCTGGCGGTTTACAGCGTGCGACGTGCAACACGCCCATTACGAGAAAGTGTTAGGAAAGGACGGACGGTTAACAACAATGGGAGTAGTGGGTGAAAGTGTGACCAGTTCTCCCTCGTAATAGAAACGTGGTGATCACCACTGTTACACAACCCCACTTCTCCACTACTTAATCACCTCCACTTCCTACGAGATCAGGGGTGCTCAATCATGACTTGTATAAATATGTTTTCGACCTATTTCGACAAAACAAGTGTTCTTAGCACAAGTAGCCAGAAACCATTTTTCTGATACAAGTCATAAAACAACCACACCTTCATAATTCAACATTCTGATCTCAAACACCTTCTTCGCTTCCCTCCCAAAGATCAACCCTTATCCTTCGCCTTGTGACCGAATTGAATCTGGAATAACCATTTCTTGGTTTAGGCCACAATCTTACAGATTGATCTCTCGAATCTAAATGTACTCCCATGCAGTGCATTTGTTTAAGGTTTGAATTCGTTTCTCATCAACACACCCAAATCACCAAAAATAGCAGAATCATTTTTTACCCCAAAACAACTGGCGACCACAGTGGGAGGTTAATCTCTCGGTTGCAAGAATCAATTTTCAATTTGATTTCAATTTTCTCAAGTTCAAGAGGGCGAATTTTTGGTCTGAATATATTCGTTAAACCGATTTCGTTTCAATCACCAATTTAAACATCCACTCTGTAATGCATCCCCGCCAGTAGAACTCTCAGAAAGTCATGAATGATTGAAGTGCAATCACCGTGGAAGACATGTTTAGGATATTAGAAGATGTCCTTGCAAATCAGGTTGATATTTCCAAACGGCAAAATGAGATGTTGTGTCTCTTAAGGAGTATAGTAAACCGGTTGTGGAAAGAGTCGGCAAGCACTCGCCCGGAGAACATCATCAACAATAAAGATAACATCGGATCGTTATCTGAAATCCATGTTTACAATGATACAGACAGAATACGTAACCACATCGGGCATGAGCCGAATGGAAACGATCAACAAAATCCAGCCGGCAACAAAGAGCTGAAATAGTTCCATAGGTAAAGGGACTCGCCAGGAGTGTCACAATACCTGCGGAATAAGAGCAGGGAACTGGCTTATGAAACTCTATTAGAGAGTCTATACCTCAAGACCCTCGTAGAAGTTCAGAGAGCTGTTCAACAATACGCAGCCACGACTGCGCAGATTTTACCGAGCAGAGAAGCGCTTGAAGAAGGATAAATCTTCCAGGATCTCCATGAAGACAAGAGCTTCCCTAGTGAACGGTACTCGGTTCAACCGCTTCGCAGCGCTGTTGCCATCGATGCATAACCCTCGAGGGAAGCTGCACTTCAGCAAAACTGCCAAACTAAGCGATCTGCGTCTTTGTCAACACACACTCACGTCTCAACCCCACTCTCGAAACGATCCTTATACCAAAGCCCGCAAGAATTTTCACGACGACAGCTGCCAACGAAAGAGAAGCTAGACTCAGGATACCCACATTTCCCATTTCCAATGAGGAAGGTTCTGGAGTTGCTAGAAGTTTGGGTGCAAGATGGAGTAGTTCAACTACCTCCTACATGGTGTCCACCAACCCATCAGGAGATGATCGATCCAAGATATTGCCATTACCACAGATTTATCCATCACCTTACCAGTGAATGCAACGGCCTGAAACGCATTGTCTAGGAGAAAATTAATTCAAGGGAGTTGCGTCTATGAACTAGAAATATTCCTTTTCTCCACAAGTCGGTATGTGTAGTTTCACAGAAGAGATCAAATCAGCTGGGGACTTTTTTCATCATCATAGGCATGTTACAACAACACGGGTCACAACTTGGATTGTAAGCAATTATCTGGGAGAGCCCAATTTCGTTCGTTGGAACCTCGTCAACAAATAAGTCCCGTTGAATGATTATATGTGCGAGTCCTTTGGAAATTTGTTGGGGACTCGACACATGCATCCCATTTGAGAATGAAGTTAATATCGTTTTCAATCTCTCCGTTATATTTTCCTCTACATGTTTCCCTTTTCGTGCAATGCTTGCAATTTTCATGCAACATGCACGATTTCTCTGGGGCATACTTGCATTCAAAAATTAGAATTTCAGTCTGAGTAGTCGACCCCAAGCATAATTCCTTTCAGAAAACTACTCAGGAATTATCCCAAAAAACAAATTCAAATATTTTTATAAAAAGAAATCACTTGCTAATTCAAAACCAAAAATCAAACCATGAAAGGAATTCCTCACGTCACTCAAAAGACACCTAAAAATAAAGGAGGAAGTATAAATTATTCAAGGGAAATCGTCCAGCAACAACTGGTCCTTCTTGGCAAAGGCGTCTTTCATGTTCTGGGGAGCAGTCTGCTTCAGCTTCAACTCCTAGGATAATTTCTCGATTTCCGTCTCTTGCTGAGTAATGAAGTCCATGGAGGGAACATCATCTATTTCGACTTGCAACTCTTGGAGTTTAAAAATCCTTCACAGAACCAGGAGGCGTTGAACTCAAACTTCACAAACACGTCTCGATGGAATTCCCAGCTTTGAACTACCTCGTCAGAAACGGTGTGTCCAGTAACACTGCACATATCATAAATGGAAGATAGGGATTCTCCAACACGCTTAACCAAAGAAAAGAGACTCTTAATATTCTTGAAAGTGGAAACGTGACCGTGTTTCTTCCATATTTCGGTGTACAACTCCGCATACTTAGCCGGAACGCTAAATCCTCCAACCAACATATGATATGTGTAAGGGGCGTCAAATGGGGGGGGGGGGGGGGGGGGGGGGGTCAAAAATGGCTCCAGCTACAGAATCCACAACTAATGCCGTAGCATTTCCGAGAGCTTCTTTGGGGAAGACCACATCTACAGCCATGGACGCAGCATCTCTGTTCTCATCAGGAGGAGGAGAGATGTTCTCTGCATCATCGGCCACCTCTACCTCGAGATTATTCTATGTTATGGCTTCACCCTGAAACGTCACTGGTTAATGTTTACTTCCCATAAAAAAAAGAATCATCTTCAAAGAATATGTAGAAGACGTACCGGTTCATCTTCCGGCTCACTAGGAGAGTTAGATTCTCTACTACGCTTTGAAGAGCTTCCTTCATCACCGTCAGAGCCTGAATCTTCTTCGTCCTCAGTTTCCTCTTCGAGAGACTCATTATCACCAGATTTCTCTTTTGAAGGTCATGTGTTGTAGCTGCGTGCGAGTCTAGTGAAAGCATTCACGTTCCTGAAACCTTGTTCTTTAAAAGAAAGAAGATGTTAGTGAAGCTGACTCAAAATAAATAAAATTGGCTGGTTAGAGGAATCGTGTGTACCTGCATATTGGAAGATTTGAAAATTACCGGAGCAGTTAAAGTCGTTCGAACTCCGCCTGCACGCGTCTTGGACCTCGTCTCTTTCTCCTGAGGACTGGCTCTAGTCCGTTTGCCCGAAGGAAGCGGCTTCAACAGCTTATGTCGTTTCAAAATCTCAGAAGAAGGCTTGTCGCGCGGAACTGTCACAACTTATTTCGCGAATTTTTGAAAAGATAAGAGCTCTTCTCTCCATAATTCCTTGTACTTATCAGTCGCCACTGGTTTTCTTCCTGGGAGCCAGAATTGAAGGCTCATCTTTGTCGCGAAGAGGCTAGCATTAAAAACAGATGACAAAATCTCCGCTGAAGGTTTTGACGGGCGATCGAACGAGATTCCCTGATCAATCCCATATGACGAGCGGCTCTGTCAATATTATACGGAACTGCAGTAACAGATCCATTAAAGAAAGATGGGATATATCCCGACATGCAGCTTCGCATAAATATAATCTCTTCAAAGCTCATATCCTTTTCATCAGTATGCAACACTGTATCAGGAGCGGCGACAAAGGTTTTTGGCTAAACCATAGAGGAATGAACCGGTTCCCACGAACGAAAATCTATGGGATGCACGCTGTTGAAAAAATCAATGAGTTTCAACCCGGGCTTTGGATGCCTTTTCTGCCAACGGAGAATTCTGGAACCTCCAAACAAACTGGAGAATGAAGTTGCAGGGACATGAGCATAACCTTTAAAGTGCTCCCATAAGCATGCTTGAAGGAAAGCAATGTGAATATGCGACTCCACCTTCATATACCCGTTGTAAACATACATGTCTGCTGCCAGGGAATCCAGATGATAGTACAAAGACCCAAAGAACAAGCTGCCTAAGGGGAGGATTATGCCTTGAGCCAGCTTAATAGCAAACATCACGAGTTTCCATATTATAATCTTCTTACCAGAACCATCGTCAGAAACGTCTCTGGACAACCACAAAGATAAAAAGGCAGCAACACCGAGTACATCATCCAACAGTTGTCCTACTTTCGGTTTCATGGGAAACCATTCAGACACCAACCAAGTATAAAATCATTTTTCATCATTCTTCTTCGAATCATATCCCTCCGCCTTATTCACTAGAGTGGCGAATATCGCTTCTTCTTCAGCAGATAACTCAACATCAAGATTCCCCGCAATCGGAAGACTCGGCAGAACTGCTACACTCTCTAAAGTGATGGTCATTGATAGCAAGGGAATGATACCCTAAAACTATGTTCTAAATACTTGCAAGTACACAAGGCCAAGAATAACTAGTGAGCAAGCAAGGGAAAGTCCACAGGGACTTGGAGGATGCAAATGTAACTTTTTTGTTCTTTTCTACTAAAACCTAAATCTAAACAGTGACAACAAAACTAAACAGGACACTAACTAACAGGAAGATAACTAATCAGGATAACAACTAACAGGACATTCACTTGAAGAAATAATTCACACCAACATTAAAGTCAACTAATCATTAAGCTGAAACTAATCATCAAACATTAAATAGAACAAAATTTTTGACAGAAAACTACACTAATTCAACACTGGCAGTTGAAGCAAGATTAACAATGAAACTTAAACATGAACAACAAACATTGAAGTTGAGATTTTTGAAACAGCAATGAAGTGATTGAATATTTGATAGAGGGGAACTAGGGCTTGAGAATTCACCACTCAACCCACACTAGCATGTTAGCTATTGCACTACTCTAGCTTCTTAGATGGACAGTTTAACTTCAATCACTATATCAAGGCAAAGTATTAGTTGTCTTCTCAAAGAAAAACTAATCAAAGCTAACTAACATGAAATTGAATGCAAGTGAAACATACATATGATGCATCTAACTACCTAGGATGCTTGACATTCTAGGTGAAAGTAATATGTCATCCACATGCTTAAACTATCCTAAAAAGTGAGCATGGCATGAGTAAGAGCAATTTTCTTAACATCCTAGCATTCAGGCTAAGGGTTTTATCTAAACCCTAGCTAGGATGTTTAGAACATGAAGAACATCTCTAGCATATTACTAACAGTGATGTTAAACATGGAAATTTATAAGTGACAGGGCATACAAAAAATTGAAAGTAAGCTTCTGATTTTTACTCCAAAATGAGCTTGGGTATCCCAGACTAGCTCAACATCATACACAGTGTCTCAATTTATAGTTACACAAACTAACCCTAAAAATCCCCAATTTCAGAATTAGGGTTTCATAAAAAATAAAATTAACTCTTACCTAATCTCTGAAAACACTCAATCATCTTCACCCATGCTTCTATTGCTTATTGTCGTCCAACTGCTGCTCCAATTGCGTGCTATTTATCAACCTAATTTACTAATCTCACACGCCTAGGGTTTCTGAGAAGAGGCGTGAAAAATTAGTGAATTAGGTTGCTGAAATGGTTGAGGAAGTAGGTAATGATGGTGGTAGTGATGGGTTATAGTGGTTGATGGATTTGATGGCTTTGGTGGTGGTAGGAGAAGCGGCAGGAGGAGTTGGTGGCGGAGGCGTGGGTGATGGCAGAGTTTTCTCTGCAGACGGTGAGGGAGAAGATGGAGTCGATAGAATTGGAGAAGGGTGTGTTTGTTTTGCGGGTATAGGTGTTAGGTGTTGTAGTGTTGAGCGGTTGTAGCAAATTCGATGTCCAGCGAAGATGATACGTTGGATGATCACATCTGGATTGAATCGAACGGCTAAGATGGAACAAGCTTGCAGCGACCATTGGATGCGTGATACAACAATTCTGACGGCTTAGATTGGAGTTAGGTACTATGATGTTTGACAGGAGCTTCAAGATTTGATGCTCGGTGATGAGGCGAACGTTGGATGATGTGATGGATCCAATCTGACGGCTCTCATGGAAATGGGTATGGATATTGGAAATGGATTTGGGTAAGGGTTTTGGGCCTTGGGTATGTCAAGCCCATATCTTCTTTAAGGACAATTCTTCCTCTTCAAGCCCACTTCTAGTTGATCCGGCTCTTGCAAACATCATTCTTCGCTGCCTTTCTGCGGGAGTCTTTGCCGTTTATTTGCTCTTTTCGCTCCGTGAGTTAACCAGGCTTTATTTAGTACCTAAAAATGCAAAATTAATTGAGAAAAGTATTTATTCTTGAAAATAACGAAAACACAAAATATGGGATAAAATGGAGCGTTAATGCACAAAAGATGAGTTAAATGCCAATAAAAAGGGTGCAAATATATACAATATTTGGCACTAATCAAATACCCCCAAACCTGAATTTTACTTGCCCTCAAGTAAAACAAAACTAAGGAAATCCTACCTATACCACTGTCGCTGGTCTCTCGATTGCATTTAGCGAATGCAATAAGCCTTTTAAACCACTAAGTGTCCCTAGTGGACGAGTTGAAGTCTCGTGAAGGTTTTCTTAGAACGTACCTACAAATTTCTAGGACAAAATATAAGCTCAGATTCCATGAAATGTGACATGTGCAAGACAGTAGAAGCTCACAGCAAAATGGAGATGTCAATCTAGCTATCAAAGGCACAATCCTAGCATTGATAACAAATAAAGACATGTGATAAGAGTGTAAAGTGTATCTACACATGTGTAAAGAAAGATCGGATGTTATGACTACTAATCACCAAGAGATAGTTTCTCAGGCTAAGAACCGAGGTCGAAATCTAGCTAGCTGTCCGGACTTTACGAGAATTGTGAATGAGTTGGAGGTGTTTCACAATTACTCGCGTTGTACATCAATGGCATACAGCCTTCCTTGCTTATAACACAAAAACACAAAAGATGACTCTTTACATGACTCTTATTTACATTGACTACTCTCTTTTATTTTTGGAACAAGAGAGGATGGAATTGATAAATACTTGATTGTTTTTTTTTTTTTTTGATTTTTTTTTTGATATTTTTCTGAATATATACGAAAGGAAACACAAAATTACATGACTCTTAGCAAGAGGTAGCCCTTTTTGATGCACCCAGTTAAATTCGATGGTTGTTTTTCTTAACGTAACCTCCACCTTCTATCCCAACCAACCAAAGAACAAACTAGTCAAGTTTCATTCAGTATTCTAAAGTGATTGGCAATCGTGACTTCCGATAGAACACCTCAAGGATGAGGCTATACATGTATTGGTAGATCGTGCGCGTGCAAGTTTCTTATCACTATATGAATTGTGCTAGAATCAGGGTGCCTAAATATCTAGACTAAGAATCCTTATGTTTACATAATGCACAAGAGTCAACATTTCAAGGTAAATGAGCTCCATTTTTATGTTTTTTTCAATTTTTCTATTTTTTATTTTGATTTTTTTCATTTTTTTTTTTCCAAAATGACAGAGTTTTGTAATCATTTATAGCATGTTATAAGGGTACGTAGTGATCATCACCCCAAAACCTAAATTAAACAGTGTCCTCAATGTTTAAAAAGTGCAGAAGAAAGAACTGTACAGAAAAGGAGAAATAAAATGGAATGTTCAACCTGGTTTATGTACAAGGGTGGACCAATCAGGCCACATAAACGGGATCCTCTAGATTGGTCGTCTCAATGTCAGGGGGAAGTGGTTCAAGGAACGGTTTCAATCGCTGCCCGTTCACTTTGAAAATGTTCTTGTTGGGGACATCTTCAAGTTCCACAGCTCCATGAGGGACTACCGTGCGTACTAGGAACGGGCCGGTCCATCTGGACCGCAATTTTCCTGGAAAAAGATGCAACCGAAATTCGTATAACAAAACTTTCTGACCCGGCGTGCATGACTTGCGCAGAATACGCTTATCATGGAACAACTTCATCTTTTGCTTATACGACTTGGCACTGTCATAAGCCTCATTCCTCAATTCTTCTAACTCATTGAGTTGAAGTTTTCGTTGAGCGCCCGCCTTGTCGAGAGAAAATTTAAGTTTCTTGATACCCCAGTAAGCTCGATGTTCTAATTCCACAGGAAGATGACATGGCTTTCCATACACCAGACGATAAGGGGACATGCCAATTGGTGTCTTATAAGCTGTTTTATAGGCCCACAAAGCATCATTCAATCTCAATGACCAATCTTTCCTTGACGGGTTGACCGTCTTCTCCAGAATGTGCTTAATCTCCCTATTAGAAACTTCTACTTGTCCACTTGTCTGAGGGTGGTACGGAGTTGCAACCTTGTGGGTTATGCCATACTTGCGTACTAAAGACTCAAAGTACTTGTTACAGAAATGCGAACCACCGTCACTGATTATAGGTCTAGGGGTACCAAAACGTGAAAATATGTTCTCCTTCAGAAATGAGAGTACCACCTTGTGGTCATTTGTCTTGGTTGCAACAGCTTCAACCCACTTCGAAACGTAATCAACAACAACTAGGATGTATAATTTGCCTTCCGAAGTAGGAAATGGACCCATGAATTCAATCCCCCATACATCAAATAGATCAACGATCAAAATCGGATTCAACGGCATCATGTTTCTCCTCGAGATACTTCCTAGCTTCTGACAGCGCTCACAAGCAATACAATACTCATGTCAGTCTCTAAACAGCGATGGCCAGTAAAACCCACACTGCAAGATCTTTGCAGCGGTTTTCTTGGCACTGAAATGCCCTCCACATGCTTGGTCATGACAGAATGATATCACATCTTTCTGTTCCATGTCGGGTACACATCTCCTAATGATTTGGTCTCGGCAGTACTTAAACAAATATGGGTCGTCCCAAAGGAAATGTTTAACTTCATCCAAGAACTTGAAGCGGTCTTGTCTCGACCAATGTGAGGGCTTTCTACCTGTAACAAGGTAGTTAACAATATCGGCAAACCAAGGAAGGTTTGACACAGACATCAATTGTTCATCAGGGAACGATTCTCTAATCAGCGTAGATTCATCACTAGACTCACTAGTTAATCGGGACAAGTGATCAGCAACCACATTCTCACAACCTTTCTTATCACGGATTTCGATGTCGAATTCCTGTAATAAGAGTATCCATCGAATAAGGCGAGCTTTAGCATCCTTCTTAGAAAGAAGGAACCTCAAAGCCGCATGGTCAATGTATATGATGATCTTAGATCCTATCAAATAAGATCTAAACTTGTCTAATGCAAATACCACGGAAAATAACTCCTTCTCGGTAGTCGTATAATTGAGTTGGGCATCATTAAGAGTTTTACTAGCATAGTATATCACATATGGTAGTCTATCAACACGCTGTCCTAAAACAGCGCCAACGGCATAATCATAGGCATCACACATGAGTTTGAACGGTAGTTTCCAGTCGGGTGGTTGGACAATAGGAGCTGAGGTAAGGAGAGTCTTGAGTTCTTCCCACGCCTTCACACAAGAAGCATCGAAGTTAAAGACAACATCTTTGGCAAGTAGATTACACAGAGGTCTTGAGATTTGGCTAAAGTTTTTGATGAATCGCCGGTAGAAACCAGCGTGACCTAAAAATGATCGAATCCCCTTCACAGAGTGGGGTTGTGGTAAATGTTGAATGAGGTCGACTTTAGCTTTATCTACTTCAATTCCTTTTTCTGAGACGATGTGTCCTAGAACTATGCCGGAGTTCACCATAAAGTGGCATTTTTCCCAGTTTAAAATCAGATTCTTTTGCTTACATCTAGATAGCACAAGGACCAGATGGTCCAAACATTCGTCAAAAGAGGAACCAAACACATAGAAATCATCCATAAAGATCTCGAGAAAACTATCTATCATGTCTGAAAAAATGCTCATCATGCAACGCTGAAAAGTAGCAGGTGCATTACACAACCCGAAGGACATACGTCTAAAAGCAAATGTCCCAAATGGACACGTGAATGTAGTTTTTTCCTGATCTTCCGGTGCAATGTGAATTTGGTTATAACCGGAAAAGCCATCTAGAAAACAGTAGTAACTGTGTCCAGACACACGTTCTAGCATTTGGTCTATGAAGGGAAGGGGGAAGTGATCTTTTCTTGTTACTGTGTTCAATTTCCTGTAGTCGATACATACTCGCCATCATGTGGTTGTACGTGAAGGAACTAACTCATTCTTTTCGTTCCGAACTACAGTAATGCCTGACTTCTTAGGCACAATGATAAGCACGTAAGTGCTACATTTTGTACCCATATTTATATTAGGTAGGACTCGATGTCTCGGCTAACGGCACTATTTTAGTGCTTTTGTAGAAAGTACAAACAATTCCGATCATTGAAAGAATAAATGACTAAATGGAAGTAAAATGGTGTTTGCGAATAAAATAACAAACTGTAGCTGGCCTGGTATTTCTATATATCAGCAGCACTATATATCACGGCCAGAGACATCATTTCATTCGTGCAAAAAAGAAATCTTTCTCTTTATTTAAGCACTCATTTTCCGTTCTCAGTGGAGAGAAGAAGTTTGAGCATCAACATTTGGTAATTGGTGTGTATTGTTCAAAGCAGCTGCAACCTTTTCTGCGGCCAGAGATGGAGAAACTGAGATGGAGAGAATGAAGACGTTGTTTAATTACAACAAAGTGTTACTTGCCGTTGTTGTTGTCTCTCCACAGTTGGAGTTCGAGCTCTTCCCCCAAATTCGTAAGCACTAGGTATTGAGGAAACATCAATGGGATCTGATATAAGAGGCGCCTCATACAACCATCTTAAGGCTGCCTCTAGATGCACTGAAACTGAGCTGCAGTTGCTCGCAGAATTGCCTGAAAGAAGAAATAAGAAGGAAGAAGGTGTTGCTGCTGCCTGAATTAAGAAGAACTGATGGGAATGGAATGGATGATGTTGGGGTTCTCTGCGGTTGGACGTGAATTGAAATACGAAAGAAGAGTAAGAAGGGAGTGAAGCTTGGATTCTGTTGAATGTGGCTGTTTTGAATCGGCAGTGATAGCGATGCAGATTGGTTGATGCCATTATTGGCAGTCGGTGGAGTTGCTTTGTCTAAGTTTGGCTCGTATGGAGAATGCTGGATGATCGACTGGAAGGAAGATAAAGCTGGGATGGAGAGCAAGCTACTGATAGAGACGGACATTAAAGAATGTTTAGTTGCAGAAGCAACGAAATGTTAGGATCTGTGAGTCGTTTGTGTTGGTCCTGGGTGCTGCTTGGAGTTAGAAGACACCGAGATTAGAAGCTGAGGAAAATATTACAAGAGAAAGCCATTGATGGAAGTGATGGCTGGAGAAGAAACTAAGAATCCGAAGGTACTGTTGGGTGAAGTTGTTCCGTATGAAAATGGAATGACTGAAAATGGAATTGGTGCGTGGGTCGTGTGAACTAAGAGGCTGGTGCGTCGAAGACGAGAAAGGCAAGGAAGTTTTAGACCTGAATGAAGAGGGCAGTGATGGTGTTTATGTTGAACTGATGCTTGCAGCTGTGTTCGATGGGTATTCTCCAGTGGTGAAGAAAAGTGGTGTTTTTGCTGGTACTCGAATACGTTTGCCTGAGATGCTCGAGTGGAGTTAGTGATATAAAGCTGGTGGAGCCGGCGACTTGAATCTGTGTTGGGTCGACTGAAAGTGATGCTGCGGTCGAAGTCAAGAAAGAACCTGAATTTGGCAAGGAGCAGTTGGTGTTCGAATTGCAATTGGCAGCAACAGATCAGGGAGGAAATGAAGACGAACTCTAAGTGGTGTTGTATCAGCTGAACTATCTACGGACTAAACTGAGATGGCATTTGGTTAAGCTGTGTGCAGTCGGTGGTGGAAATAAGTATTGAAAGCTGAGTTGTGAATGTAAGATGGCAGCAAATGTTAAGGTCGTGTTAGCCGAGTGCTGTGGGAGTAATTTCTTCTAGCTGTTGCTGCCGGTGGAGATGGGTATGCCCTTGATTCGAACTGAAGCTGGGATTATTAGCGAAGAACTGGTGATCAAGACGAGTTTGTTATCTAGAGGATCAACTGTAATGGGTTGCGGCTAAGTAATATGGGCTGCTAATAATGGTTGGAGTTAGTGTTGTTCTGACCTGCCCGGGAAGTGGTGATCATGCACTGGAGAAGATGGAAAGAGTTTGCTGTGAACCAGGATCGGATTTAATCCGGAGTGAAGTGGACATGTGCGTTGAGTTATTGCAATCGATGGTCGCAGTGGAGCAAGTTGGAGTTGTGGCCGGATTTGGGAAAGCACACAAAATAAATCGGTCATGTGGCTGTGGTTAGACGAACAGAATATGAAGTTGGGTGCTCTGGCCGAAGTTTGGAGAGGGCCTGAAGTTGGACGTTGGTTTGTGATTGGACTGGGCTTTTTGGTCAGATACTACTTGGATCTCAATTCTCAACGCCTTCGCTACACTATATATTCTTCACTTGAGAAGAATAGAAGGGAGGTCGGCTACGGAGCTGAAGAACAGAAATTGGGAAAAGGAGGCCGGCAAGGGGACGAAGGCGGCTGCAGAGCCAGGGAGGAGGCCGGCTGGAGGCTACACAGCCGCAGCAGAAGAGAAGAATAGGGTTTGGAGTTTCATTTTTCTTCGATTCCATTTTTTTGTTTAGCTAGAGTTTTTGATCTTAATATGTTTATGGCTTTTGAGAAAGCCATGTCTAGCTAATCATGTTAGGGTTTAGGTAGAAACCAATTTGATTGTGTGAACTCTACATTTATATGCTTAATAATGATTTGAATGACTAGTAATTTATCTTCATAAAAACTTGTATCTAATTGTTTATGTGATTTTCTAGATTATTTATGCTTTTGAATTGATATTTCGTGCTTCGGTTAAATCCCTAGACGTGGTATGCAAGGATAGATAGGTAATGCTTTAGGATCACTACATAAGAAGCGAAGAAAATTACAGCGGAGAAACAATATTTAAAAATGCATGAAATATGTTTTTAAAGACTAGTAGAGTTTGCATAATTGATTGGTGGAAATCGAAAATCCTAAGAACCCATTCCCTATTTTGGTTACATCTTTACTATTTTGCTTTCATAATTTCGTGAATTTCTAAATCCTTGGAATGTATTAGTTGGTTATTGGTATTAGTTAGTAGTAGTATTTTCATACACTCCTCGTGGGAACGACCTGTACTTGCCATTGTCTACTAGTTAGACGTTGTGCACTTGCAGTATTTTATTGTACGTTTCCCAACCTACCACACAACTTGAATGGGACTAACCCATTTACTATCTGAAATCGGATATATGATACCCGCATCAAGTAGCTTCAAGATCTCACTCTTAACAACGTATCTCATGTTAGGATTAAGTCTCCTTTGCATTTCCCTAGATGGTTTGGCATTCTCTTCAAGATTAATGTGGTGCATGCAAATGGTGGGACTTATTCCTTTGAGATCTGAGATGGTCCATCCTAAGGCTTCTTTCTGCTCCTCAAGTACTTCTAAAAGCTTGTTTTCCTGTTCTATGTTTAATCGTGAAGAAATGATAACAGGTAAAGTATCAGAAGGACCTAGAAATGAATACTTCAAAGTGTCAGGTAATGGTTTCAATTCCTGCTTGGCCTTAGGAGACTCATCCGAAGATATAACAGACTTCTCAGAAAGTGGGAGTTGTTCCACTTTAGTCTGCCATTCAGTGATGTTCATATGAGGTACAGATTCGAGCAAAGATTGGACTTCACCAATGTATTCATCATCATACAACTCCAAGTCAACTTCTTCCAGACATGCTTGCAAGGGATCTACTGATAAAATGCTAGTCAGTGAATCTTGAATCAAACTCTCCATCATATTAATCTCATGTACATCTTCATCATCAAGACTCACATGCTGTTGACTAACATTAAACGCATTCAATTCTACAGTCATGTTTCCAAAAGATAGTTTCAACACTCCATTCCGACAGTTAATGATCACATTGGACGTCGCCAAGAAAGGACGTCCTAAAATTACAGGAATGTGACAGTCTGTGTTTTGTACAGGTTGAGTGTCTAAGACAATGAAGTCTACAGGGAAATATAATTTTTCAACCTTAATCAAAACATCTTCTACCACTCCACGAGGAACTTTGACGGATCGGTCCGCCAATTGGAGAGTTATGGGTGTTGGTTTCAACTCTCCAAGACCTAACTGCACATAAACATAATATGGCAGGAGGTTCACACTTGCACCTAGATCTAATAAAGCTCCATTGATCGTGTGTTCTCCGATAGTGCAAGAGATTATTGGACAGCCTGGGTCCTTAAACTTGGGTGGAGTTTTGTTCAGAATGATGGAACTCACCTGTTCAGCTAAGAAAGCACGTTTGTGCACATTAAGCTTGCGCTTTTGAGTACACAAGTCTTTGAGGAATTTGGCATATGCAGGGATTTGCTTGATTGCCTCAAGAAAAGGAATGTTGATGTTGACTCTTTTGAACATTTCTAACATCTCATTGTAGTGGGTGCTTATCTGTTGGCGAACTAACCTCTGAGGATATGGAGCAACAGGAGCATTAGGAGGTAGAGGGACATTCACAGCAGTGGGATTGTCGGCTTCACTAATGTGCTCGGACTCTTTTTCTAAACTGGAGGTTTCCTTTGGTGGTGTAGGCAGTGCTAAGTTTGGCTCAGATTCATTTGTTTGTGGCATGCCTATATTGTTCTAAACAATCTTACCACTTCGGAGAGTGGTGATGGAATGGACTTGATCGGGTGAGGTTTCTTCGCAAGATGATGTGCCTGCTTGAAATATCCTCTTTGGATTTTGTTGGGTTTGTCTAGGAAGTTTACCCTTTTCTCTTGTATTCAGTGCATCGCAAATTTGACCCATCTGTAGTTCTAGAGCAGGGACTCGCTGATCAGTCGCTTTCTCATTTTTCATCAGATGTTGGGTCAACTGATTGATACTCTCTTCAATGCTAGACAATTTCTTTTCAGCAGTGTATTGAGGGTGCGACTGCTGCTGAGGATTTCTAGGGTATTGATAGCCTTGATTGTTTTGATAGCTTTAATTGGGTTGAGATGGTCCTCCTTGAACAAGGCCTCTGGACCATGAAAAGTTTGGGTGGTTTCTCCATTCTGGATTGTAGGTCTGAGAATAGGGGTTGTGCTCTTGTTTTTGAAACATAGCGTGTGCTTGCTCAAGCCTAGATTCCTAGAGTGCAAGCAAATCTGGGAAGTTACTGAGTTGATGGTCGGGATCATGACAAGCAGCACATACGGACATTTCGACATGTTCACGGAGAGTAGTGTTAGAAGGTTTGATATTTTTCTGCATCTCTAACTCTTCTATTCTCCTAACTAATGATGCGATTTTTGCACTTCCCTTAAAATCTGACTCAATCCTATGAACCTTAGTTACAGGTGTAGTCTTCCTGGGTTCACGAATGGATTCCCACTGTTGAGTCTTCTCAGCTACTTCAATTAAGAAGTCCCAAGACGCATCAGCAGTTTTGTTTACGAATAGCCCATTGCACATTGACTCTACAATTGTTCGGGTGGACACATCTAGACCCTCAAACAAAATTTGCACAAGTCTCCATTTCTCAAAACCATGGTGGGGACATTGGAGCAATAATTCATTGAATCTCTCCAGGTATCTAGCTAAGGTTTCACCCTCCAATTACACAAAGCTATTCAGACTTTGACGAATTGTCGCAGTCTTGTGATTTGGGAAGAAATTTTTGAAAAACTCCTTTGTGAGGTCGTCCCATGTCATAATGGATTGTGTATGTAAAGCATACAGCCATGCCTTGGTTTTTTCCTTCAAAGAGAAAGGAAATAGCCTTAACTTTAGGGTCTCGTCGGACATTTGAGTGAAACGTATAGATCCACATATCTCCTCAAATTCTCTCACGTGATGGTAAGGTTTTCATTGTCGACTCCTCTAAACACAGGAAGCATTTGTATTGTGCTTGATTTTAGCTCATAATGACCATTAGCTTCTGGCAAAACAATACAGGAGGGATGGCTTGCCCTTGTGGGGCACATGTAATCCTTGAGAGTAAGGGGTTCTCCCATTGTCTCAGGTTGGTCCGGTGTGTTTTCCTCAGAAGTTGTGGGTATGTCAATTGGGTCTATCAGATTGACTCTAATTAGTCTATTTGATTGGTCTCTAAAGGTTACAATCATATCCCAATTTAATCATGAAATAACAAGCCCACAGATAATGGAGAAAACAAGGCCCACAATTTGCTTTTACAAGGGTTTTTTGAAAATTTGGTTTGTTTAATGGGTTATAAAATTTTTGGTTATAATGGGTAATTTGTGAAAATCAATTTGGTTTTGTTTGGTTTAGTTGGGCTTAGGAACTTTTGGTTTGAATGGGTTTGGAACTTTTGGTTTCAAAAATAAAAGGGAAGCCCACTACTTGGGTTAAATGAGGCCCAGTTGGGTTATTTGACCTAAGCCTAGTTTGGGTTGAAGTTGGTTTGGGCTCACAAATTTGAATCCCAACGGAAGTTATCACAAACCCACAAAAGAAAGAAAAAAAAAATAACAATACAAATAATTACAAGCCCACAAAAGAAAGAAAAAAAGAAAAATAAAAGAAAAATAAAAATTATTACAATCCCAAAATAGAAACACTTAATTATTACAAGCCCAAATGAATTTTAATGAGGCCCAGTTGGGTTAGCTCATGGGTTAGGCTTACCTATTTTTGGAGGGAAGCCCAGTTGGGCTTTGGTCCCTTTGTGTTTGTTGCAAAATCCCAGTTGGGCTTGGATCTTCCTTAGCTTTTCTTTGCAGCCCAGTTGGGCTTGTCTTGGAAGCCTTACTCAACAGCCTAGCAACAGCTTCAACAGGCTTGGCAAGAAGCAGCAGCACCAGCTAACAAGTCTCACCAGCTCCTTCAGTAGCACCAGCTTTGCAAGCAAGCAGTGAACAACAATAGCAAGTATGGAGATGGAGCAACAAAGAAGATAGCAAGAACAGCAAGCAATGACAAGATGCAAGAAATGTTAACAGCAAATGATGCAAGTACAGCTGCAAGCTAAGAGCAACAACAAGCAAATGAGCAAGTGACATGAATTGATGAATAAAGCAAGAAAAACAAAGAAACTACACAGCACCGCTACCGAGTCCCGGGCAGCGGCGCCAAAAACTTGATAGCAAGGGAATGATACCCTAAAACTATGTTCTGAATACTTGCAAGTGCACAAGGCCAAGAATAGCTAGTGAGCAAGCAAGGGAAAGTCCACAGGGACTTGGAGGATGCAAATGTAACTTTTTTGTTCTTTTCTACTAAAACCTAAATCTAAACAGTGACAACAAAACTAAACAGGACACTAACTAACAGGAAGCTAACTAATCAGGATAACAACTAACATGACATTCACTTGAAGAAATAATTCACACTAACATTAAAGTCAACTAATCATTAAGCTGAAACTAATCATCAAACATTAAATAGAGCAGAATTTTTGAAAGAAAACTACACTAATTCAACACTGGCAGTTGAAGCAAGATTAACAATGAAACTTAAACATGAACAACAAACATTGAAGTTGAGATTTTTGAAACAACAATGAAGTGATTGAATATTTGATAGAGGGGAACTAGGGATTGAGAATTCACCACTCAACCCACACTAGCATGTTAGCTATTGCACTACTCTAGCTTCTTAGATGGACAGTTTAACTTCAATCACTATATCAAGGCAAAGTATTAGTTGTCTGCTCAAAGAACAACTAATCAAAGCTAACTAACATGAAATTGAATGCAAGTGAAACATACATAGGATGCATCTAACTACCTAGGATGCTTGACATATTTACTTACATATGTATTGAGCAATTCAACATATTTATGAAGTTTATTCAGAATGGTGCATGAAGCAACAACCCCTGATATTCTATAAAAATTAATCTACTGCATTATTAACTAATGCATGACCTGCTTAGTATTTTCCTATGCTATGTTCTCAGCTGAACTCTCAATATTGGCATGACATGACGGTTAATGTTCACTCGCAGCAGAGTAGCATAAATCTCCCGGAATGTCAGTATTGAGACCTGCATGAAAACACTCACATAGGCTACACCACTCTCTGATAAAGATATCAGCGTGTTCATGCACCTTTTAATTAAAAGTTAGCGCGATCGAACGCGTTTAAATTCCTTAAAGAAAACCTAGACTGTTCATATCAGTCTTAAAAAATGATCACGACCACACGATTTGGCCACGCAATTCAACCAGCCTAGCCTACTCCTAACGGAACTAGGAAATTGTCATGATAAATACTGGCGGGCCTACTAACATCCCGACCCATCAAAATTCCTTTAACTCGTCCGTTACATCCTTGAACGTTCACCAAAACATGGGTGATCGTGTTATCTAAAAATATCTCAAACGAGCTAAGACCGGCAAAAACGGTCTCAAAACCCATCGCATCCTTCCAACTTAGCCGGCCTAGTTGGACGTCTTAGATCGCATCTTGAACGATCAAAGAGATGCCAAGGTGTTCACCGGTGGACCAATTTTCTTCCCAGTTGATCGACTTGCTCATGGTAAGTCAATGATGTATCAAACCATTCGATCGAACAAGAGCAGAAGCGGCTGCTTCGAAACCCTAATTTATGTTTGCGGCAGTATGTTACTATCACAAATCGATCATGACCGCTCATCTTCGCCAGCCAAATCGAATGGCTTAGATCTAATCTTAGATAGCCCAAGAGATGTCAACGTGCACACTAGCGGCCTGTCTTTGCGCATGGACGATCGGCCTGCTTGAACTAGCGCCCAGCGCTTCAAATCGCTTAGCCAAAATAGGGTTGTCCGCACGGCTTCCAAACCCTAATTAGAATCAACGACATCGTACAACTGCCGCAAATCATCTTGTCCGTCTAACTTTGCTAGCTTGGTCGGATGGTTTACATCGGATTATAGATGGCCAACATGGTGACGCCGTGATCACCGGCCACCCCTCCTCCGTAGAGAACAATTGTCTCTCATGAAACCTAAATGAAGTTACATTTCATGAAGTTACGCCTTGTACACGATTAGGTATGGTTACTCAAACCTAAATGAAATTACATTTCATGTGTGTATAACAATCTAAGATTCGATCTAACGGTTGAAAGATATTATCTTGAATCTAATCAGGTTTTCATCTAACGGTGAATATTGAATGCGTTGTTACCAAGGTAGCATTGATTGCAAACCCTGATTTGAAGACTATATAAAAGAGAACCCTAGCAATTGGCAAACCTAATCCCCACACCTCCTGTGTGATACTAGTTGTATAAGCTAGAGTCAATTCTCCCTTAACCTTAGGTTTCTATCGAGACCCTGTAGGTTAACGACTCGAAGACTTCATTGGGATTGTGAAGCCAGACCCAACTATTTTCTCTGTAGTTGCGTGATCTGATCTTGCTGTTTCTATCATGTTGAGTACAATCGTAAGATTGGCTTGAGATTAATTTATCCGTTAGGCAAGATAGAAAAGTAGTCACAAACATCTTCGTCTCATCTTTTGTGATTCCACAACATCTAGTTTCGCCATCATACGATTTAGATTATTATGAGGTGATTGATAATTCTAGGCTGTTCTTCGAGAATATAAGTCCGGGTAATAGATTGGTTCCTGTTCACCTTGATTTATCAAAAGACGAAACAAAACTCGTAGGTATTTCTGTTGGAGACAGATTTAACTATTCCAGTAGGCTTTTCTGTGTGATACAGATTTGTTTATTTAAGTCTTCGACTTTGGGTGGTAGCAACTCTTAGTTGTGGCTGAGATCAACTAAGGAATCAAGTGCGCAGTATCCTGTTGGGATCAGAGACGTAAGGAGCGCAACTGTACCTTGGATCAGTATGAGATTTATTGGGGTTCAACTACAGTCCAGACCGAAGTTAGTTTGTAGTAGGCTAGTGTCTGTAGCGGCTTAATACAATGTGTGTTCAATCTGGACTGGGTCCCGGGGTGTTTTTTCATTTGAAGTTTCCTCGTTAACAAAACTTCTGGTGTCTGTGTTATTTCTTTTCCGCATTATATTTTGTTATATAATTGAAATATCACAGGTTGTGCGTTGAATCGATCAATTGGTAAATCCAACATTTGGTTGTTGCTTGAAATTGATTGATACTTGAACATTAGTCTTTGGTACCGTTCAAGTGATTTCTCATTTATTTATTTATTTATTTTATGAAATAAGAGAGTTAAAATTACAAACCAATAAAGAACTGAGAAAATGGGAACAGAACTAAAGCTAAGGAAAAAAGAGCAAAAACTAAACAAATATGTAGTAAGGTTTCGCTGGGAACTCAAGCCTTAGCAGATTGCTTGGTTTTTTATTGAAACTCAAAGTCTGCCCATTCTACAAATGTGCCCCCTTCCTAGCAAAGTGATCAGCTGAGAAATTGATTCTCTGTAGGCATGTTTGAAAGTAATTGAGTGAATACTAGCCATAATTCTTTGCCATCTAGCCAGCAGAAACCAAGGGATATTCTTTTGCTGTAAAGCTTTTGCACACATACTAGAATCAGATTGCAGAACTAACTCGAAGGAGAGATGCTCAACTGCCCATTCTAAATCCTTGATACAAGAAATGAATTCTGCTACATAATTAGTAGTAATCCCCAAACCACCAGATTCTGCAAAAATGCTCCAACATGATTCCTTACTAAAAAACCATAGCCTGCACTGCCTGGATTTCCTCTAAAAGCCCCATCACAACATAATAATAGTTCATTCTCATTTGGCAGATAAAAGAATATTTCAAGAATTCTTGTTCTTCTCATTTCCCTTACTTGGATATTAAAGAATCGTAAGATTGATTTTTCAATATCAGTTCCCCACATAACACCTTTCAGTCTAACTTCACAGTCATGGACTTTTCTAGCAATTCTTAACTGTATTTTGGTTAACACAGGCTTCTCAGCATCATAATATATTGCATTTCTTAAGAACCATAATTCAACCATAACTGTATAAGAACTGATAATCCATAACTCTTTAATCACAGGACTAGAATTTTTATGCATTTTCAAAACATCCTCAAAATGATTTGGTTTCGGAGATAAGAAGATACCTGAGAGCCAATTCCACAAGCTGGTACTGAAATCACATTTCCACAAGATATGCTCTATATTATCTTCTTCATCATGACAAATGTAGCATCTTGAAGCAAACTGAAAACCCTTTTTCCTCAGATTCTCTTCTGTTGCACACACATTTCTAGCAATTTCCCAAACATTAGCAGATGTTGAAGGAAGCACTGCAGGATTCCATATTTTTTTATACCAGTGCAACTTAGGCTGGTGCATTCTAATATTATTGATAGCATCAGAAATAGTAAAAACCCCAGAATTACTGTTACACCAGATAAGTAAGTCTTCACCTTCTTTCAGAATAGGTAATTGATCAATATTGAAGAATTGAAGAAAGTCTTCATGAAAACATCACTGATTATCAACAATTAAATCTTGAACTTTCAAGTGATTTCTCTTGTATTCAATTAGATTCGCAGATTTCTATTTGCTTGAGTAAGTATTGAATCGAGAAATTGAGATATAACTCCTTATTATACTTTTTATTAAAATTGAGTATGACTGTCTAGTTGATTCTCTTAAAAGTATATTGGAGTTAGTCTATACAGATTTCTAAGCGAAATATTGGGTGTGGTTTTTAGACCCCCGCTTTTTCAATTGGTATCAGAGCAAGCAAACACGTTTAAAGACCTTATAAGTCTGTGTTTGTAGCGATCTGACTATATGGACAATAAGATCTCTAATAACGCAACACCAGATCAGATTTCCCCTGAGATGTTTCAAAATCCTGAGACATCTAAGAAATCTCTTGTTTCTGCCTCTGTGTCTGAATCTGAATTCAACTGGGAAAAGTGTCTTGATGAACAGTTGGATGATCTTTCAAATGAGAGTGATTCAGAAGAAGGACAAACTATTTATGAGGAATTCTTTCAATATATCAAGCTCTTTGACCATGATTTGAAAGAAAATAAGTCAACAGCTTGCTTGAGAAAATATTTGGCATCTCTCTGTCAAGAAAACAAAAAGATGGGAAAACTCTTTAAAGGTTATGATTGCGGATATAAAATTTTATAATCTACCGTTAAAGATCGAGAAGAAGACTTACGCTCAAAAAGGTCCGAGTGTGACAAACTCCTTCAAAATCTATTTGTGTTGAAAGAAAGACTTGCGGAATCTGAAGCAAGATATGGCTCTCAACAAAAATGTTTTAATGACAGAGAACTCAGTCTCCTCTCCAGAGAAGAATCGTTGGAGACTGATCTCGTTGCTTCTCTTAATAAGGTAAAATCACTGGAAGAAAATATAAAAAGATTTAATTCTAGCTCTACAAAATTATCTTCTATGCTTGGAGCATGTAAAGAATATCGTGATACACGTGGTATGTGCTATAAGGGAATAGACGCTCCAAGTACTGGTACGATTAATTTTGTTCATGCTAACAAAAACTCTTCATGTTAAAAAACTTTTCAAGCATACGACAGTCTTAGGAACAAGGATTGTACTCCTTTAAAATTAACTCGCATGAGAACAGTCAAGAACAAATCCTTTAACTGCTATTATTGCGGAAATAAAGGACATCTTGAACGAAGATGTCGTTTTCGACTGATGAATGAGAAACTTCACAACATTCTTGCATGGATGTATAAAGAAGTAATTAAACATGTCTCTCATATTTCCGGAGTAAAAGGCAGTGTCTGGAATCAAGAGAAATGTTGTGATGAGTCATTTCTAGATTATGATTTTGAGACAAAAAATGCCTACAATTGTAAAAGGAAGAATGTCAGGTGGACAGCTTACTCTTTAAATTACTCTGAGAAGAGAAAAAGGCATAGGAGAAAGAAAGAAAAGCCAAATTCCTTATCTCATTCTAAAGAAGACAGTAAACCCGAGGTGTCTGCTCCATATTTCATTCATATCAATAATCGAGTCTCGGAGCTCAAGATCAGCATAAACAGACTCAAATGGAGCATCAAAAAGGCAAGGAAAGCAGCAGGTTCAGGTATTCCTTGTTCCCCTCTGGTTAATTTTCTTTCTACTAATCCTAGTGATTTTTCTGAAAATCTTCAAGAAGGAAAGAAAGAAGAAGTCAATATTATTGATGAGCAAAAATCTCATCAAAATACAACATGACTACTCAATGTAGCATCCTTCTTGTAATATGGAAGGATGCTTATAATTCTGAAGAAACCTGTGTGTCTTGAGAAAGTAGTTGTTGTTATATTTCATTTTGTTTACGAAACGATGATTATTAAACTGTTGAGCCTTGCTCCAGTATTTTACATGATGTAATGTTTTTTGATCGTTCACTCTTGAGAATAATTTCTTGTTGATTGCCTTGTTTTTCAACAATTCTCTTATGTTCCCTTGAACTAAGAAGGTCATTCTTTGTTTAGAATGATTCTTGAGTTTTTCAAGACCTCTTCCAAAATTTAGCTCCATTTTTCTCTTGGTCTCGTACCAAGGTTGTAAACATCAGTGCACGTAAACATGACCCACGGAATGTATACGAGTATCCCTAGGGTTTCCTAAGAAACACTCACACATATATATATATATCATTCTCAGTTTTGGTACATACACGTTCTGTAACGTCAAAAGATTCACCTGATTTCTCTGTGCACAATGGATGGATGCAACAAGGAAGACAATGTTGAGAAGGGCAGGCCTATCGAGTTTCAAGAGAACCCTGTTTTCATAACCTGCTATCATGTTGTTGATCATGAAAAAATACTACCAGTTCAGATGTCATCATAACTGGTCGAAAATCTTCTTCGAGATTTTGAGGTCGTACGTGAACAACTTGGAATTGCAACAAGGAATCTTGATTTTCTGAAAAACGAACTGAAGAAAGTAACTGATGAACTCGTCCATGTTCAATCTTTGGTTGCTGGCTGTGTTTAATGTGTTTTCCGAATCATGTTCTCTAAGAGTTGTTTTTATTATCCCTAGGAAATCTTCTTATGAAAATTTTCTTCTTGTGTTTTTAGGAAGAATAACTAGAGTTTGGAATAGCCATTATTGTGATTACACATAGCTATGTCCAATGATTTTCATCTTTAATGTTTTTAGATTTATTTGTTTAAATTCTAAAGTTTGTTTGGAAGATGATTTTTGCAGTATCAATCTTTATGGTATTATATATTGCAATTTGTTATGGGATATCTGTGTTTGCGTCCGTGAACTATGATTTTCCCATACGTGGTCAAAAGTTAAGTCCTTCATATGTCAATATGCAAATATTGATAAAAGATTGAATGAACTTTTGACTTACAAAAGTTAAAGTCTTTATGTCATTATTTGATGGAAGAAAGGATAAAACTTTTGTTTACAAGGATTTTGTCTATTGTATGTCATTGTGAAAATAGTGATGGAAAATAGAATGAATCCTTGTCTATTCCACAATATTGATCTTCCCGGATCCATATTTCTTATGTATGTACTGTGCGGCTCCGTAAGTTCTCTTATGTTGAGCATTTCCGATTAAATTAATCATAGGTTCTCTTGTGGTTAATTTAATTGAGTATTTTGGATACAAATTTATATTTTTATGTGATTTGTGTTGTCTAAAGAAATCCTTCTTTTCTTGTGAAAGTAAGGTTGCTCTTGTTGTTCTTTCCGGAATGACATTTTATGGGGGAGAGTTCTTAATTGAACTTGTGCTTAATTGCCAAATCTCTGTGGGGAGTGCGGATGTGGAATATTATAGGAGTTATCTTATACCTTTATAAACTCCTTGATGAATGCATTTAGCTTTGACTATATGATTGCATCTAAAAAGTTGATATGTACTTTATTTTTGTCATGAAGTGTCTCTATGGAAATTTCATTAGGATCCCACTAGTTTTCGTACCTTTGCCAATTTTATTGACAAAAAGGGGGAGAATTAATGTGTAGTTCACATTACAGATACATATGGTTTTCGGATCATTGTCTAAGGGGGAGTGGTTTCCATGTGAGATAGAGTATTTACTAAGGGGGAGTGGTACATATTACCATAGTATTGTTGTTGAAGTTGTGATATAATTGAACTTTGATGATGTGTAATAATACTATGACACTGTATAATAATGATTGAGAGCTTTTGTTTTCTCATTGTTATGGCTACTTATTTTCAACAACGATGATGCTGAACTTACAACCTTTGGAATCATTGGAGTACTTGGAAGTGATGAAGATTCGAGTAATGTTGAAGAACAAGAGATCATGTATGTGGAAAAGAAGCTGCAAAAGTTTATTTATTTTCTATTCCATATGTATTGATAGTTTTTTCCTAAAATTGACAAAGGGGGAGATTATTAGAGCATTGCTCGATCGAACTCGCAAGCGTTGCTATCTCAAGCTTGTTTGTCAAGTTTAGTTACCAAAACTATAAGATTTATAGTCTACTAATAGCTAAGTCTCGGTCTAAGATAGAAAGTGTAGTTGAGCTCTAGACTCCACAGCGTTCATCATGCAAAGACGAAGAACTACTCAAGGAACTGGTGGAACTTCGTCGACAAAGAGGTATGTGGAGACTTGAACTTATCTATCACTCAAAAGTCTACTTTATCTCCTATCTTGAGACAAAAGTCGTATTGCTATATAGACTATAATTATACACATGTACTATTTCGAGCTGAGTTTATCTCTCTTATCTATTTCTCGAAATATGTGTTGATAATCTTTCGCTTTGGCCAAGTTAATATTTACTAGTGACGAAAGTCATGTTAGTTTCAATCACTTGAAAATCGCTTTGACGGAAAATAGTTTGTGAACAATAACTATATAACGTTCTCTAAGAATGTTTCAATGATTGAAATGCGAGTTTAGAATACATAACCATGGTTGGATATAAACAATGTGAGACAACTCATATGTGTGTAAGTCCAATATCCTTGAACCAAAGTATGCGTACTTTGCTGCTCAGGATAACTAGAACTAAAGTCTGCGTACCAATACGCATGCTGTCAGAAGTTCACATCCCGTGAATTTCTGCTGGAGTTTGTGAACTGAAAACAAACTTATTCCGGGTACTTAAGTCCGCGTACTAGTATGCATACTTAAGTAGGTTATTTTCTAAAAACAGTTTAATTCGTGAACTAAGATATTTATATTTTAAGGAATGCAATATTTGCAAACCGTGGCTATAATGATCATGAATCGATTCGAGCGAATCAAAACTATTTTTGTTTCGATTTTGTCTTGTATGCTTCTATGAGATCTAAGCAATTGAACATCTCTCTAACTAGTTCATTTGAGTCATTTGAACTAGTTGTGGTAAAGAAGAATAAGGTTGATATGAAAGTGCTCATATGGCTAACCTATGGTTAACTACTGTTGAACAAACGACTTGTACACTTTTAGGCATGGTTAATCAAACCTAAATGAAGTTATATTTCATGTGTGTATAACAAGATAAGATTCGATCTAACGGTTGAAAGATATCATCTTGAATCTAATCAGTTTTTCATCTAACGGTGAATATTGAATGCTTTGTTACCAAGGTAGCATTGATTGCAATCCCTGATTTGAAGACTATATAAAGGAGAACTCTAGCAACTGGGAAACCTAATCCCCACACTTCCTATGTGATACTAGTTATATAATCTAGAGTCGATTCTCCTTTAACCGTAGGTTTCTATCGAGACCCTGTAGGTTAACGACTTGAAGACTTCATTGGGATTGTGAAGCCAGACCAAACTATTTTCTCTGTAGTTGCGTGATCTGATCTTGTTGTTTCTATCGTGTTGAGTACAATCGTAAGATTGGTTTGATAATTAATTTCTATACAATCGTAAGATAGAAAAGTAGTTACAAACATCTTCGTCTTATCGTTTATGATTCCACAATATCTAGTTTCGTCATCATACGATTTAGATTAATTTGAGGTTATTGATAATTCTAGGCTGTTCTTCGAAAATATAAGTCCGGGTTATCGATTGGTTCCTGTTCACCTTGATTTATCAAAAGACGAAACAAAACTCGTAGGTATTTCTATGGGAGACAGATTTAACTATTCCCGCAGGCTTTTCTGTGTGATGCAGATTTGTTTACCAAAGTCTTCGACTTTGGGTGGTAGAAACTCTTAGTTGTGGGTGAGATCATCTAAGGAATCAAGTGCGTAGTATCCTGCTGGGATTAGAGACGTAAGGAGCGTAACTGTACCTTGGATCAGTATGAGATTGATTGGAGTTCAACTACAGTCCAGACCGAAGTTAGTTTGTAGTAGGCTAGTGTCTGTAGAGGCTTAATACAGTGTGTGTTCAATCTGGACTAGGTCCCGGGGTTTTTCTTCATTTGCGGTTTCCTCGTTAACAAAACTTCTGGTGTCTGTGTTATTTCTTTTACGCATTATATTTTGTTATATAATTGAAATATCATAGGTTGTGCGTTGAATCGATCAATTGGTAAATCCAACCTTTGGTTGTTGACTGAAATTGATTAATACTTGAACATTGGTCTTTGGTACCGTTCAAGTGATTTCTCTTGTATTCAATTAGACTCGCAGATTTCTATTTGCTTGAGTAAGTATTGAATCGAGAAATTGAGAGATAAATCCTTGATATACTTTTTATTAAGATTGAGTCTGACTGTCTAGTTGATTCTCTTAAAAGTATATTTGAGTTAGTCCATACAAATTGTTAAGCGAAATATTGGGTGTGGTTGTTAGACCCCCGCTTTTTCAATTAGCATTACCCTGCCTCCAACATGATGTCTATTGATTTCCTGTTAGATATTCAATCAAGATAACATAAATTTTTCTCAAACTTTGATGAATCTAAACCAAAAATTAGGTTTTTTACTCGTCAATATATTTAGCGATACCTAATCAATCTATCTCACAATAATACCGATGTTAGGACTAGTCTTAGATGAATTATGTGGTATCTCCAAATCTGGATTCGATATATAAGCTTTATACACGATCGAGATTGAAGTTTCTATCAAACCTTGTATCTGACCAACAACACTTGAATTTCCTTGTAGCAGAAGAGAAATACTTTTAGAATATACAAAAGTTATACATCGTATCAAAAAAAGATACGAGTTCTGAAACTACTAAGAAGATAACTCCATATGTGCTTGTTGAATCCCTAAAAGAAGTCTTTCAAAGTCTTACTTGGTTCTCGAAGAACCTTCGGTATTGGAGGATAATCTTTATAACAAATTACACATCGTGTAGGGGATTTAAAGTATGTGTTGCAGAATGTCTCCAATATATATATTAATCAATCAAGGCTAGGATGATTTTAGATGTAAGTAATGATTCAATGCTGCTAAGTTTAAGTTCTTTGCTCAAATACAGAAGGCATGTTTCTTTGAAGTTCTTTCTATAAGTTTGAGGTATTCAAACAATTAAGCATCAAGTAATTACCATGAGTAAATTACTTCCAAAAGATAAGTTCAAATTTTTAAAGCTAGGTGCACGCACGAAAGTCTAACTGCCTAAATCAAGATCCAAAATTTGGTTCACAGTTTAGGTCAATTCTTGAAAAGAACTAATAACGTTTTTCGCCCGAAATAAATACTAAGAATAACAACCATAAGTGTGTGAAATATTTGGTGCACAAAAGACAAGAATAAAAATTTGGTCGGTTGCACTCCCTAAATTTGGTTTAGCGAACTCAATTCAGTTTTCAAGTTTATAACCTTCAAAACTCAACTACTAGGTTCGCGAAATCAAGTACATTTTGGAATTTAGGAACTTCTCATCACTTGTAGGTTCAGGAAATTCCACCCCCGACTATTTATGGCCTAGCTGATTGCTAGAGTCGTCCTCTATTGACTTAGGTTTCCTTTGAGAAACATAATTAGGTCTACGACTAAAAGACTTCACTTGGGGATTCGTGAAGCCAGGTTCAACTATTAATACTTTGATAGTTCTTGATCATGCTTTTCTATTATCGAGGTTTTCGTAATCTCTTTTAGGCAAGATAGATAGAAATCACAGAGTTCTCTTTGTCTCAAACTTTGTGATTCCTCAAGATAGATATCTTAAAATTATTCTTAATTGATTAGTTCATAGATAGAATCCAGGTTTTTCATCTAAATAAGAATCCAGGTTTTTCATCTAAATAAGTATAAGTGTTTCGGATTTGCAAGGTTTGCTAGTTTTGTCTGTTGCAAACAGATTTCGAAACCTCGATCTTTGATCTAAAGGGAAATAAAATATACTTATATGTTAGAGGCAGATTGGTATCAAAAGTCTTCACTTAGGTTGAAGCAATTCTCATGTTGTAAAGGACGTCAGCTAAGGGAATCAATTGCGTAGATCATGCGAGGTTCAAGAGATCTAAATAGCGCCACCATAACTGAATTGCTTGGAGGGTGAATTTAGTCTAAACTGCATTCCAGTCCGAAGTCTGATAGTAGGAGGGTATCTCTAGCGGCTTAATACAGTTTGGTGTTCAAATATTGACGAGGTCCCGAGGTTTCTCAATAGTTGTTTCCTCGTTAATAAAACTTTTGGTTGTCTTGTGTTTTTCCTTTTCCTTGTTATTTTGTTTATCTTTATAATATGATTTACACAAGTACTACATATTCAATTCTTGTAGATACGTCCATATAATTATGATCAATTAAGAGATTTTTTTCTCGTAGAATTCGTATCTTGAAAGATAGATAAAAGTTTCATACTTGACAGAATTCGGATCTGGATATATCAGATACGACTAGACTGATCTTGGATAGTGATTTTTCAGATTGAAGTACTCTATTTAAATCAGGTTCACAGACTCCATTATCTAGTCTTTCTGATTGAGAAGAGATATAAATATAAAATTTATATACATATTATCAAGGATCATGAAGTTGGTCTACTTGCAATTTCATTAGGCTTTGTCCATACAGGTTATCGAACGAAAAAGTTGGTGGTGTACTTGGTACCCTCTCATCTTTAAAACCTCACTAGATAATTTTCATTTGTTATTTTATTACTTGATCTTTCTTTGCAATTCACGAAATACTGAAGTTCCAACTTTGCTTGGAAATATAGATAGATGGAAAGGAAAATAATCAGAAAGAAAAAGCGGTCTTCGTTATAAACTTTTGATGAAGTTCTTCAAATGATGTGTTCGTATGATTTTCAATCTTCAAGAGTAACTTGGATAAATCCTAAAACTCTACTACCTAAGCTAATCTAGTCCGGAGATGACTTTTGTAGGCTACAAATCAAGAAATAGTTTGGACATCTAAATTTGACAACGAACTTGACATAGGAACACACATTTGGGTTAAACCAAGCATTCTCTCTAACATTAACAACCACTCAACCTAGATTAACTTCCTAGGCTAGATACAATACAATGTTCTCTTCTCGAAATGGCTTGTCTTCTTTTATAGGTGACCTCCAAAATAACTTTATTTCGAGGAGATTGTCACTACCATTACGAAGTTAATTTATAAACATAACTACAACTAGTCACGATTGGTAATTGATAAGGGAGTTACTTCGAGATTCTTCTGAGTTTCACCAAGGGATAATGTTGTCAAGGTGTCCCGATGTCGGGTGAGACGAGTCCGAGACACGATATTAAAATTGATCTGTGCTCCTATTTCCTTCCAACTTCAAAATTTGTAGTTGGTTTTGAAATTTATTTCATTGAGATTGCAATTTTTGGGTTTTCATTTGTGTGCACCTTAATTGGGATTTTTTTTGCACTTGCATGGTGCTTCTCATATACTTCAAAGGCTATCGTTTTTTTGGTCATATGGTTTATTAAGTACGACGTCGGATTTCAGATATCGGGTTCTTAGTTTTCCATTCACTTTTTTGGAAGATTATTCCATTTATATTGGAGCATCACCTTTTCATGAAGACAACTTACCAAAATGGTCGATTGTTACGTCTTAAAAATACTATCTTATGTTTATGCAATTTTATCGGTTCAATCATTTTTGTATTTGGTTTTGTCAATTTCAATTTTTTTGCTTGTTGGAAATTACGATCTTGTATGTGCCTTTACCACTAACAAATATGTTGTTTCAATTGTGTTTTGATTCTTCAAGTACATGAAATCTATAAGTAATCCTAGTTACTATCAATGAAGAAGTAATTTTTGTATATGTGAAACAAAAAGAATTTCAACATTTAATTTCCTTTCTTATTAAGGAGATTTTACGTCTCCATTGAAAATGAGAGGATACCAAGTACACCACCAACTTTTTCGTTCTGCAATCTATATGGACAAAATCTAATATAATTGCAAGTAGATCTAAATTAAAGATCCTTAAATAATATGTATATAGTGTTTTATCTAATTTCTTACACAATCAACATGTCTAGACTAAGAAAAACTATGAACCTGATTTTATAGTAAAGTTCTTGGGTATTTCATAAATCGATATCCAAGATCAATCTAGTCGTATCCAAATCAAGAAGATCTGTATTCTGACAAGTATGAAACTTGTGATCTATCATTCCAGATACGAATTCAACAAGAACAAGTCTCGTTATCGACCACAACTAATAAGGACTAAAACCACCTAGCTATATTGATTATGTACTACTTGTTTTATAATTTTATAAATATAACACAATATAATACGAAAAGGAAAAACACAAAACACCAGAAGTTTTATTAATGAAGAAAACTGCACCTGCAGAAAAACCTCAGGACCTCATCCAACTTTGAACACCAAACTATATTAAGATGCTACAGACACTAGCCTACTATCAGACTTCAGACAGGAATGTAGTTGAGGTCGAATTAACCCCTTTTTATGTCTCTCGAACCCTGAAATCTCTACACAATTGATTCTCTTAGCTGACGTCCTTTATATCCTAAGAGTTTCCCTAACCTATGTGAAGACTTATGTTGGAAATCTTCCTCTAACAGATAAGCCTCTTTGATTTCCCTTTTAATCTAGGTTTGTAAATCTGTTTCCAACAGACACAATCTAGCATATCTTACTAATCCGGAACACTTACACTCAGTTGGCTTAGAAGTATGGTTTACTAACCACCTCTAAATTACAAATCAAAGAAGTGCTTAGATATCATCTTAAGGAATCACAAAGTCTGAGATGAAGATAACTTTGGGTTAGAGCACTGATCGGTCGAACTCGCAAGCGTTGTTATCTCAAGCTTGTTTGTCAAGTTTAGGTGATCAAAACTGTAAGTCTTGATTTCTAGTCTACTTATAGCTATGTCTCGGATTAGGATAGAATGTGTAGTTGAGATTTAGACTTCATGGTGTTCATCGATTGCAGACGAAGATCTACTGAGGAGAGCTTGGAGGAACTTCATCAACAAAAGGTATGTGGAGACTAAAACTTATCTATCACTCAGAAGTCTATTATATTTCCTATTGAGACTAAGTCGTATATATATATAGACTTTTACATTACACACATTTATTATTTCGAGATGAGTTTAACTCGCTTATATCTTTCTCGGAATATGTGTTGGAAGCTTTTTGCTTTAGCTACGTTCATCATTATTCTTGACGAGTTTAGTTGAAAACAATTAATTTGTTGGAAACTAAATAATAAGTCAAAAGATGATCATGTGAAAATTGCCTTAAAACATCTTACATAATTTGTGTGAGACAGTCATTTGATGTCGACTAGGAATGTTTCGTATTGATCATTCGATCACTTGAAAATTACTTATAAGCTAATACAGTATAACCCCTATAATAATCCGCGATAAATTAATAAATTTTGCTGGTCCCGAGTCGGGACCAACATGCTAAATTAATAATTCTCTAAATTTATAAAATAATAAAAAAAAAATTAGCTTTCTATAGGTCCCTTGGAATATATAAATTAATAACTCTCCAATTTATATAAATTACTTTTGCATTTATGCTAATTTGGTAAAGAATGATCTAAGTGTGACTTGTTTTTTCTTAAAATTGATGTCACATTGAATTTCATCTTGGATTTTTCTTGACATTAGAAGAGTTTTTGGTGTTGTCGTTTCCTGATGCAATAAAAACCTAATAAATATCTTTGCAGCTAAGATAACTTCTTTACGGGAAGGTGGTTCTGTAATTACACTTTCATCTTCGACTTCCACATCATCACTTTCGTCTTTTCCCATACGCTATAAATTATTGCTTCATCAGTCAACAAATATAAAATAATATCATTTTGAGGGAAGTTTAAAAGAAATGCAACATCCGTTCCACTGTGATAATTTAATACATTAAATTGCGCAATTCTCTAGTTCCTTTATTATCTAACGCTTCACTTGGATTCTTCGATACGGTGTCATCCATTGGACAGATCTTACAATGACGAAAACAATTTACAATGGAATAAGGTGTATTGATAAACTAATTAATATATAATTTAATAATTATTAATTTATGAGATTATTTAATATCTCGATAAATTGATATATTTTGGCGGTCCCGACGCTATTATTTTATAGGGGTTATACTGTATTTTGTGTGAGACGGCTATTGTCGTCTTTTAAGGATGTTTCAATGATTGAAATTAATGGGGGTTTAGAACAATTAACCATTGTATGGATATAGCACAATATGCATACAAGTATGCTAACTGTTGTGATATGATTCGGGTCCGGAAACCAAGTTTGCATAGTAGTATGCGAAAGGTTTTAACTATTAAAGTCCGAGAACCAAGTTTGCATACCAGTATGCAAACGGTTCTACCTGAGTTAGGTCTGGAACGATAGTATGCATACCGGTTCGCAGACTGTCAGACAAGACCAAAGTCCAGAACTTAAGATTGCGTACCCGTTTGCAAACTGAGTTGGTTTAAGTTCTAAAATCGGTTAAGTATGATTACAGACTCATAAAAAAATACATTTATAAATTAAGGAATGCAATCTTTGCAAACCATGGCTAAATGTTCATGTATTAATTCTCATGAATCAAATCCGACTTTGTTTCAATTGTGTCTTGTATACTGCTATGAGAATATAGCCAATTGAACAACTCTATGAGTAACACAATTAGATTCATTTGATTATCATTTAATATGGAAGCGTTAGATGAGTGGTTAATCCAAAAGTATTCACATGCTGGCTAACTTCGGTTAACTGTTATTAAGCCAACTCAATATACACGTTTAGGTACGGTTACCCATATCTAAATGAAGATATATTTCATTTGTGTGCAACAAGCTAAGACCATCTAACGGTGGAGAGATATTGCTTTGGTTTTAAGCAAACTTAGATTGAATCTTAAATCAGGTTTTCATCTAACAGTGAATATTGATTGCTTAAAACTATATAAGGGAGAACTCTAGCAATTGGAGAACCTAATCCTCACACCTCCTGTGTGATACTGGTTGCGACTAGAGTCGATTCTCCTTTAACCTAGGTTTTTCCTAAAACCATTATAGGTTAACACTTAAAGACTTCATTGGGATCCTGAAACCGGACCCAACTATTTTCTCTGTAGTTGCGTGTTCTGATCTTACGTGTTCTATCGTATTGAGTACTATCTTCTCTAAGATTGGCTCGAGATTTATCTCCAATAGGTAGGATATAAAAAGTAATCACAAATCTCTTCGTCTCATTCTTTGTGATTCCACAATAACTTGTTCTACTACCATATAGTTAAGTTATCGTGAGGTGATTGATATTTCTAGGCTGTTCTTCAGGATTAGAAGACCGGATTATCAATTGGTTCATGTTCACCTTGATTTATCAAAAGACAGAACAAAATTTCGTAGGTATTTCTGCGGGAGATAGATTTATCTATCAGAATAGACTTTTCCGTGGGAGACAGATTTGTTTATAAAGTCTCCGACTTTGGGTAGTAACAACTCTTAGTTGTGGGTGAGATCATCTAAGGGAATCAAGTGCGTAGAGTCCTGCTGGGATTCCGAGGCGTAAGGAACGCGATTGTACCTTAATTGGTGTAAGACTTGGTTAGGGATCAACCACATTCCAGTCCGAATTTAAATTGTAGTAGGCTAGTGTCTGTAGCGGTTTAATATAGTGTGGTGTTCAAATATGGAGTAGGTCCCGGGGTTTTTCTACATTTGCGGTTTCCTCGTTAACAAAACTTCTGGTGTTTGTGTTATTACTTTTCCGCATTATATTTTTTTATATAATTGAAATATCACAGGTTGTGCGTAGTTCAATCAATTGGTAAATCCAACCTTTGGTTATTGATTGACACTTGAACATTGGTCTTTGGTACCATTAAAGTTATTTCTCATATCAATCAGGCTCACATATTTCTATCTGTTTGATTGCAGATTGTTTTGAGAAATTGAGATATACTCTTGGATATATTTCCTTGATTGAGTCTGACTTTCTAGTTGATTCTCTTGGAATTATATTAGAGTTAGTCCATACAGATTGGCAAACGAAATATTTGGTGTGGTTGTTAGACCCCCGCTTTTTCAAGTCTATTATGTCATTATGTTAATATTGATAAAAGATAGAATGAACTTTTGGATATTCCGCAGTATTGATCTTTCCCTGGTCCACTTCTATGTGAAAGTATTGTATGGCTCCATAAGTTTTCTTATGTTGAGCGTTTCCGATTAAATTAATCATTAAGGATCTCTTGTGGTTAATTTATTCGAGTTTTCTGGGTACAATATCATGTTTCATATGATTTGTCAATGTCCAAAGAAATCCTTCTTTTCTCGTAAAAGTAAGGTCGCTCTTGTTGTTCTTTCGGGAATGACATTTTATGGGGGAGAGTTATTAATTGAACTTGTGCTTAATTGCCAAATCTTTGTAGGGAGTGTTGTTGTGGAATATTGTAGGAGTTATCTTGTATCTTTATAAACTCCTTGATGAATACACTAAGTTTCGACTATGTGAAATCATCGAAACCAAGTTGATATGTTCTCTTTTGTTCATGCATAATCTCTTTCCGAATTTCATTATGCTCCCGCTAGTTTTCGTACCTTTGCCAATTTATATTGACAAAAAGGGGGAGAATCATTTTGTAGTTCACAATACATACATATGGTTTACGGATCATTATGTAAGGGGAGGTGGTTTTCATTATGAGATGAAGTATTGACTAACGGGGAGTGATACATATCACCGTAGTATTACTGTCAAAGTTGTGATACAATTGAACTTTGATGTTGTGTTATGATACTATGACACTGCATAACAACAATTGAGAACAATTGTTTTCTTATTGTTATGGATATAGATCTTCAACGAAAATGATGCTGAGTTGAACACGTTCAGAATCACTGGAGTACTTGGAGTGACGAAGATGCAAGGAATGTTGAAGAACCAAGGAAATCAAGCATGTTGGATGAGGAGCTACAAAGTTTATTTATTTTGTAATCCATATGTATTGATAGTTTTGTCACTAAAATTGACAAGAAGGGGAGATTGTTAGAGCACTACTCGGTAGAACTCGCAAGCGTTGTTATCTCAAGATTGTTTGTCAAGTTTACGTGATCAAAAATATAAGTCTTGATTTCTAGTCTACTTATAGCTATGTCTCGGATTAGGATAAAATGTGTAGTTGAGCTTTAGACTTCACGGAGTTCATCGATTGAAGAAGAAGATCTACTGACGAGAGCTTGGAGGAACTTCATCAACAAAAGGTATGTGGAGACTAAAACTTATCTATCACTCAGAAGTATATTCTATTCTATATCCTATTGAGACTAAGTCGTATAGCTATATAGACTTTTACATTACACACATTTGATATTTTTTAGATGAGTTTAACTCGTTTATATCTTTCTCGAAATATGTGTTGGAAGCTTTTTGCTCTATCTATGTTCATCATTATTCTTGATGAGTTTAGTTGGAAACAATTTATTTGTTGGAAACTAAATAATAAGTCAAAAGATGATCATGTGAAAATTTCCTTGAAACATCTTACATGATTTGTATGAGACAGTCATTTGATGTCGACTCAGAATGTTTCGTATTGATCATTCGATCACTTGAAAATTAATTATAAGCTAATAGTTTGTGTGAGACATCTATTGTCGTCTTCTAAGGATGTTTCAATGATTGAAATGGGAGTTTAGAACAATTAACCATTGTTTGGATATATCACAGTATGCATACTAGTATGCAAACTGTTGTAGTATGATTCATATCTGGAAACCAAGTTTGCATACCAGTATGCGAATGGTTTTAACTATTAAAGTCCGGTAATCAAGTATGTATACTAGTATGAGAACAGTTATACCTGAGTTAAGTCCCGAAAGATAGTACGCGTACCCGTTTGCGAACTGTCGGAAAAGACCAAAGTCCGGAACTTAAGTTTGTGTACCCATTGCAAACTGAGTTGATTTAAGTTCTAAAATCGATTAACTATGATTTCATACTCATGAACAAATATTTATTAATAAATTAAGGAATGCAATATTTACAAACTATGGCTTAATGTTCAGAATTGATTCTTGAATAAGTACTTTGTACAATCATGAATCAAATTCGATTTTGTTTCAATTGTGTCTTGTATACTTCTATGAGAATATAAAAAATTGAACAACTCTATAAGAAACACAGTTAGATTCATTTGATTATCATTTGATCTAGAAGTGTTAGATGAATGTGGTTAATACAAAAGTGTTCATATGGCTAACTTCGGTTAGCTGTTATTGATCCAACTCAATATACACGTTTAGGTACGGTTATCCATATCTAAGTGAAGGTAAATTTCATTTGTGTGTAACAAGCTAAGACCATCTAACAATGGAGAGATATTGCTTTGGTTTTAAGAAAACTTAGCTTGAATCTTAAATCAGGTTTTCATATAACGGTAAATATTGATTGCTTTGTTTTAAAGCTATCAAACCCTGATTTGAAAATTATATAAGGGAGAACTCTAAAAACTGGAAAACTTAATCCCCACACCTTCTGTGTGATACTAGTTGCGACTAGAGTCGATTCTCCTTTAACCTAGGTTTTTCCTAAAACCATTATAGGTTAACGACTTGAAGACTTCATTCGGATTCTAAAGCCAGACCCAACTATTTTCTCTGTAGTTGCTTGTTATGATCTTACCTTTTCTATCGTATTTAGTACTATCTTCTCTAAGATTGGCTCGAGATTTATCTCTGATAGGTAAGATATAAAAAGTAATCACGAAGCTCTCTGTTCCATTCTTTGTGGTTCCACAATAACTTGTTCTATTATCATATAGTTAAGTTATTGTGAGGTGATTGATATTTCTGGGTTGTTCTTAGGGAATATAAGACTAGATTATCAATTGGTTCATGTTCACCTTGATTTATCAAAAGACGGAACAAAAACTTCATAGGTACTTCTGTGGGAGACAGATGTATCTATCAGAATAGACTTTTCTGTGGCAGACAGATTTGTTTATAAAGTCTTCGACTTTGGGTCGTAGCAAGTCTTAGTTGTGGGTGAGATCAGCTAAGAGAATCAAGTGCGTAAAGTCCTGATGGGTGATATCAGCTTAGTTGTGGGTGAGATCAACTCTTAGTTGTTTATAAACTTCATGCCGTCCTTCCCTTCACGGCTACCAAAATGAAGGTGTGCGACAATCAACGACCACCCTTCCATCTTAGATGCAAATCTCAGCCGTCCAAGGTCACCAAACAACACATGGTAACCTTTGGCCCAACGCCAAAACCCTAGTTTTGGTCACTCCCAAACCGCGCCAAGGCATGCCGGCCTTTGCTATGCGGTTACCAAAAAAAAGGCTTGCGACGATCAACGACCATCCTTCCATCTAAGATGCAAATCTTAGCCGTCTAATGTCGCCAATCAACGCATGGTAACCTTTGGCCCAAAACCCTAGTTTTGGTCACGTCCAAACCGCGCCAAGGCATGCCGGCCATGCCACATGTGCCAATGGCATGCCAGCCACCTTGTCGCGCCATACCATGCCGGCCTTCCCAAACCGCGCCAAGGCATGCCGCCATTCCACATGTGCCAATGGCATGCCGCCGGCCTTCCATCTAAGATGCAAATCTTTGTTTTGGCCACTCCCAAACCGCGCCAAGGCATGCCGCCATGCCACATGTGCCAATGGCATGCCAACCACCTTGTCGCGCCATACCATGCCGGCCTTCCCTATGCGGCTCCCAAAACAAAGGCTTGCGAAGATCAACGACCACTTTTCCATCTAAGATACATATCTTAGCCGTTCAAGGTTACCAGCTAACGCATGGCAACCTTTGGCCCGATGCTAAGCCCTAGTTTGGTCGCGCCCAAACAAAGCCAAAACCCTAACTTTTGGCCGCGCCTAAACTAAGCCATATTAAAGCCGTACCGGCCATGCTTTCATGCCACTGGATACCAAACGAAGGATTGCAATAATCAACAGCTACTCTTCCTCTCAAGATGCAAAATCTCGACCGTCGAAGGTCACCACCGAGCCGGCACGTCTCCCAAGCTCAACTTTCCGAACAACAACATGCTACATGTTTTCCACGAAAACACTCGAGACATCAACACATGTCACAAACTGGGGGATGCTCATTGGGTATTAGTTTGGCGGTTTACAGCGTGCGGCGTACACTACGCCCGTAATAAGACAGTGTCATAAGGATGAGGCGGTTAGTAAATACAAGGAGTAATAGTGAAACGCTTTCTTTTATGGAACATCAATTCCAGGCATTACCGGTTACCACCTCCTCCCATTTACTCATCTGTTTTCCATTTCTTACGAGACTAGAGTACGTTTCACTTCGACTTGTATAAATAGGTCTTACCTATTTCCACCGAACAACAAGTACATGTCAGGAAGATACAACACTCAGAAAATATTTGCTAGCTTTCCATTTGTTACCTTCCCACTTTCTGATACAAGTCGTGAAACAACTACTCTTCCAGAATCGACTATTCTGGTCTCAACACTCTCTTCGCTTCCCTCCCCAAAACAAACCATTCTCCTTCACTTCACTACAAAAAAAATGACCAAAGGCTACTTGACCAATGGTAGTGGCCTTTTCAAATCTGTAGTTGACAATCACTTTATGCAATTAATGTTAGTTGCCCAGTCTTAGTGGCGGAAAAGGTTGTTGTCTTATGTTTAAGGCAACAAGTGCGCACTGGTTAGTTGTACGCCATGTCTAAGGCTACTAGTTTGGCTTGTTGACCAACAATTGTCACCTAGTAGATAAATCCATTAATTTGTCTAGTTGTCGGTTTTTTAGCAAAAACATTAAGGCAACAACAATCTTCTAATTGTTTAATAGATTTTGCATTTAGAGACTTATCTAGTGGCCAACAACATCAAACCACTTGCTTTTATAGTAGTTATTTTATATGCCTAATAGTTTAAGACACTAATTTTTGTCTAGTTGTTCGATAGGTTACAGGTATATCATTACATGCATTTGCAAAAATATATATGCAACTAAGTTATAGTGGCCAAACCTTTATGCTATCAGTATTTCTAATAGACTCTAGTAGCCAAATGGCTAAAAGCTACCAACATCGCAGCAGTAGCCAAATCATATATATGAAACTAACTTGGGAGTGCCTAAACTTAAAAAAGACACTAGTTCTCTAGTATTTAAATAGGTAGTGCTACTAACGTCTCAAACGGACCAATGTGAGGGCTAATTTGGTTTTGACCAGTGCTACGGATCCGGGCCTGGAAAAAAGTCCCATCCATAAAAAAACTTTCCAAATTAAATGTTTACAACGAATTTTCATAAATAATAAATACTAAAAAATATATATACCAAATATAAATTTTTATTCAATAGCATTCATTAAAACAAAAAAGTTTCCAAACAAAAAAATCAAGAATCCCCCGTGATATCTGGACTCCAAAAGCCTCATCCTCCTCTTCAGCTTCCCTATCAATACATTCAATGGAATCTCGATGTTCATGAATTTGACTCTCGTGCATATCGGCATCTTCATCATCATCTTCCGCATCATCTTCAGATGATAATTCCATCAATGGCATGCCAACTTTAGAAAGATATTCATTTCAACAACTTCTTTGTCGCTTTTGGACCCGTTTCTTTCTCAAGCCTTTTGTTTTCCTGTTCCAAGGATGCCATTCTTACTTTCAATTCGGCCACTTTTTCTTCTTTCTTCTGGTGTAAACTATAGTTAGTTGGATGAGCCTTGCGACGCCGTTTACCCGAACATCCAGCATTACGAACTTTGTTAAATATCTCTTCTGGAGTGTCATCAGTTTCTCCTCGATCTGCGGCCTCCTTCATGGCTTTCATTTTTTCCTGCACATTAAATCAAAACACAAATTAATCACGAAGACAACAAAAGGTTTCGAAGGAGTTTGGGCAGGCAATAGCAGGTTTAAGGAAAAAAAGAATACTGACTACAGAAAGTAAAATTCCAGAATAAAGAACCTACTTAATGTGGCCACTATTAACAAAAATTCCCAAAATAAAGAACAGTACTTCATCACTAAAATTCTACCAGGAGCAGTTTTCACTTAGATGATATACAAAATGCTGCACAAATCATAATTTATTAAGTTAACTATAATTAGATACATATCAAACATGTTTCATCAATATTATTTCTTACACTCATTTCTTTGTATTTGGCGTTGATTTTCTTCTCAGGGTCATGGGTTCGTCAGAAGAAAGTCACTGGATCACAAGGCTGTCTGGCTTGCAGCTTTGAAAACATCATCATATAAAACTAGTAAGATATCACGTAATAAACACATCTAACTTGTAAACAATATAAACAATTGAAGCAGGCATAATACATACCAAATCGTATTCGGTACTAGTAAAACTTTTGCTGCCATTGCTTTGGTTGATATCGTTTTCTTGCTTCGCAGCCGCAGCACGACGTCCTCTTTTAGAATTAATCTATCTCATCAGATAGAATGCAAGTTAATACGCAGTGAAGTATAAGAGTGCGTAAATATATAAGACTACATGTTAATCAAAAATCACACACCCCAAATCTTCAAGTTCAATCTATATAACTTGTGTAGTGTTTTTCAGTTCCACATCATACCTAAATGTCGACTTCCATGACTTAAAAAAAAAATCATAGTAAACAGTAAGCAAATAGATATACCTTGAACTCGGCGGTGGTGAAATGATTACACATGTGAGACCAATCATGTTTGTTGGGGCAATTTTCGGGAGGGTATGCCAAAGCCTTCAGGTGGCCATCTGATGCAGCAAACCCATCACCCCCTGCTGCTTTGTATTTTAGATGAAGTTTGTGCCTGTATGCCTTATAGGAATCCCTCATCACGTCTTTGATCGCTTTCACATACACATCATCATCAGGAACGAGGATAAAGTGGTCCTATATGGTCGAAAGCAACTTATTAGAGACAGCAATTAAAACCAATGGAAATTCCAAACAAAGAAGAAGTAACAACACTAAATTATATATACCCGGACATTCTGGATCACTCGGGCAATTTTCTGCTCAGGCATGTCATCAAATTTATCATATATTAGTGGGCAATTGTCCCTTTGCCTTACCCACGTCCCAATAGAGTTTATATACTCATGTTTATAATAACCACAAAATTTTTCATTGAAAACTAGCACGTTTACTTTCTCCTTCCCCCTCTTGGCAATCGCAAGATTAGTTGTTTTCGTTCTTGTGGTACGTTTTTGTGGACCTATTTAAGAAACCAAAGATAGCATAGAGGAAAATTATTAGCTAGCCAGGAAAAAACAACATTAAAAAACAAAATACCTTTCACATAAATATACCTTCTTGCAGTGAATTGTCAACTTCTTCATTATTTGCTACAGGAGAATTAGAAGTTGATCGCGATCGGTTGGGTTGTAAAGAATTATGGTTTTCAGCTGGAGAATCATGTAGACTGTTCCATGCCGGCCATGCCTCCATGCCGCTCGCTGCCAAACGGAGGGTTGCAACAATCAACGGTTACCCTTCCTTCTGAGATGCAAATCTCAGCCATACAAGTTCTTCACCGAACCGGCAAGCCTCTCAATTTTAACTTGCCAAACAATAGCAACATGCTACACGTTTTCCAAGAAAACACTCGAGACATCAAAACATGTCACAAACCGGGGGTGCTCATCAGGGTATTTTTCTGGCGGTTTACAACGTGCGGCATGCAATACGCCCGTTACAGGAAAGTGTCATAAGAGTGAGGCGGTTAGTAAATACAAGAATTAATGGTGAAACGTTTCCTTCATTATGGAAACATCAATTCCAGGCGTTACCCGTTACCGCTTTCATCCATTACTCAACCGTTTCCACTTCTTACGAGGCCAGGGTACGTTTCGTTGCGAATTGTATAAATAGGCCTCACCTATTTCCACCAAAGACAAGTTTTGGTCAGGATAATATAACACTCATAAATCACTTGTTAGGTTTCCAATTTGCTAGCGTTTCACTTTCTGATACAAGTTATCAAACAACTACTCTTACAGAATCAACTATTCTGGTCTCAACACTCTCTTCGCTTCCCTCCCCAAGACCAACCCTTCTCCTTCACGTTGTGACCGAAGTAAGTCTGGAACGACCATTTCTTGGTTTAGGCCGGATTTGTACAGATTGATCTCTCGAATCTAAAGTACTCCCTTGCAGTACATTGTTTAGGGTTTAAACTCGTTTCTCACCCACACACCCGAAATTACCAAAATCAGCAGAAATCGTTTTCACTCTCAAACAATAGCAAAATAAGATAAAACAGAGGGGATTGTTTGATTAAAGTAAAATAAAAATAATAATAAATAAAAGAAAGAGATGATTAAGGAATCCTTAGTCGTTACCAAACGATAACTGGATTAGTATACTTATCTATCTTCGTTATAACCATTCATCACCAACCGTAGAACAACAGCTAGCTCAGTGCTATCCCCAAAACTCCTTATACCACGGATACAGAAGCTCTTCAATATCAGATTCTATCCAATCGAACCACCAAGTAGTAGCTCACTCAAGGTGTAATCCGACCGAGCGCTTCGGCTTTGTTAATTAGGTTGATCCCAGTAATTAAACTCTTATCTCAAGGTCCACTTGCTGGTGTTATCTTCACTCGCAATTGCTCTACAGAATCCCTCTGCAAGGTCTCGCGATTTCTACTTGTGTATGAATTATTCGACGATTACTTATCTCCTAACTCATTACTAGCAATAGAACAATTAGTAGATCAATCTAGCGTGCACTCCAAATCAACCCAATAATCACCCATAAACATTAAATATGGTAAAGACAAACGATAAGATGATTAAAACTCCGAACAAACTTGTATAATAATAAAGCTTCACGTAAGAACATTGAATTCATCCCCAACCAATATAAGTTTAGCTTCTCATGGTTACACAATTACCCGGTTTCCCCCTAAAGGGGTAAACCCTAGAATATGAATGAAGAACAAAATATAATATGAGATGTGTGATATCTGATTTTTAGGTTAAGAAGTCTCTTAAATAATATCCAAGTTGTAGCAGCGCCCGTGCTCGAACCCCGTGCTAAATGGTTGCCGAAAACTAGCCAAATTCCCAAGCTAGGAAATCTGGCCGTGTAAAGAGTCGCAAAGCAGCTGATGGGCTTGCGTTCAAAGATGAGAAGTCCAGCCCAAATATCTTCCTTTTACTGTCAGTCTTAGATTTCCCACGGACACTCATGTGACCGTGAAAATTATTTCTCCGTGGATTTCAACTTTCATCCGTCAGACTCACGGACAGATAAGCCGCCGTGAAAATATTTTTCCCCTGGATTTCAATTCTCGACCCCAGCCATCCACGGACAGTCACTCATCCGTGAGTTTTAAATTCATATGAGTTTTCGAAACTCATTCTAAACTCGTCCACAACTTCTTCTCTTTCTCGGTCCATCTCCTCCATTCTTTGCACAACGACCAATTCTTCACATCCGATCATAATATTGCTTACAATCACCACCTTCGAGTTCTTCTCCTTAACCTACGTCTAACTCCATCAATCACTGGAAGCAACTCAAACTCCAGCTCTGTACTCGTCTTCGCCACCACTGCCAACTTCCAGCATCACCAACAACCACAGCACAAAACCCTTGTCACTGCCAGCAGCAACGATCATTACTTCCCTGAACTGCAACCAACAAACTCGAGCAAAACCATCAATGGCACCACCACCATTGTTCCGGCATTCGCTTCTGTTAAATCCATTCTCAATGTTTTTTCGGTTTCCAACTCCATTAACAGCATCAACCACTCCATTACTGCCAGCAGCCATCACAGCAAACACCCATTAAACGTCATCGTTGATATAACAGCAACACCAAATTCCTAACAGACGCGAGCAGCAAAACAACCTCCTCCTCCTTCTTCACTACTGCCATGGTCATCTCCACACCGATCATTGACATACATAAGCTATCTCTCTGTTCTGCAAACCAACGAAGCTCTTCGATCACCATCTCCACTGCCAAACTCAGTCCAGTTCCATTTATCTGTCTCATAAACCAAAGCCAACAGCCATGAGTTTTCTCCATCATCATCACCATTAGCTCTCCTTGAAATATTCTCGAGCTCAACCTCTCGCCGTTGCTTCCATCATACTTCCCTGTAAACTCCATATCTTCGAATCACACAACCACTACAGCTCCTCCATCACTGCCAAGCTCCATGATCAGCCAACAACATCACAAACTCAATCATCGAGATTCCATATTCGCAGCAACTCCCTCTTGATCACTGTCATTTTCTCCCTTGGTTCTGTCGTACTCAAACAGTCTCAACTGTCAGCTTTAGAGAACTGACAGTTCAGTTCATATTCCGTGACCGCCCCTTAGTAATTCAGGTGGGCGCCTTTATCAACTCTGTGCTGTCTTAATTGTCGCAACTTTGGCTTGCTTCGAACGCTTGTAGATTCTTCATACGAAGTCGGATTGACTCCATTTTTTCGCCGTTAGCTTCGTCTTTTTGTCCTCTTCGAGATGATAGCAAGCACTCCTGGATTCGAGCGAGTTCTACTTGGTCTTTGTCCCTTCTACGCTTATAGCTAACTTCTTTTATTGCACAAATATGTGCCAATTCACTTCTTTTGGATGATTCACCTAGCAAAACATAAACAAGAGAAAACAAGAGTAATATACAATAATTCACAAGAATATATAGCAATTACAAGCATGGATTCGACACTAAATATATGCAAAATATGCACTTAACATCTTCTGCCCTTAAGATATGTCATGAAGTGAAAGTTCATATAGAACTCTCCCCCGTTGTGTTGTCATCCTCTCGAAAAACAAAAGAACAACAACAAGGACCAACCTTTACATAAGAAAGGTTGAAAACCAGTTTTAACTAATGCAATGCAAAAGTTGAAACCCCGAAACACATATGCTTTTATGCTAAACCAAATGATTCAACATATTGTAACTTTTTCACATATTTGTTTCAATCTGAACCCCTTATGATCCTTTGATAAAGCCTACCAACATGGGCTAGAAATTAATCCTGCTAAACCAAAAAGTCACCCAAACCATAATGGTTCACACAATATGAGATCGAATATTAAGGTCATGAAAACCGAAATCAAACATCCCATAAACATACATAGCAATAAATTAAAGCATTTACGCACAGGCTATGTGAAAAAGCGGGGGTATAACAACAACACCCAATATTTCATTTGCAATCTGAATAGACAAACTCCAATATACTTTCAAGAAAATAAACTAGACAGTTAGACTCAATCTATAAAAAGTATATCAAAGAGTTTTATATCTCTATCTATTGATTCAATCCGCAATCATCAAATAGGGAATTGCGAGCCCAATTGAATATAAGAGGATTAACTTGAACGGTACCAAAGACCAATGTTCAAGTGTCAATCAATTCACTCAACAATCCTAAGGCCGGATACAAGATCTGATTGATCTTAACGTACAACCTGTGATATTTCTTTTATATAAATAAAATATAATGCGAAAAAGAAATAACACAGACACCAGAATTTTGTTAACGAGGAAACCGCAAATGCAGAAAAACTCCGGGCCCTAGTCTAGAATAAACACATACTGATTATAAGCTGTTACACCAATTTCCTACTACCTATTAGGACTAGATGTAATACCTTCTTCAGCACTTGTAGAACTCCTAGCAAAATACCGATTCTCTTTAGAAATTCTTCACGCAAATCTTCTAGCAGAACCCGAGGCTCTCTTTAGAAGATACCACAAAACGATTGATATGATTTGATATTTTTTTTGCACAAAACACCGGTTTGATTTTCCTTTAGATGTGAATCAAGGTTTTGGAAATATTGTGTTTATTTTGATAAAAACAATTACTAGGTAAAAGTAATATCAAAACAAACTTGCAGATTAGGGTTTTAACTTACAATCAGTATACGTACACACAAGGAGTCCGTGAACCTGATTTCCGTAAGTTTAACTTGGGTGATTCCAAAGATCAATTTCCAAGTTAAGAAAACCCTAATAATTCTACAACAAGAACAACTAGAATAAATCTAGAGATATCTTGTTTAAAACTTCTTAAGGATTTTTACGAGATACCTTAATCGAAGTTTTCTTTCTAGCTTCCGATTTCGACTAACAAGTGTTGTTATACGATCGGAAACCGAAATCTATCAAAACCTAAGGTTTGTGATCAACAACTCTTGAATGGTTTTATATCAGAAGAGAAAACCTTAGAATAGACAAGAGGTGAAAAACCTAGATTACAAGTTGTATGATCAATCACAAGATTAAATCCAACTTGGCTTTATGATCCCCAATACAAAGACTTTTATCTCACTCTTGTTCACGAAGAACAGAAGACATGGAAACAACCTGCAAAGCTTACGCCAATTTTCCAAAAAGGGGATGAAAAACGTGTAAACTCACGAACCCTTTATTTATAGTGAACAATAGCTTGGAAGCTAAGCAAAATTATTTTCCTTTTTCAAGACTCTCCTAATTATGGGAGTCTTTCCTAAGTTATAAATATTATGTATAAATAATTAAATAAATAATTAATTAGCAAATATTTATTTATGTGAATAAATCACATTTTAACTTAGGCAGGAATTAAAAGATATCACAAACACTTTAATATGGTAATCAAATATGTTTGAATTAATAGCCATCTTGCCTAGACAAGGAAACATCACCAACTTGACCAAAAATAGCTTTTAGTCACGTAATTGGGCCCAAGTCCGTGATCCGTTACAAACAGCCCATGGATTGTTTCCTACTAACGAACTTTAACAATTACAGCAACACTTATAATTGTTACTTTAATAAATCACTCATAATTTCATCGTTATAGCTCGAAATTGAGTGATTCTTGGCTCGTTGGATTCATAAGCTCATTCACTATAACAGGAGATTCTTTATAAGGATAAAGGTTATTGTATCCAAGGTCATGAATCAAATAACCTCAGGTATATATACATAAATGTACATTTACCATTATCGGAATTGTTCCATAGAGTGAGCATATATCTTGATAGATTAGAAAGGTAGAATTGAACAAGAATCCAAATTAAATCAATCACATACCTTTGTTGATGAAGTACTTGTTGATGTCTTCTTGTAGTCTTCAATCTTCATCCTTTAAGGATAGCTTCGATTCAACTTCTTAGACCTAATCTAGTCCGAAACTATCTTTAGTATGCTAAATCAAGAATGCATTTTGGAAACTAAAATTGACAACTGACTTGTTCGACCGAGCAGTGCTCTAACAATCTCCCCCTTTGTCAATTTTTGTGACAAAATCATTTTACATATGACTTGTACTTGTTAAAAGCAGAATCGACAAGCTTGATTTCCTTGGTTCTTCAACTCTGCGTGTGTTCATCCTGTACTTGTTCAAGATCCATCATAGTATTATTACATAGCATCAAATTTTCATTGTATCATAACTTTGACAATAATACTACGATGATATGTATCACTCCCCCTTAGTCAATACTCCATCTCACATGGAAACCACTCCCCCTTACATAATGATCCGAAAACCATATATATTTGTAGTGTGAACTACATATTAATTCTCCCCCTTTTTGTCAATAAAATTGGCAAAGGTACAAGAACGGGATCATAATGAAATTTCCGAAAGAGACGTTTCATGACTAAAATAAAAAAATACATACCAACTAATTTAGATGCAATCATAAAGCCGAAGCTAAATGCATTCATCAAGGAGTTTAAAGATACAAGATAACCCCTCTAAAATTCCACAGCCGCTCACCCCTCAAGATATGACCATTAAGCACCAGTTCAAAATAACTCTCCCCCATTTGATGTCATTCCCGAAAGAACAACAAGAGTGACCTTACTCCAGAGATAAGGATTTATATATTGCATTTTAGAAAACCCACAAGGAGATGCGAACTAAGAACCAATCATTGAAAGTCTCTCATGAGATCAAGTTACTGAACAATAAAACTATCTCATGGTAATAATACATAATATGTAATCATGAAGATCAAGTATTGTGATTATCTTTTCTAAGATACAAACTTGTATAAATAAGAATTGATATGCTTAGAAGGAAGAATAACCTTTTCCATAAGGAGTTACACCAAGAATGGTTACCGTAAGAGTATGAAAAAGATTCTTTGACAATAAAAACCAACATCCAATGGTTTTGATTATTGCTTCTAACCTGTTATGCTTAAGAATTTTTAATCACAAATCAAGTTAGGTAATTAAGAATCATATGCGTGGTATTTAACCATATTCATCTTCACCATAACTAGTTCAAATGACTCAAATGAACTAGTTAGAGAATTGTTCAATTGCAAGGAAATATTTTGTAACTACACAAGACACAATCGAAGCAAAAACGATTTGCTCCACTCGAATCGGTTCATACTTTATAACCACGGTTTGCAAAAGCATTCCATAATCAATATAAAGATGAGTTCAAGAACAATCGTTTTTAGATATAACCTATTAAGTTCGCGGATTTAAGTTCTCGGAAGGAGTTCACAAACTCCAGCAGAAATTCTCGGGTTTGAGAACTTCACCAGTTCTCGGATTGAGTTCGCGGACTGAGCTTGCTGAGTGAGTTTTCAAACTCCAGCAGATATTCTCGAATGAGAACTTCCGCCAGTTCGCGGATTGAGTTCGCAAACTGTGCAAACAATTCCGGTTCTCTTGATCAACAAAGTTCGCAAAATTTGGTTCAAGGAATATGACTTATACATATATGTGTTTCCAAAATAATGCTTATATCCATCAATGGTTATATAATCTAAACTCTCATTTCAATCATTGAAATCTTCTCAGAGTACGTTATATAGTTGTTATTCACAAACCATTTTTCGTCAGAGAAATTCTCAAAGTGATTGAAACATATCATGACTTTGGTCACTAGGTATAGATGAACTTGGTTAAAGCGAAAGCTTACCAAGACATATTTTGAGAAATATGTAAGTGAGTTAGACTCAGCTCGAAACAATAAATTGTTTCACATATTCAAAAATTACCAAACACAATATGTGCGCCCCAATTCTTTTGCAATCCTCACCGCACTTAATAGGGCTTCATGGTGAGGATGCACTTTCAACACAATAAGGTTGTGTTGAGGTGAGCAAAATCTTGCTCACGACAGGTATTCGAAACAAAATCAAACATGGAATCTAGGAATTTAACAACTTCCTTGAAACTTTCAATAACTGTTCCATACCTTTTTAAGATGTTATCCCTTGTCGAACTCTTGTCTGGGAGATCCTTCTTAATAGTACTCGTTTCTTTATTGGTCTTCTTTGGTACCCATTTCTGAGCAGCTTTAGGAGCAACGTATTTTTTTTCTCTCCAATATAATTATGGAACTTCTTGGGGGGGAATACTGAAAAAACTGATATTATGAGACTCAGTTTTTCTCCAGTTTGGAACATCAGATCTTGTCATCTTAACAGAATAAGATATGGTTTTATCTCGTTTAAGAAATCTGCAATTCCTTTGCAAGTGACCTGGTTTTCCACAATAGAAACAATGTTTAGTAGAATGGAAAAAGTTATGTTTAGTGTTACCTGAATGTTTATGTGCTTGCTTTGGAACTTGACAGGATTTCGTCTTTTCGTTATCAGCAGTTGATAGAGATACTTTATTTTTGTCAACCGTGGAAAGTTTTGGTTGAGAAGAATCTTTAGCTTTGACAAATTTTACCTATTTACAAATACTAGGAGCGTCTATTCCTTCATAGCCTAATCCTCGTGTATCACGATGAATTCTACATGCTCCCAATATCAAGGTCAATTTATCTGAGCTGTTATTTCTAGACAAATTCTCTTTTAAGCTCGAGTTTTCTTCTTCCAAACTTTTGACCTTCTCAAGCGCAATAACTAGATCATTCATGGATGATTCACATTGAACTTTGAGATCTTCTTTTTCCGAATCAAATAACAAGTTCATCTCAATGTTCTCCAAGTTATCTAGCTTTGCTTGAAGAATAATTTTCCGATCACGACCTTCGGTAATTTCTTCTTTAAGCTTTCTTATTTCTTTGAGATAATCTCTTGCAACACTAGAATCAAGTTGGTCTTGCAAGTCTTTATTCCGACTACGAAGTCTGTCATATTTAACTTTCTCACTGGAAATGGTTCTCTCAGCTTCTGAAAGTTTCTGATGACATTCTTTAAGAAGATTATTAGCAACTGGATCAACATGGAACACTTCTTCGTCAGAATCAGAATAAGTATCCGAAAGAATTTTTCCATAAGCTAATGCAACCTCGCCTATGATCTCTTGAGGATTATAATATTCAGGTCCATCATCAAGAGTAGGCAAATCTTCTGCATATGCCGATTGTCTACGACTCCAGCTAGGATATACTGAAGACAAGTGCTCGAAACCACGACAATTATAGCATTGTACATCATCCTTAGGAGATGTTACACTTTTAGAAAAACTCTTTTTTCTGTCTCTCAAGAATTTTCTAAATTGTCGTGGAGTAACATCCTTAGTATCTGGCGAACCAGATTTATCCTTAGAGGATTCAGAATTGTTTGCAGCTTTAAGAGAAATCACCTCTTTTCTTGCGTGTTCATTATCAAAGATCTTTAACTTTACAACAAGAGTATTTATGGAGAGTGTAGAAAGATCGTTTCCTTCTTCAATGACATGTTTCTTAGACTCGTATCTTGATGGTAGACACCTGAAAATTTTGCACACAATATCTTTCTCCGGAATAGTTCTTCCTAACGCAAATGAGGAGTTAACTATTTGAGAAAATCCTTGGTTAAACTCATCAAAGGTTTCATCATCATATATGAGAAGGTTTTCCCAGTCAGAAGCTAGATTGAAGCCTTGCTTCTTTCTCCGCGGCATTCCCTTCGAATACGGTTTCTAAGATATCCCAAGCATCTTTAGACTTATTACACGTAGTAACGTGGTGCTGAAGATCTAGGGTAATGGCGTGGATGATCGCATTTAATCCTTCAGAATTTTGCTTTGCAACAAGAATATCAATATCACTATAATCACCAATATTATTTTCAACAGTTACACCATCTACTATAACTGATGGAGGATCATAGCCATTAACAATACGAACCCATGATTGAAAATCTCGCGCTTGAATGAAAGAACGCATAACAATTTTCCACCATAAATAGTTCGTGCCATCAAAGACTGGCGGTACGTTTATAGAGATAACACCTCTGTCCATAGAATCAGATTGCTACAAACACAGACTTATGAGGTCTTAGAGTGTTTGCATGCTCTTATACCAATTGAAAAAGCGGGGGTCTAACAACCACACCCAATATTTCGTTTGGCAATCTGAATAGACAAACTCCAATATATTTTCAAGAGAATCAACTAGACAGTTAGACTCAATCTATAAAAAGTATATCAAAGAGTTTTATATCTCTATCTCTTGATTCAATCCGCAATCAGCAAAAAGGGATTTGCGAGCCCGATTGAATATAAGAGGATTAACTTGAACAGTATCAAAGACCAATTTTCAAGTGTCAATCAATTCACTCAACAACCCTAAGGCCGGATACAAGAACTGATTAATCTTAACGTACAACCTGTGATATTTCTTTTATATAAATAAAATATAATGCGGAAAAGAAATAACACAGACATCATAATTTTGTTAACGAGGAAACCGCAAATGCAGAAAAATCCCAGGACCTAGTCCAGAATAAACACACACTGTTTATAAGCTGTTACACCAATTTCCTAATACCTATTCGGACTAGATGTATACCTTCTTCAGCACCTGTAGAACTCCTAGCAGAATACCGATTCTCTTTATAAATTCTTCATACAAATCTTCTAGAAGAACCCGAGGCTCTCTTTAGAAGATACCACAACACGATTGATACGGTTTGATATTTTCTTTGCACAAAATACCGGTTTGATTTCCCTTTAGATGTGAATCAAGGTTTTGAAAATCTTGTGTTTATTTTGATAAAAACAATTACTAGGTGAAAGTAATATCAAAACAAACTTGCAGATTAGAGTTTTAACTTACAATCAGTATACGTACACACAAGGAGTCCGTGAACCTGTTTTGTGTAAGTAAACTTGGGTGATTCCAAAGATCAATTTCCAAGTTAAGAAAACCCTAATAATTCTACAACAAGAACAACTAGAATAAATCTAGAGATATCTTGTTTAAAACTTCTTAAGGATTTTTACGAGATACCTTAATCGAAGTTTTCTTTCTAGCTTCCGATTTCGACTAACAAGTGTTGTTATACGATCGGAAAATGAAATCTGTCAAAACCTAGGGTTTGTGATCAACAACTCTTGAATGGTTTTATATCAGAAGAGAAAACCTTAGAATAGACAAGAGGTGAAAAACCTAGATTACAAGTTGTATGATCAATCACAAAGATTAAATCCAACTTGGCTTTGTGATCCCCAATACAAAGACTTTTATCTCACTCTTGTTCACGAAGAACAGAAGACATGGAAACAACCTGCAAAGCTTACGCCAATTTTCCAAAAAGGGGATGAAAAACGTGTAAACTCACGAACCCTTTATTTATAGTGAACAATAGCTTGGAAGCTAAGCAAAACTATTTTCCTTTTTCAAGACTCTCCTAATTATGGGAGTCTTTCCTAAGTCATAAATATTATGCATATATAATTAAATAAATAATTAATTAGCAAATATTTATTTATGTGAATAAATCAGATTTTAACTTAGGCAGGAATTAAAAGATATCACAAACACTTTAATATGGTAATCAAATATGTTTGGATTAATAGCCATCTTGCCTAGACAAGGAAACATCACCAACTTGACCAAAAATAGCTTTAAGTCACGTAATTGGGACCAAGTCCGTGAACTGCTACAAACAGCCCATGAATTGTTTCCTACTAACGAACTGTAACAATTACAACAACACTTATAATTGTTACTTTAATAAATCACTCATATCTTCATCGTTATAGCTCAGAATTGAGTGATTCTTGGCTCGTTGGATTCATAAGCTCATTTACTATAACATGAGATTCTTAATAAGGATAAAGGTTATTGTCTACAAGGTCATGAATCAAATAACCTCAAGTATATATACATAAATGTACATTTACCGTCATCGGAATTGTTCCATAGAGTGAGCATATATCTTGATAGATTAGAAAGGTAGAATTGAACAAGAATCCAAATGAAATCAATCACATACCTTTGTTGATGAAGTATTTTTTGATGTCTTCTTGTAGTCTTCAATCTTCAATCTTCATCCTTTAAGGATAGCTTCGATTCAACTTCTTAGACCTAATCTAGTCCGAAACTATCTTTAGTATGCTAAATCAAGAATGCATTTTGGCAACTAAAATTGACAACTAACTTGACATACAAACACTAGTGGGTTCAACCGAGCAGTACTCTAACACTATGTAATCGAAAAACTATCACAAGAAAAATTATATACTAATAATTTTATTCACAAATAAGATAGTTTTATTCATAATAGACCTTATACAATTTATTGAAAGAAATCAAAAACTGATGTCTATTTTTCTGGATTAGGTATTACATCATATAACTTAATCTCTAGTGGTGCTTTTGTTGTTCACTGAGGTTTCTTCAGTGTTCAAACTTTTGAAGCATGTCTCAAGAGACTTGTCTGCAACCACTTCCTATTTTTCAAGTTTTTCAACTTGAACCTTCATATCAGCAAGATCAGCTTTTGTTTCCTCAATCTTATATTTGAGCCAATCTTGATTTCGAACCATTATCATGAGGTTGGTTCTTAGTTCTTCAAAACCTTTGATATAGTGAATCATACTATCAGAACGAATCCACTTGGTTTCAGTTGGATCTTGTAAATTGTAAGCCAACATACATGACTCATCTTGTGATCCAACAGAGCTATCAGAATCATAATCGGACATGATTTTTGATATGTTTTTCTTCTTCCTTTCTGTATTGATTCCTTGACAATTCTTAACCTTTTGAGATTCCTCCTTATTAGCCTTTGTGACACTGCGAGTTATTGGAGGCATGCTCGGTTATTTAAATAGGGATTGATCAGGGTTTCAGAATACAAGCAAGAGATAGTTTCTTCTTTAAAAGAGACAACTCTTGAACCGAAAACATTAGGAAATTCTGAACATATTAAAAGAATATATTCAGTTTCCTTTGTCCGAACTTCTCATGCTGGAAGGTTTATTAAAATTCGAAAATTCTAAATAAAACCTATTTTTGGAAGATCATGTTAAACACGAACAATTTTTAGACAGACATGGATTCGCAGTCATCCATAAAATATCACAGATTTTTCTGATAAAAAAAAATAAAAATTGTGCTATCGTTATATTAATTAAGAGCACGAAGGAGGATGAGAGTGCACAATTTCGATAAAACTAAGTTGTATCGGAGTAAGCTCTTTCTAGCTTACAACGAGTATCAGAAACATAGTCCATGTTTCTCTTTGGAAATTTCTTCCCTAAATATTTTCTCCTAGGACAATGATCTTTTCTAGCTCTAGAGATATGATCATCTGAAGAAGATGTACTGATGTGAGAATTTTCAGGGATAGATAAATCTCTCTTAATTCTATCAATGAGATTTTCATAAGATTTTCTCATTCTAAGGATTTCCTTATGATGCACATCAGTATGATTGTCTGAAACAATTATCGGAAATTCCTGATTGTTTCCTTTGGCAGAGATTCTCTCTTTCCCTTTCTCCTGGAATCGTTCTTCAGAAAAACAAGAATTGTTTCGATATGGGTGAGGAGGAACCTTTTTCCTGAAGCGATTATCAACTCTTTCTTCTTCTTTTGAGTTGATCTTATCGGGTAGTGGTATATTTTGTCTTTCTACTGAGGAATGGTCTTTTAGTTTTTTAAGACAAGAAACTTCCTTCAAAAAATTTTCCACAATATTTTGAAGAAGTATAAGTTTCCTGTCAAGTGACTGAAAGTTGTATTCCTTAAGATCACGCTCACGGAATCGGTTTAAAGTTTCCTTTGGACAAGATTTCATTTGATCATCAGTAGATATAGAAGTTGATTTATCATCCTCTTCTGTCTTGGTGTAGTTAGGCAAACTACCATCATCATGATCTGCTTCGGATGTGATCAAACAAGTTTTGTTATCACAATCTTTCAAAGTCGAGCAACGACCTTTGGTTTCTCCATCAGAAGAAATTATAATAAAATCATTAGTCAGGGTCATATGGTGTGTCTCTTTATCTTGAGTAAGAGATTTAAGAGCTTCTAATTTGACAGACAGATCTATATTCTCTTTGACCAGAATATTCAGTTGAATGTCTTTATCTCTGATTTCCTTTTTAAGAAGGTTTGACTCTGTCTTTAGTATCAACACTTCTGTAGACAGAGTTTTTATAAGCTTTAGGAATTTTACCAACTCTTTATCAGCATCTTCTTTTCCTTAGAGAACGACTCAGATGTACTCTTGATTTTCGTGACTCCTGGATCGTGGGTCATTAAATCGGTACCATATTCAACATTTGAGTATTCATACTCTTGCATAACGTTAACTGAATCAACCATTAGATTCAATTTCTTATAGGTTGGATCGCACCAAACTCAGATTGTTAGATCTTTTCGTGTTTTCCTGCTATGATACCAATTGAAAAGACAAGGGTACCCAAATATACCACAATATTTTACTTTGATCACAACCTATACAAGACCCACTGTGTATAGACCTCTTGGAGATACAATCATTCAAGGAATATTTCAACACAGTGTCCACTTGAAATAGGGTTAGTCTGGACTGTCTTAACTCGTGAATAAATATCAAAGTCAAGTGGAGAAATCCAATACACTTTGTGTGATAGTCTATGGATATGAAATCGAGACAATACTACAACAAACTGTTCACTTGATAAAAGGTACGGAAATAACCGAAACCAATGGGATCAATATCAAGTGCCATGTTAACGTACAAAGTGCAACTTACTTTAATTATAATAAAACAATTATATCGCGGAAATTAAAAGTAAATGGCACAGCAATATTTTGTTAACGAGAAAACCGCAAATGCAGAAAAACCCCGGGACCTTGTCCAGAATTGAATAATCTCAGGATTAAGCCGCTATATAAAATCTAAACCAACTTCGTATAGTTGAGACCAAGCAACTAAACCTATAGTTCACCTAGTTCCTTCTGTATCCCTATGCCTCCAACTTGCAATAAGTCACGCACTTGGAACAATTCCTTTGGTTCGTATTCCAAATAGTAAAGGAACAACAAGTATATTCGATAACAACTCTTTTCAAACAACGTGATATGAGTTTGACAAAAGGCTCTTCCGTTTATCCCAATAAACTCCTTTGTCAGGTTCTTAGATCTATCCAATAACAATTACCAAAGTAATTGTCAAGATATTGCAATCAATACTTCTTAGTCACAAAGATAATATATTGATGCCGATCTACTCAACTAATCGATCAAGGTTATCACAAAGATAAACCGATTATAGTTGGATCCCCAGGCGATCATGTTTTGTGCACACCAAAGATTATGAACCCAAATCAGAAATCTTCTTCGTCTTCAAATATTCTTAGATCTTCAAGAAACACCTGCACACAATCAACTTGAATCTCTTGTGATCAATCACGCACACAGAACGGAGTCTGTTAACAATGGATTATCACAAGACGTCTTTAGATCTACAAACAGTCTAAGGATCCCCGTCGTAACTTCGACCTAGTTTGAGTGAATCTTATATCAGAAGAGAAGATTCTCAAGCATAAACAAACTAGGTGCAATCAAAGTTCAACCACCGTTAGTCAATCAAATCAATCGAAAACTAATAATAAACTGCAATTATGTAGTTTCCCACCAACGGTACTCGTAGAGCTTCCCAATCCCAAAGAATTCTTTAAAATGACCGGTCGTAAGAGATTTCACCAAATTAGGGTACTTTCCTCTCCGAATAGACGGCTTCACCAGTAACAACACAACTAGGTAGTTTTACTGGCTCTAAGGATTAGTTTGCTTGAAATGCAAACTTCAATATTTATAGACCAAGGAAGTTTGGACACCAAGGAATTTCCAAAAACGAATATTCTCAAAGATATGCAATAAAGCCAAAAACGGTTTTCATAATTCCTGGAAATGCTCTGTCCAATTAATGACTGAAATCTCAGTAGAAAACCTCCAACAAGTAAATCCACATTATTTTCTAAAGATATGCTTTTTAATTGCTGGAAATTAAAAGAATATAAAACTAAAAACCTTAATTAAAAGATTCTCAATTTATTTCGATCCGGGATTCTTTACTTTAGCTATTAAGGAATATCTTTGAATAATAAAAGATAAGAGTTATTGCACATGTTCCAAGTATGTCGACATCTTTACTTTGTGAATCCTTTTTCATATTTACAATCTTGGAATCTATTTGCCATACTTCCAAACAAGTTTAGAATTGGTTCATCTGACTTCCAAGAACTATGTGATTGATTATCCTATCAAATCACCATTAATGGGTTTCAAGGTTCTACCAAAACAAGTTTTGGTTCTACTTCCATCTGGGTACTAGGATCAGTCACACTAGTTACCAAAAGTTGGTTGACTAGGTACTAGGTTCGGTTACCACATATATATGGTATAAAATTGTATTCGGTTGCACAAGTTATAGGATCGGTCACACCAATTACTAAAACTTGTTAACCTACTACAAGGATCGATTACACATCTTGTGATTAGTCTCAACCAATTTCTAGGATCGGTCACCCAATGACTAGGAATAGTCACACCAATTATAAATATCGATCATACCATCTCAGGTGATTACTTAAGATTGGTTTCACTAATAAAAGTCATACCAATACAAAATTCATGCCTTGTGAATAGTTTTACCAAGATACATAAACAAGTTATGAGAGGTTATACTAAACACACATATTGGTAATCCAAAGATTTGCAATGAATAATTATACCAATAAGCCTAGCAATTTCCCTTTCGATTCACAAAACAAGTTTATGAATTTTACTTCCTTTAAACGAATGTAAAACATTGTTTCCTAGGACGAAATATTCGCCCATACCCATACACATAATCACAATAGCATTCATACGACTATGTCGATGTCTTATATACGAAGTTCAAAAGATAGACGTTATACTTCGTATTGTAATTCCTTAATACTATGTCTAACTAGAGTATAATCATTCACAGCTTCGCAGTTATGTTTTCAATATGCACGACTTGAAAGATACGTTTGGAATGAAACAGTTCAAGTCAAATATTACTAACCTCAAGTGGAAGGATGATGTCGTCGTTGTAGCTCTTTACTTTTTCACATTCTTCAAGTCTTCACATAATACTTGTAAGTCCCATATCCTAGTAACTTTCTAACTAACCTATACGAAATTGACTCTAGTAAATAATCAAACGACTCTTTAAATGAGTTTTGATTCACTAAAATATGACAACCAAACTTGACATATCAACGCTTGGTGGGTTCAAACGAGCTATGCTCTAACAGGAACCAATCGATAACCCAGACTTATATTCCCGAAGAACAGCCTAGAATTATCAATCACCTCACAATAATCTTAATCGATTAGCGAAACAAGATATTGCAGAATCACAAACGATGAGACGAAGATGTTTGTGACTAATTTTCTATCTTTCCTATCGGAGAAATTAATCTCGAGCCAATTTTACAGTTGTACTCAATGCGATAGAAACAACAAGATCAGATCATGCAACTATAAAGAAAATAGTTGGGTCTGGCTTCACAATCCCAATGAAGTCTTCAAGTCGTTAACCTACAGAGTCCCGGTAGAAACCTAAGGTTAAATGAGAATCGACTCTAGCTTATACAACTATTATTACACATGAGGTGTGGGGATTAGGTTTCCCATTTGCTAGAGTTCTCCTTTATATAGTCTTCAAATCAGGGTTTGCAATCAATGCTACCTTGGTAACAAAGCATTCAATATTCATCGTTATATGAAAACCTGATTAGATTCAAGCTAATATCTTTCAACCATTAGATCGAATCTTAGCTTGTTATACACAAATTAAATGCACGTTCATTTAGGTTTGTGTAACCGTACCTAAACGTGTACACCTAGTTGGTTTAACAGTAGTTCACAAAATGGTTAGCCATATGAGCACTTTCATATCAACCATATTCATCTTCATCATAACTAGATTAGATGACTCAAAAGAACTAGTTAGAGAGTTGTTCAATTGCTTAGATCTTATAGAAATATACAAGACAAAATCGAAGCAAAATTGGTTTTGATTCACTCGAATCGATTCATGAACATTATAGCCACGGTTTGCAAATTGCATTCCTTATTATATAAATGTTTTAGTTCAAGAATAAACCAATTTTAGAAAGTAACACACTTAAGTATGCGTACTTAAGTAACCGGATTTGAGTTTGTTTTGGTTTTCAAACTCAGCAGAAATTCATGGACGTGAACTTTCCGCTAGTATGCGTACGGGTACGCATACTTACCCAGTCTCCATCAACCATTTAGTACACACACAAGTATGCATACACTTGGTTCCCGGTTTTGGACTTATACACTAATGTGAGAACACACTATATGCTTATATCCAAAGATGGTTACTGATAGACACATTTTCGTGTCTGATATGATCTCAATTCTATGTATTTTTAATGCTCAATTTTGTATTTATTATGGTTTTTTATGTCTTTGTAGGTGTTTTTGAAGGAATAAGCATTTGCGTTGAAATTGGCTCGAAAAGTGGTATTTGCGCTCGTGGGAGAAATCACTAAAGGAACCCCTCATTTGGATAAGGGGCACTCACTTACTAAGGGGAACCCACTTGCTATTTGCACCCCAGGGCACCCAGCTGATAAAGACACCTCATCAGAGGTTAGGGGGCATCTCTTCTTCACGGTTCAAAGTTAGCAAGTATGCGGGAAATATGGTTTGAAATTCCAGTAACAACGTACTTCACTGTATTGGGTTTCGGCAATGGTATCTCGGATTTATTTTTGGATTTGGGTACATATGGGCCTAGTTGGATGAAACAGGGAAGGCGGTTGAAGGCTTGATCGGTTTCTCGTGAAACAGGGATGTCAGTTTCTCGGGTTTGGTTTATGGAACGTACGTGGGAGATATATTCTCGTACGACTGAATTATATATTGAGAAATTCATCTGATTGTTGGAAGACGCAAAAAAAAAAGATATCAAATCTCCGTAGTTTTGGAAGTTATCAAAAACAATATGGAAGAAAAATATCTACGGAAATAGGGGAGTAAACTCGATCCTGTTTGATTCTACATGGAAGTTACGTGGGATTAAAAGGGAAGATATTTGTCCCATAAGATTTTATTACGTCACAGAGACAATTTGGGAGATTTAAAACAATCCAGAAACGTGTAAGGTGAAGCAGCAAAGGAAGGAAAGACCGTGTCTTGTAGTGAAAGAAAAATAGAAGATTTGTCGGGATTTAATAACCCTTTGTGTATATAAATACGAGAGAAGAGTATCGAAGGGGGAATAGGGAGTTTGGGGTGGTTGCTGTGAAGAACGAAACGCTGCAGAGGAGAAGTAGCAGCAGCAGGTGAAGAAGAAGGAGAAGAGTTGCAGACGACACTATAGAAGTATCGTTCTTAAGAACCCTAATATGAAGAACATTAAGCTGCACAGAACAGTCGCAACCAGGGTCTTATAATCAACAGTTCTGTAACAGTCCAATAGCCACACATATCTTCAGTTAGAAACACTTCTTGTAACAGTGAATTATGTAGCGCTGTTACAGCGTTGCATATTCGCTGAGTTATATAATTTCTTCAATAAAAACACCTTTTGAGCCATGATTTGTTATTTTGAACCTGTTTTTGATATGAGGAGCTAAACTCCAACACTGGGATGATGGAGGAAGCCATTCTTCACGCATGTGGTAATTCTATTAATTCTTTTATGACTTATTGCATTGATTTTTAATCGATTTATGATTTTTAGTGAATGATTGTGATTTCAATTGATGGGTCATGCTTAGCTTAAGTGATTTGATGTCCCATGCTTTAGATTTACAACCATTACTTTCGGAATCTACTTTGGCAAAGAATAAGATTCAATAATCTTTATCATATGACCTATAATTGTGTAGAATTGATTTTTGAACCACATGAGTATGAAAATTGGTGAAATCCCGAGTCTCAGTACCTGTCGATATTGTGACACTCTTGTATATATTTTCTATTTTTAAGTCTGAAATCAATCTCAACAAGTCCGAGTTGAACGAACTTTATTTACCACTTAAAAAAACTACATCAATTTTTGGCGCCGCCGACGCATATTTGTATTTAGATTTGTTTTAGGTTTATTTTTATTATTCTTTTTTTGTTCCTTTTTACGCGTTTTGGTATTTTTCGATTCTTTTCAGATTTGGAGCGAAGCTACAAGGAAAGAAAAAGTGCTATAAAAGGAAATCATCGCCAAAGAAGGAAAGAAAAGAGGAATCCGAAAGGAGTGAAGAAGAAGATTTTGTATATAGTTATTTTGTTTATTTTTAGAAACTGTAAATATGATTTTATTTTTGTAACTTTTCTTTTCCTTTTTGGACATTTTTATTTTTGGACTTTATTTTTGGACTGGACATTATTATTATTTTGAAACCCTAAGGAAGGGTTAAAAATTAAATATAAACTGTTTGCAGGGAAGGACGACAGTTACGATACTGTCTCGGCCCCTCGGGTTCGTACACTGACATTGGAGTCGGTGGCCTGAGTCGACTTCAACGATTCATCGCCCGTCTGGTACGAGAGGTAAGACTCAATCCACCCACGAATCCCCTGTCAGTGGGTTTTATTTTGTGTGACAACTCACACCCCTGCAGTAGAATGTCGAACTGGTATTACAATAGCCAATACAACGAATATCCGACTGAGTTTCAAAATGGACGTTACTAGTTTGACCATAGTGTGAATAGTGGTTGGGAACATCAGCCTTTTGAAGATTATGGTCCATACCATGGTGAGCCCAATTAATATCCACATACGCACCGGTCATATGAGCAAAATTCTTATATTTCTCCTTT